>NC_133531.1:3492091-3802655 GCF_048544455.1 Silene latifolia
GTTTGTTACACTATATTGTTACCTATATTATAGCCTAATAACAATATATACAAATAACTAAAATATATACACCAAGATACTAAGCATATAAGATATTGACTAATAGTAACTTCTAAACTTATATGCTGTCGTGCCAATATATACCCCTGAAATACAAAGGCAGGAAGGGAAATATTCCGATATATGCTGTCGTGCCAGACCTAGGCATTGACGGTGATATTCAGTTGTTAGACGAAAACGACCAGCCTGTCAACATTTCTAATATTATGGTAGTCGAGACAATCATCACCACAGCTGGAGTAATCTCCTTCGAGGTACTGAAGGCAATTTGATGGATTGACCTCTCCCAAGTTTGACTTTATCATATGCAAGTCTTAGGAATCGAACCCTGACCACTCGTTTAACAGATGAGAGCTTTTACCACTCACACCAGCCAACTTTATTACCAATCCTCTACTGTGTGTGTGTTTTTGTTTGTGTTTAATGTTTTATGTTATTTTTAAGATATGCTTTATATTTGTTCGGATATTGGATAATTTGCTCAGCCCTAATTTTAGATTTTTCTTCTTAATGAAACTTGCTGGAGAGTATTTTCAAACCATGTCTCTTGTTTTCCTTAATCAGATAATCGTTTGAAAAGCATTACGATTTACGTAGTTGTCTCTTGTTTTCCATCGTCTGTCTAAGTGTTGTTAACTAGTTTTGTATCCGGTGTAAGTTGTTTTTCTCTTACGAAATTTGTACACTCTTCACCTTTCGTATGCTGGCAACAGAAACAACTTACACCGGATACAAAACTAGTTAACACTAGATCGATGTGTTGAGACCGTGTAATCAGACCTTGATCCCCTAGACAATAGATAGATGTGTTGGCGGATGTCTTATTATCTAAGACAGTCGCGCCTACATCAAACACCATCGACAACTATCAATGGTTCATGCACAAGGTCCTTTGGAAATTGATGTGCATTCTGAGTTTCTGAGCTTACTGGTTTGTCTGTTGCATCATTGATATATTTATGAAGCGCGCTAGCACGGTAAGCCGGCCAAACAATAGCAGATTGCCATTTAACAATGAATCTGTTTGAATGTAAATTGTTTGCTACAAGCTAAGTATTTAGGTAGTTTCCCACAGTAAGACGGTTCAAGAAGCTCGAACTATAAAAAAATATATAACTAGCCAAGTCGAGCACATTTTCAGTTTGGCATTAAAAACTCGTGAACTATCAGAACTCAAAAGCTCCAACTATAAAAAAATATTCGAGTATCTATTTATTTGTAACTTCTAAACTTACGAAACTTTTTTCTTCCTAATCGACTTTTTTTAAAACACTCTTGCTAGACTTATCTCACTTTTTTTAATCAACTCGAGATTATAAATTTTGACTCATCGTAACTCTAGCTACTAACTCAGAAGATGCTGATATTCTTTAAAACCGCTTATCTCGGAACAACGACTAATATAAAACCTTTTTTTTCTTTTTACTTTTTTAAAACCGTAACTAAATAATTCGGACATTCAATTTTTATTTTTTAATTTTTTGGTGGAAGGTTAGACTCTCAAATCTTAATTACATATGTTCTTCAAAAAAAATAAAAATTGTTAATTACACATGACTGCGTAACTGTAGTTACCAATCCTCCAACCCTAATTCCCAATCCCTGAAATCAACCCTAATTCCCAAACAACCCAGTACATCCCCGTGTAGTTTCTCTGTTCCGCTACACAAATCGTCTTTCGAGCAAGGTAATATCTTCTCTCTCGTTCGTATCGTATTGTTTCTTTTTTGCCAAATTAGGGTTCATCATCATAATATTCAAATCGAATTTTAGGAAGTAGTACTAATATACTATTACTATTACTATTACTAACGACGGAGCATTTTTTACAACATCCATTTGATTTTCTTCAGGGTTTTGGTGATTGGTCGAGAGATGGATGCTAGCAGTTTGCCCGAAAAAAAATCAATCACGGTAAATATCATTATGCCTTCATAAAATATGTGATTTTAGGTTTAATTTAATTTAATTGATTAATCATGTAATTCTTCAAACTATTAAATATTTGGTATCGATTTTGAACTTAAATTTGTATGCAACAAGTCTTTGTCTAGTTGTTGCCGTTTCTTTTCGTATTGTAAATTTTATTTTGACGAATTATGTAATATGTGCTTCTGATTGACACTAAAACTTTGAAGAGACGGTCTCTCAATAAGACTTATTGAGAGACCACTTTTATCGTACCTCTTTTATTATTGGTCGTGACTCAAAATGCCTCTTTCGTACGGTACATGTTTTCATAACAATCGTACCTATTTTATCATATATTGTAACCATTTTTATTAGTAGCTGATTTTATAGCATACGTACCTATAGTTTTTATACCACTTTTCCATGAAGTTATAGGTCTCTCAGTAAGTTAAGTGAAAGACTGTCTCTCAGGAGACCTACTCTCTGATTGATATATATTTATGGGCTCACATGCAGGTAAACGTAGAACCCACCTGGGCACCAGCATTTGAGTTGGAGGGGTTAAGTTTGTCGGTTACTGTTCGCCATGTCTTGGATGAAATTGTTAAGAGATTCAAGGATCTTGGCATCCTATGTCCTCAGCCGGAGGAGGGATGGATGCTAAAGTTACTTTATGGACCCTATTTGAGACCGGACACTACCCTAGCAGATATAGTCAATCGAGCATCTGGAAATGACATGTGCATTCCCAACACCATTAAGACGGTGTTGTTTCCTCCTTGGTGTGATGCTAATGGTGAGCTGCTTGGGATACCTGAAAGAAAGGACCCTGACATGTATGTTGAGCCGTCTTCCACGGAAGAAGATGATGAAGAGGATGATAATGACGGTTATATGTGTCCTGTCTACTACAAAGGTAAGAGGGCAAAGGAACCAAAATTTGCTGTCATGGCAGACCTAGGCATTGATGGTGATATTGAGCTGATGGATGATAATGATCAGCCAATCCCTGTTTCCAAGGTTTGGGATTTCGCTTCTATTGCCACTTCGGCTTCTGCCGTCCTTTTGGCTACCAATGATGGTATTTTGAAGAAACTGTATGAGCTAAATAGCAAGGAGAAACGATACGTGGTTGTTCGTATTGGTATCGACTTACTGTCATATGTGTTCCTCAGGCTTTTCAGGGACTGCTTCCCAGACATGCCCATTGTGGCCGTTACTAACTATGATCTTGCTGACCTTGACATCGTAGCCTTTCTAGACTCTAGTGTCGGTGATATTCGCCGCTTGTATAACTTGGATCTCATTCACTACGAAATATCTGCAAGAGATGTTGCTCATATTGAGGAAGTGGAGATTAAATGGCTTGGGCTGAGGTATGCTCACCGTGGTACGCTCCTCCCTGAGGCCGACTTTGACGCCCTTGCCTACCCTCCTTCGAATAAATTTGACAAGGTTATGCGTAGGCTTTTGAAGAATCCTACTATCATTTGGAAGAATTCGTGGTTTCGAGAACTCAGACACCTCAAAAAGTATCAAAAATATGTGGCTTTCCCAGATTGTGGATATAAATCAATTGCCTCCATGATCTCCGATAAAGATTGGGTTAATTAAATTCCGACTTCAACCAATTCATCTACTGTAATAATTCTCTTTTTCTAAAAGTAATTTTCTTCATACGACGAGTAATCATTAGATATTTCTTCCTGATGAAATTTGTGTGGAGAACTTGCAAACATCGGTTGCGGTTAAGCAAGTGGTATTAGGATGCTTTCTTGATGAGTTGTGCAGACTTGGCAGAACAGGTCAACACGTTGGGCTCGGGTCGGGACAATTCGGGTCGGGTCAGTTTGGGTTTCTCATTAATTTCGGGTTAATTCGGGCCAGGGCCGGTCATTTCGGGTTTGTTGGTCGGGTCTGTTTCGGGTCAAGCGGTAGGTCGTGTTCGGGTCGGGTCCAATTCGGGTTTACGAGTCACATTTGGGTGATGTACTTCGGGTCAGTCTTTTCGGGTCGGGTTGCTTTTCCCAGGTCTAGTTGTGCTGCAAGTTATTGTCATGACATAGGATCGGTCCAAGCCAAAAATTACTGTCACTTTTTATAGCCTTGACCTTATTTGGTCACTTGTTCTGAAATGGAATCACTTCACTCCTAGACCTTTTGTCTTATGTACGTTCGCTAGTAATCTCATAGATAAGTTTGTTTTGATTATTGATAACGTTGGTTAATGTTTATCTCTTTGATAATCAAATGTTTTTTTGTGTGGTATGTTTTAGTATTTCGGAAAATCTTTGATGATTTATCTGCTCTATGTAGGTTGTGTGCCTATTATTTTAGTTTTTCCCTTTATTTTTTGATAATTACAAGTATTCAATTTTTTGGAGGAGCTCTTGATGAACAACAAGTCTCCCTTATAATGGACATATTCGTCACAAGTTTGCGAGTTGCGACGTGTCAAGTAGTATCCATGTGGATAGATAAGACAAAACAGTTTTCTACTTCCTTGGCACTTTGCTTTTGTCTTATGTACTCCACATGGGTAGTATTTAACCCGTCACAAGCTTGTCACGAATATACCCGTCACAAATAAGAATTTGTGTTGATGAAAGCATTGTTAGTCCCCCCAATGGTCAGAATTTGGAGTTAACAAAAGAGCATGGTTTCTCCTTTCTCCTTGCTATAGTTCTTGTTACCTGTTTTATTTTAAAAGAGGATTGTCCCTTTTGTTTGCACTCTGATTTCGTCTCTTTTGTTGCGTCCGACTACAATTTTTCGCTCCTCTCAGAATTTGGAGTTCTTTTTTTTTGGGATTTCTCATCTCTAGTTTTTTTAGAGAGAAGTTCCTTTTTCGTTGTATATTATAGGTTAAAAAAATGTACGTGTTGAGGATTTGATTTTTTTGGATTACGGTTTCTTGCTCATTCCTTCGATTTCTTTTTTTTGTAGACATTGACTTGCTCTCCATCTCAGTCCCGGAGAGCTTATGTTAGTTTGTTGTCTACATTAAACACTACAAAATAAAAGGATCTTTGCGAGAGCACTAAGCGACGGAAACCAAAATTCGTCGCAAAAATGACATTTGCGACAGAATTTGCGACGGCTTGTATTTGCGATGTAACTTGCGACAAAATAGTTTGGCGCCAAAAACATTTCGACAAAATTTGCGACGGATTTTTTTTGGCGATGAAATTTGAGAGGGACTTTATTTGTGCGACGGAATTTGCGAGGGACTTTATTGTTGTGACGGATTTTGCGACGGACTTTATTTTTGCGACATAATTTGTGATGGATTATATGTTCCGACGGAATTTGCAACGGAGTTTATTTTTTGCGACGGAATTTGCGACAAACCTTAGGTTTTTTTTCCATCCCACATTGGAATAATTACACTCATTCCATATGTCTATGTTAAGATCATATGAAGGGAAAGGTTGAGTTTTATTGATGAATGCACTGTCTTATATAGTTACAATCCAACGTGTGAATACAATAATATTATGATGATATTTGCCTATAATTACGGGATATTGTTGACTAATAAGATCGCATAATAATCTCGTAATATCGGTATAACCGATATTCCTAACACCCCCCCTTAAGCTGGAGCATGTAGATCAAGAATGCCCGACTTGAGAGAAGAGATTGAACCGAGGCGCGCCCAATGCTTTGGTGAAGATATCGGCTAATCGTGCGGTCTTTGGAAACATGAGTCGTCGTAATCGTGCAATCAATGATAGCATCTCGATAAAGTGGCAATCGATTTCGATATGCTTCGTACGCTCGTAGAATACGGGGTTGCGAGCGAGGTCAATAGCGATTTCTTTGTCACTAAAAACCTTCATAGGAGACGAGACAGATCGATACCGAGGTCATACAAGAGACTTTTTATCCATTTTAATTCACACAAGATATTCGCCATGGACCGATATTCTGCCTCAGCCGAAGAAAGTGACACCGTGGTTTGCTTTTTCGTCTTCCACGATATAGGCGAGTGACCCAAAAAGATGAACCACCCACTGACGGATTTGCGCGAAGAGGGGCATCCACCCAGTCCGAATCGCACCAACCCGAGATGGACGTGCTACTATTAGAACTCAATAAAATTCCCTGTCCTGGGCTTTCCTTAAGATAACGCACCACTCTCAATGCGGCGGTCATATGCTCTTGGCGTGGCTGTTGTAGAAAACGAGAAAGAATGTGAACCGCGTAGCACACATCAGGCCGAGTGACAGATAAGTACACGAGTCTCCCAACCAAACGTCGATATGATTCGACATCCTCAAGAATAGGCCATGTGGCTGAACCGAGAGCATGGTGTTGCTCTATTAGAGTAGCAGACGGTTTACAGCCTAGAAGACCTGTTCGGAGATGATATCTAACGTATATTTCCGTTGACTAATAAAAATACCCTCGGTGCTACGTGCTATTTCGAGACCAAGGAAGTACTTAAGAGGACCCAAGTCCTTCATGTGAAAACAGTTCCCCAAATACGTCTTGAATTGAGCAACAGCAGAAGAGTCATTGCCCGCAATGACGAGGTCGTCGACATAGATGAGAATGTAGAGACGTACCTGCCCTTGCGAGTAAGTAAATAGGGAATAGTCCGAATAGGACTGCTTGAAACCATACTCTTTTAGAGCGGAGGTGAGCTTAGGAAACCAACAGCGAGGCGCTTGTCGGAGGCCGTATAATGACTTTTTGAGTCGGCACACTTGACCGTCTTTCCCACGACTGAAGCCCGGAGGAATTTTCATGTATACTTCATCATCCAAGTCACCGTGCAAGAAGGCGTTGTGTACATCCATTTGGCGGAGCTCCCATTTGTTTATTGCAGCGACGGCAAGAAAAGTGCGTACCGTAATCATTTTTACGACTGGGGCAAAAGTTTCTCCAAAATCCAAACCTTCCACCTGGTGATTTCCAAACACAACAAGACGCGCTTTTAGACGCTCAATTTCTCCATTGGATTGGTATTTAATTTTATAAATCCACCGACACGCAAGAACCTTCTTGTCGGGTGGAAGTGTTGTAAGCTCCCATGTTTCATTTCTTTCCAAAGCCTCAATTTCAGATTTCATAGCATCGCACCATTCTTTATTTCGGATTGCTTCTTTGAAAGTCGGGGTTCGACTCTTTGTGATATGCTTTAAAAACAGTGATGTTTGTCCGAAAAAGAATTGCAATTAATGTAATTAGTGAGGGCATAGGATGTACCTGAGGGCGACGTGGGGGAGCTCGGTTCGCTGGATGGTGGAGATGGACTATGCGCGGTCTCGAGAACATAATCACGAAGTCTGGAATTAGGGAATTTCTGACGCTGGCCACGACCCATTGCTTCATCCGTGGTATTGCTCGTAGTTGTGCTAGATTCGGGAATGTCATGGTTGGGTTCGTTAGAGACCATATCAGAAACCGAGGGACCTGAGGTCGTGTCATCAGTGGCCTCGTCATTTGGGACTGTGTCGGTCTCGACAGGCTGCTCCAAATAAGTATAATCCGTGTCCGAGTCATAGAATTCGGGTGCAAGAGGGTCACACGTAGTGGGTTCAGCCATGTCATTGAATGGATAAACGGATTCATGAAAAACGACATCCCGAGATACAAAATATGATTTTGTGTCAAGATCAAATAATTTTCATCCCTTCTTATTGTGAGGATACCCGACAAAAACACACTTGTGACCCTTCTTTTCAGATTTATCTCCCTTAGTATTTTGATTATCCGCAAAACAAAGACACTCGAACACCCGCAAGTTTGTGTAAGTAGGTGGCTTCTCATACAGACATTCATAAGGGGTTTTATTATTAAGCAATGGAGTGGGGGTGCGATTAATCAAATAAGCAGCGGAAAAGACGCATTCACCCCAAAAAGATTGAGGTAAATTACCTTGAAATCGAAGGGCCCGTGCTATGTTCAAAATATGTCGGTGCTTGCGTTCAACACGTCCATTTTGTTGGGGCGTGCCAACACAAGAGGTCTCAAAATGAATTCTTTTGGAGAAAAAATACCCGGCCATACAGTTGAATTCTGTTCCGTTATCACTACGAACAGTTTTAATAGTTTTAGAAAATTGAGTAGCGACCATATTAATGAAACTCATGAACATATCTGTAACTTCAACTTTATCGAGCAGTAAATAGACCCAAGTAGCTCGGGAGTAGTCATCTACGATTGTCAAAAAATATCTCACTCCACATGAGGATGCGACACGATAAGAACCCCACAAATCACAATGTATTAATTCAAAAATAGCAGTAGCACGTTTGTTATTCAAATAGAAAGTATTACGATGTTGCTTCGCAAAGTGACACACATCATAAACAGAGTCTTTATTGCAAATTAAACTACTCAAAGAGGGAATGGTCTTGACAACTTTATCTGACGGATGCCTCAGACGCTTATGCCAAAGATCAAAGGTACCTTGATCGGTTATGCTATGAACCACCAAAGGTCGCTCCCCCGCGCAAATCCAATAAAGTCCATCCCTTAGCTCACCGACTCCAATCGTCGTCCTCAGGGAACGGTCTTGTATGAGACAACAATTTTGGGAGAATTCAAAATAATAGTCAGTGTTTGTCGTAAGTTAAGATATAGAAATCAAGTTGCATTTCAAAGTTGGAAAAAATAGCACATTGCGAAGGGTGAGAGACGAATTGATATACACGGAACCCATTATCGTGGACGTCACTTGTTGTCCGTTTGGTAGACAAACGGGTCTACCTGGAATTGTGTACCTGTCCTCCAAATATTTTAGGGTACCTGTAACATGGTTAGAGGCTCATGTATCGAGTATCCAAGAACACATACCACTGAAACGATCATTAGCAAGGAGAGAATGAGCAGTAGCGCCGGATATGAGCGCATTTACATGTGCAGCGGGTTCCTTGTCACGCCCAGAGCCTCAACTCGAGGCACTCGAGGTCCCCATGTCTTTCCCACGAGGGCCTTCCTTCCTCCAACGTCGATATTCAGCCACCGTTCGTGGCCTTTCACCCCACCAATCCGGGAACCGTTTAGTTTTTAAGAAACACTTCGAGACCTCGTGGCCCCTTGTCTCGCGGAAAGAGCAAAATAGTTGGCGTCGCTCACCCCTTTTCTGATCCCGTAACACCCTCCAGTCGACAGAGGAATTAGGGACAGCGAAGGCCGCGACTTCAGACACGTCAGGAGTGGGGTCTGACCGCAAGCGTTCCTGTTGAACAACCACACTATAGGCACGGCTTAGGCTTGAGAGGGGATTTAGTTAGAACTGTTGAGACCTAACACCTTCATCATACAAAGACGAATCAGGACCCATACAAAACTGGTGCAATCGTTCATTATCAAGACGCTTAAGAGCAGCCAGACCTATTTCGCACTCGCACTTGCCACACTGACACGCAAATGGTGGTTCGTGCACAATAAGGGCATCCCAGAGAGATTTCAATTTACCATAGTAAGTGGTTACGTCCATACCTTTGATTTGTTTACAGTTATGGAGTTGAGTTTTCAAACCGTGAATTTTGGTGCCGTCGACGACATCGAACTGCTCTTTTAATTCTGCCCATAACACCGATGCATCCGCCACATAGGAGACGTTATGGAGAATGGAGGGATCGATTGTATTACGAAGCCATTGCACAAGTGTACAGTGAACGACCTCCCAATTGTCGAGGTCAAATTTGCTTGTTGGCTTTTTTATCGAATCGTCTATGAACCCGAATTTGTGTCGAGCTTTCAAAGACATCGTCATGGAGTGTTGCCAGTCATGGTAATTATCACGACGAAGCATGATATGAGATATTTTTGCGCCAGGTCCATCTTGGGATCCGAGATAATACGGGCTCGAAGGGTCGATTTTTGGAAATTCGACAGTGGAATCGAGCTTGTCGCCCATGGCAACCGACTTGAGGATTTTCGTGGTTTTAGTTTTGTGTAATTTTTAGGGTTGTGTGTGAAAAAATCCCTGATACCATGTTAAGATCGTATGAGGGGAAAGGTTGAGTTTTATTGATGAATGCACTGGCTTATATAGTTACAATCCAACGTGTGAATACAATAATATTGTGATGATATTTGCCTATAATTACGGGATATTGTTGACTAATAAGATCGCATAATAATCTCGTAATATCGGTATAACCGATATTCCTAACAGTTTATAAGGGCATTAGCAATAGACAAACCTTCAATAGGTTTGTTCTCATGCCACATAAGATAATATGAAAACTCATTTACTCACAAACCTCATACCAACAATAGATAAACCTCTTGAAGGTTCATAACATGGTCCACTATACTATTTATTCTCTCACATTCTCTTTCCACAAACCTGGATACTAATTTGTAACCCATTTCATCCATGAACTTCAACCCCCATCACCAACAATAGAAGGTTTGTAGACAAACTTCTAAAAAGATGGACATGTCATCATACAAGTGTTGTTTCAATTTGATGGTTATGAAAGAACTTGATAAAAAGAAAGATTATAAGGGTCTATGTGCAAGTGTGTATTGGTAAAATAATGAACTTGATAGAGAGTAGAAATGAAATTGGTAAAAAAAAAAAAAATCCATCAATTTTTTTTTAAAATTCCGTCGCAAATTCCATTGCAAAAGAAAAATAATTTTTAATAGAGCTTTCCCCAATTTACCAAACTACCCAATTTCCAAATAAAACCAACTTATTCTATAATAATATTCCAAATATCCGAACATCAACTCGCGGTCAACTTATTCTAGTTTGTGTATTTTGAATAAAAAAGAAAAATAAATTTCTAGATAACAAAAGAGTTTTCCCTAATTTACCAAACTACCCGAACACCAAACTCGCCGTCACTGCATAGAGCTTTCCCCAAACTCGCCGTCACTACATCTTTCAATCCCAAAACCAGCTTTTTTTTTAGTTACTTCTACTAACTTTCAACTGGGTTCTCTCATCTCACCCTCTTCGATTTAAGTACCTCTCAATCTCTCGTCTCACACTTTATTTGTCGACGGATCCGGGTTTCTAATTCTCATTGCATAGCCACTTCTATGGCGGAATCTTACGGGCGCACGACTGGAAAGCGTAAAAGCATTCATCCGAAAAAGGTAAAAGTGAAAATTATTGATGATACAATGTTTGAAGTTGCTGATGCGTCTCATTTTGAAATGGTTGAAAATCTGCAAGCTGCTAGTACATATGGATTAAGTCCAACACTATTTATTTACCTTCTTTAAGAGCGGTAAATTGTGTTTTTCTTGAGAAAAAAAGATTCTATGCTTTTGTTAGAAATAAAAGTAGTTCAAATAGGATGTGTAAGGTTAACACACTCCAGTATATTCGGATGATTGCATAATGTATATTGCCTATCCACCAAAATTATCTCTTGACTAATGAAATTTGTATACCTATGGATATTAGAACGGTCTTCTACTTAGTTAAAGACGCCTGTCAACATGCTCCAGATCCGCTGCCGATACCATCTATTTCTACGATTCGAAATTTAATAAATTCTCTATGTTGTTTATTTGGATGTATTAGGTCCTCTTTTGGAGTCATGAGTCATAACTCAAAATCTTTGTTTTTTTGACAATGTCATCGTAACTCGACGGAGTTTATTCACACAAAGGACATTAGTTCATGTTCTGAGCCGCAAACTACATATAGTTACAACCTTAAAAAGGTTAAACCCCCATAATTCATATTAGTTGTCGAAAAAAAAATTGTTTTGTTGCATTTACTTGACGCCAAATATCATCATAAATATCCACGTGTTGTGATAACTACTTTTCCTTAATCAACCAACAACTAGTTATATTTTCTCGTGAAATTTACGGGGCTAAATATGTTGTGAAATTGGTAGTGCTCTGCAAGCTCAGATTTGCGATCCCACAGATCCTAAGGACACAATAATTTTGTAAGGAAAAAATTTATAGTAGTCAATACGTTTATTGACATAATATATCGTTAAAATATAATTATGTTATGTATATAACCACAATTACTAAACTTTTGTCACATATTATTAGTATTTTTCCACAAATATTGCTACGATTATTGTTATTATTGTTGTTATCTTCGATTTTTTTCGTCTTTTTAAATATATTACCTCCATTCCGGTTATGTGTTTACCTTTTATTGTTCTTCCATTAAAAACAGTTGAGATACGTAATTATTTCAACTAAATAGAAGTTTTTAAAAACATAAATTTCTATTATTTGTGAACTATAATTCAATGTAGATTGAAAGGTAAACATTGCTTTGCAAAACTAATGTGCGAACTACAAACGATGAAAAAATAAATGATGAATTTGTCCGTAAAATTTATTCTAACAATAAAATGCCAAATTTAATTTAGTATTTGTTTTGATGTTTAATGATTGTTTATTTTACTTTTAAAATGAAAAAAAAAATTTAATGATTGTATTTAATGCTACATACAAAAAATTTCAACATATTGTTTGTTTGTTTTTTTAAATAAAAAATAAATACTTGATGATGTGGTTAGCTAAAATTCCGCGGAAATCGCGGATTTGTTAAAATTAAGACGTGTATATTTGCTATTGGTTCACCTACATCTTTAAATAATATATATTTATAAATATTCGATCACAACTAATTTCATAAGCGCGTCTTTTAGAAACTTTATTTTAAGCAATGCATTGCTTATATTTTTTGTTTTGTTTTTTAACTTGATAAAATATTTTCGGATTTTCTAACCTATGATCACTAGACATTGTTAGTTTTATGTTGTATGTAAGTGTGTGCAAGATATTCGAATGAGGAAGAGTTGATTGTTTTTGTATGTGAATGATTTGTTATTTATTGATTTTTTTATTTTTTTTATTACAAATTGCAGTACATCAAGCCTATTTATAGGCCATCTATGTCGGTTACAATGACCATATTTTTACCTTCCTTCCTCTAGATTTTTCTAGCATATTGATTTATGTTCATAGTCTACACAATTCTCCAACCATTCTATTTGAGATATTTCTTTACATTTTTCTAGATTTTTCTAGATTACATAATTTAACACTCCCCCTAATCTGAAAAATCTTGACCTCCGATTTGTTGACTGAATTCGGAGAATTTCTTCTCGGGAGTACTTTTGTGAATTTGTTGGTTGACTACTCCCCCGTCTTGGTGAATTGTAACTCGATCGCTTGGTCTTCCACCAGTTGTAAAATGATGATGTATCTTGAGGTGCTTTGACCGGTTGTGAAAGACGAGATTTATTGTAGTCACGATGATTTTGTCTCGCGACGAGTCGAGCATTGCATTTTTCAATGGAGTTTTTGACATTCTTCTTGCTCTTGTATACCTGTTTTTGCCTTATATCTTCCTTGTCTTTGAACTTCTTTGTTTTGGCCTTTTTCTTTATTTCTTCTTCCTTGACTTCAACTCTTTTTTTATTTGCTTCTTGTAAACTCGTTGCCTCTCGAGCGGTAAGTACCATGATGGCTTGGCCACAATCCAAGTCTTTTTGCGAACTCGGAGGTGGTTTTTCTTGATAACATTGTTTGATTGACAATTTTTGATTTTTTGAAAATGGGGTTAAAGTTTTTGTTTTTGAGGAGTTTGAAATGTTTGATATTTGAGGTGTTTGTTTTTTTGTAATTGATTTTTGTGTGTTTAAGGGCATTTTTAATGGAAATGTTTTGTTTGCGGTCATATGTACTGAAACTATTAGCTGACCATTTTTCTTGTCGTAAATGAGGCATTTGTTGCTGTCAAATTTCACCATATAACCTCTTTGTATCAGTTGTCCAACGCTCAGTAAATTTTGTGCTAGGCCCGGGACATATAAGACATCATGAATGAATTTAGTAAAGCCGTGTTTTGTTTTAACGGCTACAATTCCTTTACCCGCAACTTCTTGGATTCTCCCGTCACCAAGAGTAATTTGAGATTTTATACTTTCATTTAAACTGACAAATGCATTTTTATTGCCAGTCATGTGGTTGGAACAACCGCTGTCAATATACCAAATGTCCGTGGACTTTTCCTCCGCATTTAAGCAAGAGTAAAATAATTGTCCCCTAGGTTCATTTTCTTCAATGAAATTTGCCTCATCTTCTTTTTGGAACCAACAATCTTTTTCAAAATGGGTGTGTTGTACACCTCTTACATTTATACCAACAATTTTCTGTTTTATGATTGTTTTTCTTACATAGTTGACAATAAAATTCTGTTTGATTATATGGTTGGTTCCCTAGATTGTTATAAACGTCTCTCCCCCTAATGTGAATATTTGAATTTCTTTTGTTTTGGTAATTTTTATTATTGTTTTGGCCGTTAAATTTTAATTTGGCCTGAAATGCTTGTTCTAGTGGCTCATCGGAAAATCTTTTCATTCTTTCTTCGTGAGCTTGTAGTGAGCTCATTAATTCAATTATTGTAAGTTCTTTTAAATCTTTTGACTCTTCTATGGCGGCCACTATGTGTTCATATTTTTTCGGAAGACTTCTTAATATTTTTGGAGTAATTTTTGTGTCTTCAATCATATCACCGTATGAACGAATTTGATTAACAATGTTAGTGGTACAATTAAAGAATGCTTCTATATTCTCGTCTTCCGGCATTAGTAAATTTTCAAAATCTCTCCATAAAGTTTGAAGTTTAATAGTAATTACTTTGCCAGAGCCCTTGTATGTATTTTCCAGGATCGTCCAAGCCTCTTTTGATGATGCAGCGGAAATGACTCGTGGGAGTATTGTCTCGTCGAGTCCTCGATAAATCAAAGAAAGGGCATAGTGATCCCTCTTTTGATTTTCGATATATAAATTTTTCTTTGTGGCATCCCATGATGCTTCCTCGACGGTATTTTTGGGTTTTTCGTACCCTGTTTGGACTAAGTCCCGTAGTCCTTGTGAGATAAATATTGATTTCATTTGGATACTCCAAAGGTCGTATTTCTCGCCTTTGAATGTTGGTACCCAATTTACTTGTAATGGGTTTGACATTATTTTGAATGTGTGATTTTATTTGGGACTAGTTTTTATTTGTGAATGTATTTTTTTTTATTTGGAGTACTTGGGTAGTCGGAGTTTTCTAGTGGCTCTGATACCACTGTTAGTTTTATGCTGTATGTAAGTGTGTGCAAGATATTCGAATGAGGGAGAGTTGATTGTTTTTGTATGTGAATGATTTGTTATTTATTGATTTGTTTATTTTTTTTATTACAAATTGCAGTACATCAAGCCTATTTATAGGCCATCTATGCCGGTTACAATGGCCATATTTTTACCTTCCTTCCTCTAGATTTTTCTAGCATATTGATTTATGTTCATAGTCTACACAATTCTCCAACCATTCTATTTGAGATATTTCTTTACATTTTTCTAGATTTTTCTAGATTACATAATTTAACAGACATAGGATAAGAAACTCAAAAAGGAAAGAAAGAAATGTATTTTCTTGTAAGGAAAAATAAAAGTAATAAGATATTACAATTTCCCATAAAAACACCATTTATTTCTTTCCTTTTTGGATTTTTTATCCTATGCCTAGTGGCCATAGGTTAGAAAAACCCAATATTTTTTAATCTACATTATGTAATTTTATGTAGGTAGTTTTGAACAATTATAAATCTTTGTTTAATTTTTTTTTCAAAATTGATGTACTTTGATATTTATTAGAGTTTTGAAGACAATAAATAAGAGAGAATTTTATT
Organism: Silene latifolia; assembly: GCF_048544455.1. Lineage (NCBI taxonomy): Eukaryota > Viridiplantae > Streptophyta > Magnoliopsida > Caryophyllales > Caryophyllaceae > Silene > Silene latifolia. The sequence goes on from NC_133531.1 coordinate 3,507,703, forward strand.
GACTAATCTTTGTTTTTCTATTAACATGTTATATATGTATAGAAGGGTATGTGAATGATTTTTAAAACTTAAAAGTTAAAACTAGTTTTATAGCCCGTAAAAATTCACGGACCTGTTTAATTATGACCAATATTAAGCGTGTGTTGTTTGTCTACATCAAAAATGGGCTTGATGTATCAAAGGAGGAAAAACAATACTCCGTACTTAAGTGACAAACAAGCAATAACAAAATAGGGACTATGGTAACATACAACAAAACGAATTAAACAGAAAACACCTTAATCATAAGACATTTTCTTAACAAACGTCCAACATCTAATTATTTACGTAAAAGGTAGTGTGTACTAAAGTACATGACAAAAAAATTTCTCTGTCTTAAAAACAAGTTCCTTTTTTCTCTCAAAAAACCCCCAAAACCAAAAACCTAATTTTCTTTGAGCCGTCGCCGCCTCCATCCATGCCCCAACCTCCCACCTGCTGCCACCCTTTCGCCGGAGATGGGGTCTTCCTTTGGCCCATCTCCGGTGAACACTCACCTATGCGACTTTGTCTTCCCTTCACTGATCCGACAATCAATTTTTTTTGGATTTGACGGTTGTTCATCAGGGTGTTTCTTGATCCGGGGTGGTGCTTGGGTGTGTGTGGGTGTTGTTTGTGGTGGTTGCCCGGTGTCCCGCTTTTCCCCCATCGTTCTCCCTTTCCTTGCTCCTTCGGACATGCATGCGGTTGTGAGGTGTGATTCACGGCCCCTGGGTTTCTCCCCCGCCCCCGGTAAGGTGTTTTCGGTCTTTGGGGAGTGTTTCCCCTTCGAGTTGAGTCTCGTTTCTTTGTCGTCACCGCCCTTCCGTCACCTTGTCCTGTCACCGTCGCTTTTGGTTCCATCCCAGAGGTGATCCCCCCACTTCCCCCACCTCTTGGCTGATTCTCTTTGTCTGTTTCTCCGTGTGAGTCGATGGGTATAGCTCATCCGTCTGTGGCTCCTTGAGGGTGTGTCTTGGGTCTGTTTTGGTGATCCCCCCATTTCCCCCACCATTTCGTTCCCTTTTCCTCCACCTCTCGTGTGCGTTTGTTTTGCTTCGGGTCTGGTTGGTTGTTTGACGGTGGTCCTGGGAGGTGCCGGTTGGTGAAATGGTTTTCGATGTAGTGTTTCTATTTCCTTCTGCGTGGTTTTGTCTATGTCTAGGTCTCTGTCCTTTAGTGGGGTTGCATGTATGTCCTTTTTGGTGATGTCGGGTTTTCGTTTGGATTTCTTGTGGTCATCGTTTGGCGTTTGGGGTTCTTTGGCGTTGGTGGGTTGCTCCTATGTCTGCCTTGAGTGTTGTGATGTACCGCTGTGGTCTTGTCCGGTGTGGGTCAGTGTTGGTGTTAGAGTCGTTTTGAGGTGTGTTCGGGTTGGTCTGAGGTGGGTTGGTTGTGGCGTTGGACTGGATGGCTTCGGTGGTCTTTGTCTTTTATCTCATGTTGTGGTTTTATTATATGTTTTTGTTTATAATAATAACATCCTGTGGGTTATGGGTGTCCTGTCCCTTAATCTTTGGGGTGGCTCGTAGTGCCATGTCTCCTTTTCCAACTAGGGTTATGGTGTCTTCGTACCCGACTTTGAGCGTGGGTGTCCTGTCCCTTTGGGTTCGTGTTCGTGTTGGACATTGCATGTCGGATTTCTTTGTATGTTGGTCCTACGATCAAAGGGTTCAATCTCTAAGGTGTAGGAGTTTTATCTCCATTGGGGGCGGACTTAGTCGTCTCGCTTACCACATTGTCTTTCTACGATCTTTTCGCAAGATTGTAAGTATACCTTGCTATTGTCACTCTGCGGCTCGTCTGTATCGGCGTATTTTGGAGGTCTCCCGTGTTTATGAAGCTCGTTCTACGGCCCATGGCTCTTTCGCTTGCATTCACCATCACGTCCTTGTCGCTCTTCTAGCTGTTGTTATCGTTTTCATGTTTATGTAATCCTTAGTCTTGGCTTGGTAACACTAGATTTGGTGGGTAGGTCTCTGGTGTTACTTAGTCGAATAGCTTACTTTGTATCATTTGGAATAATGTAAGTTATTCAACCTTGTTGTCAAAAAAAAAAAGTACATGACATAACAAAATTCTTTAACCGCATTTCTAATACTATATAAATGACCTGCATGTCAATTGTCACCCATTCATTCCCTTGCATACTTGTTAAACTATAAACAATTGAGTTTGAGTCCTCGCATAAAGTTTGAAAACTTGGAAACGGTCCATTATCGTCGTCTTTCAATTATGGAAACATTTGTAAGCGTATTTGGTACATAATAATACACCTTAATCATAAGACATTTGTCTGGATCAGAGGGAGTAGAACTTTTTTCAACTCACTAACCCAGTGCATACCAGATGTCTTGAGCAGTATAGTCAATACTCTTTTTTTTTTTATAAGCGGAGGAAACTTAATCAATCGAAATCGACCATAACAACCCCGCGAATGAGAACGATAATTGAAAGTAACAAACTTTCAAATTACTCAAAGAACATAAAACACAAGGGAAACAAACGGCACAAAATAATACTCTCAAAAAAAGTTCTGCCAGAGTTAGAAAAAAGGGGGAAAATTGCTAGAGAGAGAAGAAAATCATGAGCTCATTATCCTTTCTAAGAATTTTTAGACTTTTGGCTTTCACTCTCTCTCTAAAATTATAGAGAGAAGTAGGGTGCATCATGGTCATTGCTCACAATTTTTTTTTTTTTTTTGGAAAAATGTACGGTGTTGTCTTTGAACTTTGATGTTTTGCTCGAAATAACCAAATTTTTGATCCGGAAAACTTTAAGAGATTATAACTCGTGTTTAGGAGCTCAAAAAGTGACGATTTTTTTTCAAATTGATTGTCTTTTCGAGAACTACGACTTGAAATAAAAAATTGTCGAGTTTGGAATTAGTGTCCAAGAGATATGGTCACTCAAAGTTTGTTCGGTAAAAAAACTTTGACTTACAAAAACTCATAGCCACGGGATCCAAATACAACAATATTTTTTTTTTTTTCAAATCGTAGCTCTCGAAAAGATAATCGATTCGAAAAAAAAAATATCACTTTCTGAACTCGTAGATACGAGTTATAGACTCTTAGGGCTTGCTTGGATTGAGGGTAATAGGAGGGGAATGAATAGGGGAGTAATATGTGAGGTGTATTTCCCATGTTTGGTATGCGGGTAATTATTCACCTCCTGGAATTATTACCCTTGTGAAGGAGTAATACATTACCCACCCTCCCCCTGGGTAATGATTAAGGGAGTAAAAGATCTACTCAGTAATTCTTACTCTTATGCCAAACATATCATCAAGGAACTCATTACCCCACTAATTAATTTCCCCAGTAATTATCACCCAATAAAACTTAACCCCTTAATAATTTCATGGATTCCAGGCAAGCCCTTACAATATTCTGGAACAAAAAAATTGGATATTTCGGACAAAAATTGAAACTTCAAGAACACCGCGTACATTTTTCCTTTTTTTTTTTTTTTTTTTTTTTTTTTTTGATATTGACCGGGTGACAATTTAATGGATTGACCTTCGCAAGTTTGAGTTTTTCATTCCTCACAATTCTATCAATTCTTATACCATACACCCATGCACATGGTGTATGGTACTCCCATAATTTCACCCATGATCTTTTCTATTGTAGTGGGTAGTTTTAAAAAAATTGTACATTAATTTAAATGACTTTCTAAAAAAAATGCTACTTAAAAAAATTAAAAATTATTACTAGTGTTCATAGTTTTTTTTACTCTTTAAATAGAGTTCACATATAATATGTTTTAATGCTTATTTATGATATATAAATATATATTCACAAAATTAAGGTGACATATTCACGTGTTGTATCTAGTGAATATGCAATAATACTTTGTGAATGTAATATTTATACGTTGTGAATATGTAATTATCTATTGTGAAAGTAAATTTATATATATTTGAATGTGTTCTTGTGTGAATATGTATTGTTTAATTAAATGAATATCTATGATTAGCTTAGTAAATACATTTGTTATTCTTATGAATTGATAATTTGTGAGTATATTTGTTAAAATGCGTGAATATTCTATATTAATTGTGTGAATATGTTCATTATGTGATGTGAATATCTCAGTCTTATGAATATGTTACTTATGTGATGTGAATAAGTGAGTAAAATTAATTTAAACACAAAAATATATATCAAATGTGATCTCTACTTATAGAGAAATGAAAATTATGAATAATGGTATAATTTTCATATTTTTCTAATTTATAAAATTAAAGATTTAAAAGTATTAAAAAATAAATTTAAGTGAGAGTACCATGCACCATACACCTGGGTGCATGGTATAATTTACCCAATTCTATTGTAATAGTCACTAATCAGTGATCACTAAACCACCACTACTCCTTCCGGTTCCGATTCATTTCGACTTCCCCAGTGTAAGCTGTGAACGATGTCGTCACCGGAACCCGAATCCCGACTAAACTCCGTCCTCCTCCCTTCCTTACACACCATCATCAACAACGGCTCTTGGCGCAAAAACACCAAACTCGTCCACCAATCCAAATCCCTCCTTGACCACCTCACCTCCTCTCCCTCCGCCACCACCACCACCGATGACATCACCGCTGACGCCGTCGACACAGCCGTGGGACCGCTCAACGACGGCGCCGCACACGATTTCTCTCTCTCCGACTCCGACCTAATCCTCTCCCCTTTCCTTACCGCCGCCGGAAACCCTAACCCTAACATTGCCGCCGCCGGAGTTACCGCGTTACAGAAGCTCATCTCCCATGGCTATCTCCGAGGTGACGCGGACGAGTCCGAGTTGTTAAGACGAGTTGTTGACTCGGTGTGTAAGTGTGTTGAAGTTTGTGTCGAAGATGAGGCGATTGAGCTTCTGGTGTTGAAGACGTTGTTGTCTGCTGTTACGTCCATGAGTATCGGGATTCATGGAGATTGTTTGCTTCAGATTGTACGGACTTGTTATGATTTGTATTTAGGGAGTAGGAATGTTGTTAATCAGACGACGGCGAAGGCGTCGTTGATTCAGATGTTAGTAATTGTGTTTCGGAGAATGGAGGCGGATTCTTCGACTGTTCCGGTGACGCCGATTGTTGTTGCGGAGCTCATGTCGCCGCCGGAGGACGGCAGCGGTAGTGGTGGTGATACCGGTGTGACGGTTCAGGTACAAGGATTTATTACTAGGATTATGCAGGATATTGATGGTGTTTTGAGTACTGTTGCAGGTACCGAGAAGGCGAATGGAGGAGCTGGTGTGGTGGTTCATGATGGAGCGTTTGAGACGAAGGTGAATGCGACAGTGGAAGGGACAAATCCAGCTGATTTGCTTGATTCGACTGATAAGGATATGTTGGATGCCAAGTATTGGGAGGTCAGTATGTATAAGTCGGCCTTGGAAGGGAGGAAAGGCGAGTTGGAGGATGGTGAGACGACAGGGACAAGGGAGGGTGAGACCGCGGTGGTGAGTGTGAGTGGGAGTGAGAGGGATGAGGATTTGGAGGTACAGATTGGGAATAAGTTGAGGAGAGATGCGTTTTTGGTGTTTAGGGCGTTGTGTAAGTTGTCTATGAAGACGCCTCCGAAAGAGGCACTTAATGATCCTCAGTTGATGAGGGGTAAGATTGTTGCTTTGGAGTTGCTTAAGATTTTGTTGGAGAATGCCGGTGCCATCTTTAGGACCAGTGATAGGTATAATTCTGAGCCTAATCTCGATTTGGTGTATGAAAGCCGATTGCAGATTGATTTTAGTACTTATTACCATAGATGGTGATGTCTCCTTGTATGCAATGCGTCAGAAACCCAGAACAGGACTGTAATATTGTATGCTGTCAAATAAATGTCATGCCGATGAGAAATTCTGCAATAGACTGCCTTCAAACCTTGTACTGTGTATTTGTTCTGAAGATGAGCGTGCAAGGTTTTATGATACTCCCTCTATGCCACTTTTGTCGTCCTACTTTCGATTATAGAAGCATTTGAGAAACAGTGATGTAGAAGGGGATAATATTGAAAATCCACTCTTTTCCAAAAATAGGAGGACATTTAATTTGGAAAAAATTGGGAGAAAGAATGAGACAATAAAATTGGACTAGAGGGAGTAATAGTAATTATTAGTGTGTTCAATGTTTATAGCAGCCCTTTTATTTTTAACCTCACAGCTTTTATTTTGGAACCTCTTGGTTTAGGGAAATAGTCTAGTTAAACCGCCTTATGAAAGTTATTGTTCATTCAGATGTTTTGTACTTGGTTAATTGTAATCATGTTAGACAATGGTATGATCGATTTTTAGTTGTTGAACTGAGTAGTTGATATGCTAGTGATATGAACCTAGCATGGACTGATTGAAAGGAATCACCTAGGATTGGGCTAAATAATTAATGGAATAAGATAGAAGTGGACGAAACAGCTAAAAAATTGTTGGTTCATTCATAAGGTGGGTGAAATGGTGAATGCAATAGTCAAGGGTTCCACAGGAACCTCGGTCGGTATTAATCTGAACTTTTATCAAATAGGTACCTGTACACCAATTACATATTCACCATTCTGTCTCGATTTGAATAAATATCTGGAGAAATTTGAACTAGTCTTCTCATGGCTTAAGGATATGAGTTTGGCCGAGAGTCAATTATAATGTTCATGGAAGAAGGGCTGGGATTCTTTGGTAATCTTTGCTATATGTAGAAAGCTCTGTGGAGAAAGTAGTGTTGGTGGTTAGCTGACTTAGAGGCTGAGTATATTAAGCTTATTTCATGTGTAAAAGTGGGGTCAGGATGGTGGAGCAAAGAAATGAAGGCTGATTCTTATCAAAGTGTTGTGATTGTTACTAGTCTGTCTAACTGTTAACGGAAAGTTAATGTTCAATAGATAATTGGTTTAGAGTTGTTCTAGCGTTGCATTTCTCATGTACTAAGCAAAGATGGCTCGTGAATTGATTTATTTTGCCCGTAGCCTGGTTGAAAGTGCCATCAAACCTACTTACACCGATTTGTGTAGTATATTTCTTGTTTATTCAAATGCTTTCATATCCTCATACTTTTGAACAATGGCTGTTGTGAACTTTCCTGGTCTTCCATTTCACCGTTGCTTGGTTTCGAATAGTTGGCCTTCTATTTTTAAAGCAATTCTCATTGACATTGGTTATCGGATGTTGCTTCTTGTGAATTTAGTTTGTACATTTTTTTTTGTTTATGTTTGAGGTTCTAATTCATACCGTCCTTTTTTTTTGTGATGTAGCAGATTTTTGGGCGCTATCAAGCAATATTTATGCTTATCGTTGCTTAAGAACAGCGCCTCGACCCTTATGATTGTCTTCCAGCTTTCATGCTCCATCTTTATGAGTTTGGTAGTCAGATTTCGAGCTGGACTGAAGGCAGAGATTGGTGTCTTTTTCCCTATGATAGTTCTAAGAGTTTTGGAAAATGTGGCACAACCTAATTTCCAGCAGAAGATGATAGTGCTGAAGTTTCTAGAAAGACTCTGCGATGATTCACAAATCTTGGTGGACATTTTCTTAAATTATGACTGTGATGTCAATTCATCTAACATATTTGAGAGGTACGTTTTAGATCTGCGTTAAAATGCATCATCTTTGGGTCATGCCAATAGGTTGTCTGGGAAAACCTCTTCAATTTCTATATCTGTGCTTAGTAATTATTGCTGATCCGATGAGATGGTTCACTTTTATTTCCCAAGTTGGAAGTGAATTCATTATCTATTGACTATGTTGCTACAGAATGCTATACAGCTTTCCTAAGACCCCCCAGTGTGTCCCACCTGTTTAGTTAGTTAAAGTGAAAATCTGTTTTAATTTCTGTATATATGCATAGTAATAAATGCTGATCCTCAGAGTTATTCTCATTTGTTTTCTGGAGTTGAAAGTGATTCTATTTTTCGTTGACTATGCTACAGAATGGTAAATGGCCTTCTTAAAACTGCCCAAGGTATTCCACCTGGTGCTACTACTACATTGTTACCTCCACAAGAAGAAAGTTTGAAGTTTGAAGCAATGAAATGCTTGGTGGCTATCCTCAGATCTATGGGTGACTGGATGAACAAGCAATTGCGCATCCCAGATCCTCATTTAGCTAAGAGTTCTGTGTCAGCTGACAACAGTCCTGAAGGTGGTAGCTCTCACTTGGCAAATGGAACTGGGTACGAGCCTACGGAAGGATCTGGTAGTCATTCAGAATCTTGCACTGATGTTTCTGATGTGCAAACTATAGAGCAGCGTCGAGCTTACAAGCTTGAACTTCAGGTAAAATTCGTGCCACATGTACACCGTTTTTAGGAGGGACTAGGGATATGCTGATATTAGAGAGAGAGAGATGCTATGGAAACGGATGCGTCTCTTGTTTCTCAATACGAAGTTGTCATATGATCTGAGCAATGAGAGTTTTTCTTTAACGAATCTGACGAATCATTTTGGGATTAAGGCTCTGATGTTGTTGTTGTAATCTGACGAATCAACATTTCTCATGCTTCTTCCTGTATATCACCCACGAGGCTGAAAATCGAATCGTGGTATTTTAAGTAATGTATTGGGTCCGTATAGTTAACCCAAGTGTTTCTTTGCACATACATCAACTCCTATATAACTTGCGAAGTTGCGAATTACGATCTATTATCCTTTGGTTTGATTTCTGATATGTACTTCGTGACAGGAAGGTATTTCTCTTTTTAATAAGAAGCCGAAAAAGGGGATTGAGTTTCTTATTAATGCTAACAAGGTAGGCAGCTCACCCGAAGAAATAGCAACTTTTTTGAAAGATTCTTCCAATCTCAATAAAACGATGATCGGTGATTATCTTGGGGAAAGAGAAGAAATGGCATTGAAAGTGATGCATGCCTATATAGATTCTTTTGAGTTTCAAGGTATGGAGCTAGATGAAGCGATTAGGGTGTTTCTGCAAGGATTCAGGTTGCCTGGTGAGGCCCAGAAAATTGATCGAATTTTGGAGAAGTTTGCTGAGCGTTACTGGAAATGTAATGCAAAAGCATTTTCGAGTGCGGACACTGCCTATGTTCTTGCCTATTCTGTTATATTGCTTAACACTGATGCACATAATCCCATGGTTAAAAATAAGGTAATATTGGATGCATGTAATTCACTTTAGGTGCTCGTCAGATGTTTAAATTGGTCGTCACTGACCTCTCTTTCCCCCTACTTTCTCTAATAATAATGCAGATGTCACCTGAAGATTTTATTAGAAACAATCGTGGAATAGATGATGGAAAAGATCTTCCTGAGGTGTATTTGAGGTCTTTGTATGAGCGGATTACTAAAAATGAAATAAAGTTGAAGGATGACTTGGCTTCTCAACAGAAGCAATCTGTAAATACCAATAGAATCTTAGGCTTAGATAGTATCTTGAATATTGTGATTCGTAAAGGAGGAGATGAAAGCTATATGGAGTCCAGCGATGACCTAATCAGGCACATGCAAGAGCAGTTTAAAGAAAAAGCCCGCAAGTCTGAGTAAGCTTTCAGCCTGCTTCATTTTCTTTTGCATGAACAGTTAGTGAAATTCTTTTGTTCAGTCACTTCAGTTTTCACCGAGACTCACCTTTCTGTAAATTATTCACGTTCAGTGATCCCCTTTTTTGTTTTATGGTTGTGAACCAAACTTTTTCTTACAATCTGATATTAACACTTTAGCTCATTATCTTGGACTTAAATAACAGCACTTCTCTCAGTTTCTAAAATATGTAAAGTGGACTTCATAAATTGTAAAATGGCATATGCCACTGAGAGTGGTATGGGGGATAAGTGATTGTGTTCCCATGGACAAAGATAATTTATATCTGGATTGATTAAATTTGTTGGGCTAGGCTTGTTGTGAGCGAAGGTTTGGAGGGCAAAGAAAGGAAAAGGGAGCTAATGAGGCATTGAAAGAGAAATAGGAGAGCTTCTACACAGAAGCTCGTGACACTTTTAGCATGGTTAATTTTTGCCAGTCACTATGTAACACTGTAACAGTTTGGTTTTTTTGGTGAGGGTCATGGTACCTCGGAAGATAGCAAAACTTTTTTTTAAAGAGAACCTTCTTCCACAGCACCTGCTGCTCTAGCTAATTGTCCACCCTGGAACTTTTGGGCCTCGTTTCCTATTCTTTTCCCGGACTGAACCAGAATAGAAGATCTTGTCCAACCGGTCTAAAGAATCTCAGTCCCCAGTGGCAGTGGCAGTGGCCCAGGTATCATAGACGTCCCCAAAATTAAAAGGGCATTTTCACTCGGGGTTGCAACTTGCATGGTTTTGTGTTCAATTCGGTTCCAGGAATGGGTTTAAGTTCGTAGAATGCTATTAATATAAGGAATTTTAGCCATTTAGTTTAGTGAATGAACTCCGTTCTAGAGCGGTAGATACGGTTTGATGATCGACCCATGCAATCATGGTTCTACCACATAACATAAACTTGGTCGCTTGGAACTACTGGCGTTAGTTTTTTTTTTTTAATTGTTGCACACTACCAAATTTACTATTCCGGCCCAAAAATACATGTTTTCAGCTTGACTTGTTGGAGTATTTTGTTTAGAGGGCGGTTTTATAGTTTCATTCCTTTGTCCTCTTGAATTATTTTACTCTTTCTTTTCATCCAAAAATAGTTTATTTATTTCCCCTATTCCACCCAAAAATCAAAGTATCATGTTATGAATTTAGGAGCAAAAGTGAGGGAAAAGGCAAAACGACGCCCTTAAGCACGGGACTCTAGAAAGTCAATGTGTGAAACATAACATTTTCTTTTTGCCATATGCTAGATTTTGGTAGTATTCGGAAAAAAAGTCGGATTGTGTGCGAAAATATTTTAGGCTGTGAAACTCAAAATAGGCTAATAACTAAGTAGTGTCTGAAAAATTCGTTTTCCCCTCTTTTTTAGAGTTAAATTCTTTACAAAAGAAATAATTTGGGTCAATATATCTTTTTGTATAGTATTCGGCTGTGTCATTGGATAAATTGATAGTTGATTAATTATATGATTGTGTGAGAGTTTAGCCTGATGATAATGCCTGTTTGAGATATAGGATCCAAATCTTCTTTGAGACTGCTTATGTATTAAGTTTGTTTATGACGTGTATGTCAATTTGGCAACATAGGGCTTATGTTTCCCTTTCATGTGGTTTATATCAGATTAATTAGTTGTGGGAATATGAATTTGTCCTGATGAATGCTTATTAAAGACACACAAAGCATTGAATGTTATGTGTTGATAAAGAAGTGTAGAATTAGAAAGTTCTTTGAAAGGTGGTAAGGGGTAAAGAGAATCTGAGGGAGAGGGCTTGCTTGTTCTTCAATTGTATTGGAGGTGCGAATTCGGCTACGTCTATTGGAGTGGTTTTGGTATCGTTTTTGAATATTTTGGGTTGTTGACTATACTATCTGACAATTAGATTCAAGCACTGAGTTGATTTGTTTGTTTTGGCTGTCCTTGACTGTTTATATCCTTCTTGGTTTCATGCTTCATGTTTCATGTCTTAAATCTCTCTCTCTCAAAACAAGACTTACTGCGATTGTATTGTTGATTCATTGCCAGTTATTAACATCATATAACAATTTGTAGGTCAGCTTATTATGCAGCAACAGACGCTGTAATTCTCAGATTCATGATCGAAGTTTGTTGGGCTCCTATGCTGGCTGCCTTCAGTGTTCCTCTTGATCAGACCGAAGATGAATTTATTATAGAGTTGTGTCTGGAAGGTTTCCGTTATGCAATTCATGTTACTTCCGTGATGTCTATGAAGACTCATAGGGATGCTTTTGTGACATCCCTTGCTAAGTTCACCTCTCTTCATTCACCTGCTGATATCAAACAGAAGAACATATATGCTATCAAGGTTAGTTTTATACTTGAATTTCCATGCTAAGCAGTTTAAAAATAGTTTGGGTTCGTGTTGTAGCTAAAAATTGGTTACTGCTTTGGCCAAATAATAATAAGTGTAATATAAGTATGCATTGGAGCTGTGAATGTGGACTATATTATCTTGATTGTGTAAAGTTATCGTTTACATGTAACCGTATTTATCATGAACTATTAGGTCATTGAATTAGTTATCTAATCTAATTTATAATGGTTCTTGCCTCAGACCTACCTGTGTAAGATGGGAAGCTTAGTCTTAGCACAATTACTTTCACCCTGTCAGTACTCATGCTTAGATCACTACCACAATTAATGCGCGCGCACAATTTTCATAATAGGCAACACTTACCAAAAATTTGTGAAGGTGAAAAAAAGCCGTGATTGATGCTATTCTTTTCGTTGACTTTCCTGTATTTAACATCTGCGGTGTATGAAATTCTTTTGTCCATTGATATATTGGCTTGAGAAACAATAGTTGACTTCTTATGGAGGGTTTCAGATCTTTTCTTGAGCCTCCCTAAATAACTGTTGACACCGTTCTTGCTAACTATCCACTTCGATTAACCTGTAAATTTGAAGTTTTGACAGTATTGTTTGCTTTTTAAACTATAATTTGCGAACTAAGTGCAAAGATAAGTGTTCATGCTAAGTTTTCACATATAGAGTGCGTCTGCTTTATTACATTTCAAACTTTTGCGTTAAATTTGCTCTCTGGAAATGTTTGCTCTTTTACAATGCCTGCTAATAAATCAGTCTTATTGCTGGTGTTTTGGAAAGATCAATTTGGTTTACATCACAGATTAAATACTGTGGAGTACTATTATTTGAAGTAAAATTCCAGTTATTATTATAATTATTTCACATTGCTTTCTCACATAAGTGTTTTTTCTTACTTCTATGCTCCCTCAGGCTATAGTGGCCATTGCAGATGAAGATGGGAATTATTTGCAAGAAGCATGGGAGCATATCTTGACATGTGTTTCTCGTTTTGAGCATTTGCACCTCCTTGGTGAGGGTGCTCCTCCTGATGCAACATTCTTTGCGGTCCCTCAACTTGATCAAGATAAGTCAAAACAGTCCAAGTCGAATATTCTTCCGCTTTTGAAGAAGGGACCTGGGAAAATGCAATCTGTAGCTGCAGCTGTGAGAAGAGGTTCATATGATAGTGCTAGTATCGGAGGCAGTGCTTCTGTTACATCAGAGCAGATGAGTAACTTGGTGTCTAATCTGAACATGCTTGAACAAGTTGGAAGCAGTGAAATGAGTAGGATATTTACTCGTAGTCAGAAATTAAACAGTGAGGCAATTGTCGATTTTGTGAAGGCGTTATGCAAAGTCTCAGTGGAGGAACTTCGATCTGCTTCGGATCCACGAGTTTTTAGCCTGACTAAGATTGTCGAGATTGCGTAAGCGTCTTCTGCACCTTTTCAGCTACTTTTTTATTTTATTTTATTTAAATTATGTGCTGTTTAAGTCTCTTATTATTGTTTGTTTCCTAAATCAGGCACTACAATATGAATCGCATCAGGCTTGTGTGGTCAAGCATCTGGCATGTGCTTGCCGACTTCTTTGTAACAATCGGTTGTTCTGAGAATCTATCAATCGCAATATTTGCTATGGATTCCTTGCGTCAATTATCAATGAAGTTCCTGGAACGTGAAGAATTGACTAACTATAACTTTCAAAATGAGTTCATGAAGCCCTTTGTCATTGTCATGCGGAAGAGTAACGCTGTTGAGATCAGGGAACTAATCATAAGATGTGTGTCCCAGATGGTTTTGTCACGTGTGAATAATGTCAAATCTGGTTGGAAGAGCATGTTCATGGTATATGCTTACTTGACTTGTCACGTTGCTACATTATGTATTTATGTTAACTTATCTTTTGCTTCTCTATTGATTTTTTTCCCCATAATGTGGTGTTAGTGCAGCCAACTGAAGATGTTATATTTTGTTCTGCTCAATGTATGAGCTAACTAATACCAGTACTAAATAAGTTTGAGTAATATTGTTTCTCTTGTCTGTTGCTATGAGTGACTACTCCACCCATTCGGGTCATATTCAATGAATTTTTGTGCATTGCTGGTCATGTTTTTGTGTATCTGACCTTTTCTTTTCTGTTTTTAGTAAGTATAGCCACTGAAACTGTCACCAGTTTAGCCAGCCTGCTTCGTTTGATGATTTTGAGTCCTCCGCTGGCTGTGTTTAAGTGTACCTAAGCATGTTATCTCTGCGGTTGCTCTTTTTTTATTGGTAATGACTTTTTATGCACTACTGGCTATATTCTAGTGATCTTTATTCACACCCCTTTTAAAGAACCAAAAGGGGCTACATCATTTGGAAAGGTGCATCAAATGCTTTTATCATTCTTGTAAGTGACCGATGAAGAATAATTCCCGCTTATTCTTGAATTATATTTTGGGTAGGTGGTGTATCTATGAATCTAGCTCCTTTATGGGCAATTTCCGCTGTTACAGTCAAGGGATTTCTGGTCTCCTATATTTAGCACAGTTGTAATATCTCTTGTCCTTTATTTTTTATTAATCATATTATCATATTTCTGTCCATCAAGATATATGTTCTGTATGTTTCTCCTTTGAGCTACTAGTGGCTGGTAGGAGAGTTAGGGATGTATATTACCATTTGTTGTGTATTTTGTTTCCCTTTTCTTGCATTTGATATTCTCTTGGGCATTGGAAGTTATGGTGGAAGGGCTGGTTAGCAATCTCCAGAGTTGTTTGGTGTTGTTTGGTTCTGCTGTGCATCTTTATAACAAGGCTGCTTGTTAATAGTTCTTTCTGCAGTTACATTTTTTTTTTCTTCTGACAATTCAGTGCTGTCTCGAATGTCCGAGGATACTTGGAGCTCGAAAATCATTGTGATTTTGTAATGTGAAGCTAACTGTATTGCAGTTAACATTTAATTGTGACCTCCGGCATTTGCATGTGCAGGTCTTCACCACAGCGGCATATGATGAGCACAAAAGTATAGTTCTCTTGGCCTTTGAGATAATAGAGAAGATTGTTCGGGACTACTTTCCATATATCACCGAGACAGAGACTACTACCTTCACAGATTGTGTGAATTGTCTTATTGCATTTACGAATAGCAGATTCGATAAGGACATCAGCCTTGGCGCTATTGGCTTCCTTCGGTACTGTGCAGCTAAGCTTGCTCAAGGAGATCTTGGCTCAACACGAAAAAGTAAGGACAAAGAAAGCTCAGGAGACATCTCGCCATCTTTCACCTATACAGCAAAGGAAGGAAAGGCGGATAGTGGAGAGTTGGTAGATAAGGGTGATCATTTATATTTTTGGTTCCCTTTACTGGCCGGTAAGAGCTAATACCTACTACAGTAACAAACAAATCCAAGTTTAAATTCTACCAACTGTGGAACTAAATGACAGTCTTCTACCTGACATTTGTCCTGCTGTTGTTTGGTCTTGCACAGCTGAACTATATGCACCTGAACCTATATACTAGTTAAATATCTTGGCTTCAGTGAACATACTTCAGGAAAAAGGTTTAATAGTTTCAGAAGAAAAAATACAAATAAAAGGATTACTCAAACATAATCGGAAGGAGATTCGTCTGGGTGGGGTGGCTACACTTTTTACTCCTAGAATAAAACTTGGGAATTACATTAATCTACTTTGAGAAACTAGTTATAGTGAGCTAGTTTGATCATCTGTCTGTTACTCTAATCCAACAGCTTTTTGTCTGATCGATTTTCTGTCCCCCTCCTGCATGATGACTTTTGTCTTGCTAAAAAAATTCACTGCCCAGTTTTTCACTGTCTTTTTTTTTCATTGAATACGACATTGTGGTTTATGGAGTACAGCTTGGCCAGTGAGTACACCTGACTTGTATGAATGTCTTTTCTCCTTTACAGGACTTTCAGAGCTTAGCTTTGATCCAAGACCTGAAATTAGAAAAAGTGCGCTGCAGATTTTGTTCGACACACTAAGAAACTATGGCCACCACTTTTCACTTTCTCTATGGGAGAAGGTGTTTGAATCTGTCTTGTTTCGTATGTTTGATTATATTCGTCATGCTGTTGACCCTACCTCAGAAAACTCATCTGGGGAGTGTGTTGATAGTGATATAGCCGACTTCGATCAAGATTCATGGCTCTATGAGACTTGCAGATTGTCTCTCGAGCTAATTGTCGATCTTTTTATCAAATTCTATTCCACTGTCCATCCGCTTCTAAAGAAAGTCTTGATGCTCTTGGTGGACTTCATCAAGCGTCCCCATCAAAGCCTAGCTGGAATTGGTATTGCTGCATTTGTTCGGTTAATTAGCAATGCTGGTGATCTCTTTTCAGAAGAAAAGTGGATTGATGTAGTTTTATCATTGAAAGAAGCAGCCGTGTCTACTCTTCCGGACTTCTCCTATATCCTTGATGAGAACAATTCTGCAAGTACTAACGAAGAGTCAGTTGGTAGGCAAGGCGCCGGTGAGTCAACTGAGACTGATACACCTGATTCTGATATTGAGAGCTTAAGCACGCAGCAATTATATGCTGCCATATCTGATGTCAAGTGCCGCTCTGCTGTTCAACTTCTGTTGATCCAGGTAAGCATTATTGATAGTATCTTAATTGTTTTTAAACTAGTTGTCGATCAGTTAATACACCAGTTCATATTGTTAAAGCATCTATCTGTACATACAATGTATGTTGGTGTGCACCCGAATGTGTTAGAACATGTATCTATGTTGATACATGTATTGTAGTGTACATGTATTAGTTTGTTAATGACTAAGGTATAGTTCATATATGTGAGATGTTAACTGAATGAGAATTATGAATGTACTAGGATCCTTATAGGGTCAAATTGTGAGGATTGGTAGTGTGGTGTGCGTAGCAATAACATAAAGTGAGTTTAATGTGATGTTTCCAAATCAAATCCTTGGGTTCTTAGGGCGGTCGTGTCTGAGTGAGGGTTGTGAAGTTCTTAGCTTATGAAGTAGACATACGTCAAATACGGCTTCTTAAAGTTGTCATTATAAACTTTCTTAGTTTTTTATTTTGTGTGAGCACTAATTTCCCAAACACTCAGAGTCACAGCATTTTAGAATAACAACGCCACCCTAATGTCTTAAAGGCTCCCAAAAAAGACCGAGTAAGGGTTTTGGATTTACATTGTCTTACCCCTATTTTAAGTTGTTAATAGCATAGAAAGGAAGATTGTTTCAAGGTGACTTATAATATAAACTCCATCAAAAATTGCATGGGCTATTTTATGATTGAAATAAGTGTAGTCAATTGCCTGTTTAGTGAGTGATTTTACTTTTATTCTATTATCAGCAAAGAATTACAAGTCCTTGTTTCCATTGAAAATGGAAGGACAGGTTCTTATGGAATGTTCATCTTTTTTTGATAGTACTTTCAGCAGATTGTTCCAAATATGACCTATGAGTAATTCGATTGACCACCTCCTTATCCCCTTGCTATAAAAGCATCCGTACAGTGCATTTGTATCAATTCTAATCTATTTCAAAAGAGGGGATGCATAATGGACTTCCTCCACTTCTAAGTGTTCTGCTCTTACAATATTGGCTCAAAGATCAAAGAATTATATAAAAGTACGGTGAAAGAGAAAGTGAGCTTGCTTTTAGAAGAGTGTGTGCTCATATAGCCACTTTAAGAGGACAAAATTGTCATTTTGTACAAAAAAATCGGGTACTTGCTCAAAAAGAAAATCGGAAGAAGAAATGAAACCTCCCAATAAAGAATACGGAAGAACATTTAGAAGTGGAGGAAGTAATTGCTATTATAATTATTATGCAGGTGAACTGAAGAAGTTTAAAGCTCTTCTCATTTTTTGATAGCCGAGTTTAACTTTCCTCAATGCCATCATCAGAAATCAACACTCTTTATCTTGATATAATGATTGTTCTTTATGTTTATTTGGCAGGCTGTGATGGAGATGTACTCGATGTATAGAACCCAGATTTTGGCAAAAAATGTCAGTGTCCTTATTCATGCATTACACGCCGTGGCATCACATGCACATAAGATAAACAGTGATGCCAAGCTATGCACTAAGCTCCTGGAACTTGGATCTATGACCCAAATGCAAGACCCACCACTACTTCGCCTCGAAAACGAGTCCTATCAAATGTGCCTCACTTTGTTACAAAACCTGATGCTCGATAGGCCTCAAGACTTCAACGAGGAAGAAGTAGAATCCTACCTTGTTAATCTTTGCCGAGAGGTGCTTCATACCTATATCGAAACATCATCTGAGGTGGCAATCCAGTCATCCCAAAGTGTTGTGCAACACTATAAGGTTCCCTTGGGTTCTAGAAGACGTAGAGAATTGGCAGCACGTGGGCCCCTCATTGTGGCCACACTACAGGCTATATGCAGTTTCAGAGACGGTTCATTTGAGAGAAATCTGGTAAGTTTCTTCCCTCTGCTTTCCACATTGATCAGATGTGAACATGGGTCAAAGGATGTCCAGGTTGCTTTGAGTGAAATGCTTAAAGTATCAGTGGGTCCTGTTCTTCTGCAATCCTGTTGATCTTGGTTCAGCCCCATCCCTCAGATTTCATGTATAATCATTTTACAACTTCGATTTCGTTGTCGTCTGTATTTTTAATATACATTTTAGTGAATACTCCCTCAGCCCTCTGTCAAAATCATTTGTTTACCTTTCTATTCTTTGTGAGGGGTATTTTAATCTAATGTATACAAATGAACTAGGCGGAGGGAGTGTATTAGATTTTGGATTGTGGTTGACTGTTGTAGTCAGCCATTATTGAGTTTAGTTTATATGGTTTCGTATCAAGGAACCATATATTAACTCGGCAGCTCTGTTGTATGTTTTTTAGGAAAACTTAACAGGTAACTAGTGTAAAGAAGTTTTTTTTTTTTTTTTTTTTTTTTTTTTTTGAGATATCAGATCTTCGGTTTTGTGTGTTATTTCTTGTCGATTTTTTTGGACATTTACTTTGGTCGATGCATTATAAGTGGAGGAGTAAGGTTGTTCAATCTAACCCTTCCCTTTCCTATGGCGGAACCATTGATGCACTTTTTTTTGTTGACGACATTTTTTTTGGCGGGAGACTAAATCTTCTAGGCAATTATCCATATACCGAGTACTTTTTTGTTGTTGCCAGATTTCATCTGTATTTTTAATTGTGGAATACTCCCGTATCATATATTCATTCATAAGACGATCTTATACTGACTGCTTTATGTAATGCTGCTGTTATGTTTACTTTCGCTGAGATTTTGCCTATGCACATTGCACAAAGTTTCTTCTGTTGATCAATAGAGACATGATAGCACATGAGACCTGTGAAGTTCTGATTGCTCCATTTCAAGCTTCTAGCCGTCGAAGAATGTTAAATTTCTTTGAAAACCTCTCAACGTACAGACTTTTGTAGTGCTTAACATTGGGCAAAATGGTCGCGGCCTGGCTTCGTAGTTTGCCAACTTGGTAAGTATCATTAGTCCGAAATTGAGCCCTTTGCACAGGCTTGAAATACTGTTATTTGGTTAAATCTGAATTTGAGTCGGGTTGGTCATGCTGACAATGAAGCTATCTGTAGCAAGTTTTAGCATTGTTTCATATTTAGGGTCTCTGTCCAGGTCTCGGCTTCGATGCTTCTGATTAATCTACAACTACTATTAATATTCAAAACTCAACTGATTAAAAGCAGTTGCATGGACATGAATCTTCGAGGGATGTCGCTTCTGATGATCTCCAGCAACTCTGATTTTTTGATAGACCACACGACAGTTAAGGTATGGCTCATCTACTAATTTGATAGAAGTCAGCCTTACAAAAAAATGGGTCCAAATTTGGTGACAAGGGCCCTTGTGATCTTAGAATCATTAACTCATGTTCCATATTGAATCGGTAACAAACACAAAACTCTACATTTTCTCCACACCCATAACCATTGTCCCCTTTTATTGGACCGTTAGAAAGGTCTCTCATACTTGTGGGTTGGCGGGACCTGGCATTCCGTAGGTAGCCTTTGTTGGTTGTCGAGGTTGGCCGGTTTGTGATGGATATAAATCGTTTGGTGTGGGCTCATGTGAATAGAGATTGGCTCATAGTGGTTGCAGAGAGTAAGATGGACGAGGTCCCGAGGAGTATGTTGAAATCTTGTTTATATTAGACTTGGCCACAGGCCGAGCCCAAAAACTCGGGTTCTAAAGTGACCAGTCTCATGGGCACAGTCAGGCTGGCTCAAGCTTCGCCCTAAACCCAATTATGATTGGATAAAAAAAATCAACATAGACCCTTTAATCAACCTCCCCCGGCCCCAACCGCTCTTATCGCCAATCACCAACTTTTCCTTACCGCCGATCCTTTCCGGCCACCCTATGATAATCGGATCCAAACCCACCCAGCTTCCTCCAATCAAAGACCCTACCTCTAAAACCCCATTTGCGACCAATCTCACCAACGAATTACCACTCACTGTGCCTTGGTGAGGACCATCGAGCACCACTCCTCACTCCTTCCCTTGTAACAAGTTGAGGAAAACAAGTCATCCTGCCCCCACCGCCATCCTCCATGCTCCCACAGCCATCATCCACGAATCTACTCACGCGGCACGCCCAAACATATCCATGCTACCCCTCGCGCACACCCGCCATCATCCACGACTTTCTCCTCCTCGCGCCCTCATTGTTGCCCTTCACCCACACGACCTCGTGATCGTCATCCAACAACCAATCCCTAACCCAAAACCTCAAATCATAGAAAAAAGGTTCTATTAAGACTTTACAAAGATACAAAGTAAACAACTAGTCTGATAATAATTTACAATTAACGAATTAATTACATATTACATTTTTATCATCCATAATTACATACTCCCTCCCAGTCGTCATAATGTTCCCCTTTGATAATGGCACGATACTTAAGGAAAAGTATTAAAATAGGAGTAAAAGAGTTGTGTGGGGTTGGTGATAGGAGAGAGGGATGAATTATTAGTAGTTAAATAAAGAATTGTGGGGCCAAAACATAAAGGAAAGTAATAAAATAGGAGTAAAAGATTGTGTGGGGTTTGGTGATAGGAGAGAGAAATGAATAAAATAAGAGTAAAAGTTTCTAAAAATAGAAAGGGGAACATTACTTGAATAATCCGTTTTGGGAAAGAGGGAACATTATAGTGACTGGGAGGGAGTATTACATTTTTATCATCCATAATTGCATAGTTTTGATGAGTTTAAGTTCCGTCGTTATGTGAGAGGACTACTTTCAGGGTTTCCTAGTTAAGGACATGTAAATAAGAAATACTAAAAAAAAATCGCTTAACAAAAAGCATATTAAGAAAATAAATTTCAACTTTAACCATATTTTGTTTTCACCATTACATCGAATTAGAGATCACAAAATTGACTTGGCCCAAATTACCTGCCTGATCACCCAACACCCAAATTAGCCCTTAACCTAAATTTATCCGAACAAGTATGAGACCTAGCTCAAATATTCTTTTTTACCCCTCAAATTAACCGTTATCTAGATAAATAATACATCATCAAAAATTACCGAAAAGCAAAATAACCCGACTTAACTCAATCTAATCCGAATTCTTGCATACTTGATACAACCCAGATTGACCATCTACTTGAGTTTTAGTGTTCAGAGACTCAGAGTGTTGAACCCTAAAAATTCATTTAGAATTGAAAGTGTGAAAGTGAAAGATGCTGAGTTCTCGTTGCAGATACAGCTTTCAATCAAGCCTGTATTATGTGCATAATAATTTCCAACATTTTCATCTCTATTCAACCAAATCCCCAAATCAATCAAACAATTCACCCGAAAATCATCAAATTTATTCTGATTATTTAGTTAATAATCTGGGTTTGTCTCCTCAAAAAGCTCTCTCCGCTTCCACTAGATTACGTTTCAAGTATGGTAATTACTTCAAATTCTGTGATAATGCTAATTCTGTTGTTGATTTCTTAAAACAACATGATTTTGATGATACCCATATTATAAAGATTGTATTTTCTTACCCTCAAATCTTAACTTATAATGTTGATAAAACCCTAAAACCCAAATTTAAGCTTCTTCAAGATTATGGTTGTTCTGGGTTTAATTTAATTTCTGTTATTTCAAAAAACCCTAAATTTTTATCAACAGATATGGATAAAATTATCAATGATCTCAAGGAAATTATGGGCAGTAATGAAAACATGGTGAAACTTTTTAGATCATCTCATTTTTTCATGACTTCATCTGGTTTGATTAATATTGCATTGTTGAAGAATGGGTATGGTGTTGATAATAACGCTATTCGGAATGGAATTCTTCATCATTCCGCATCTTATTTGAGAAAACCCGAGTTTTTTCGAAATATATTGATTAGGGTTGAAGAGGAATTAGGGATTCCTCGAAATTCTGGGATGTTTTTGTATGGTGTGTATTTGCTGTGTAATTATAGTAAGGAGACGATGGACTCGAAATGTCAGCTGTTAAAAAGCTTTGGATGGACTGAATATGATATTTCTGAATTAATTAGGAGACAGCCTAATCTTTTCGTAATATCTGAAGAAAATATGAGGAAAAAGTTGGGTTTTTTGATGACTGAGCTTGGTTACAAGCCTGATTTCATAGCTACACGTGCTTGTTTGTTGGGTTTTAGCCTCGAGAAGCGATTGGCGCCTAGGCATCGGGTGTTGTCGGTTTTGAAGGAGAAGGATTTGTTAGATTGCACCTTCTATACTGCGGTCCTTAAAAATGAGAAGCAGTTCTTACAGATGCTTGAATCTTTTAAGGAGGATGTACCAGGTCTTCTTGAACTTTATCAAAGTAGCAAAGGTTGTTGCAACACCATTTCGAAGCGATGCTAATCCCTCTCGTAGGCTCGTAGCCAAGTCTATAGTTATTTACCAAAGTAGCAAAGGTTAGTTGTTCTAACTATTGTCAAATGTGCTTTATAGCTGTATTTGGTTAATGACATGACATATGATTGAAACGACATTCCTCATGGTTTGTTTTCTACGGTGTGCATTCTTCACGTTGTCATGGTCATTGTTTTGTTATTAGTATAGAAATATTGGAAGCCAGAGTGCCTCTGGTTGCTGTCTTCGATTCTGGTTCTTTAGGAATTACCTAACTTCCTGATCGTGTTGTGTGCTTGTCGTCCAACTTCTATAGTTCGTCTTCTATGCATTAACTTCTTTGTTGAAGTATTAGCATATGAATTTGAGTATAACTATGATCTCTCTTACTTATGTTCTTGGTTGTTTCTTCTTTTGAGCTTCTGGTTCGGGATTTTCGAACATGGAGACTATATAATGATTTCTAATGGATATTATGGTGGCCTCGTGGTGTGAATTGTGGAGATTGTTTTTGAATTGAAAGAGTGAGGTAGTTGTAGCTTGCTTGCCAGCTTTTGAATGGCGGAGGTGTGTATGGATAGTTGGAGTGTGGAGACTATAAACGGCAGAACTTGTTAAAGAGAGACTAACGATGGAAGCTGATGAAATGTCTTTGTGGTTTTAAAACCAAATTGGAGTATTGTATCAACTTGTTATGAAGC
This sequence comes from Silene latifolia, assembly GCF_048544455.1. Taxonomy (NCBI): domain Eukaryota; kingdom Viridiplantae; phylum Streptophyta; class Magnoliopsida; order Caryophyllales; family Caryophyllaceae; genus Silene; species Silene latifolia. The sequence goes on from NC_133531.1 coordinate 3,531,090, forward strand.
GTCAGCCATCAAGCAGTACTAAGGGATTCAGGACGTTCATACACGTAGTTTACCCTAGATAAGTTGCGAGAGGTTCGTTTTATATGATTTTTATCCAACGGATGATATCTGTAGATTTGAATGCTTTCTTTATGTGCGTTTAACTTAAAACTTTAAGAATTAGGAGTGAATGACAAAGAGGCAGGGATTTCAGTTCGGATCCTACATTATATATTTCATAGTTGCATTAGGACATATCAGGAGTGTCTCATGAGTATGTCTGCTCTCTAATTGGCCAGTTCAGATGACAATCGATGAAGAATAACCGCCCCTCCCATCCCAAAAAAAAATAAATATTCCAAGGTCTAGCCATAGCTACAAATGTGACCGACCCGGGTCATAAATTTAAGTTCGAGCTTGTAATTGGCTCAATGTTCACAAACCCTAAAAAATGATGATTGGGCTGAGCTTGGTTCAATTTATTAGTTTTTATTTATTTAATTTTTCAACTTTAATTTGTAACATCATACTGTTTTTTATTTATTTTAATCAATATGCCCTATTGTATAAAGCTCTCCTCATATGAGCCTTTTAGATTTGAGCATTTTAGAATAACAACGCCACCCTAATGTCTTAAAGGCTACCAAAAAAGACGGAGTAAGGGTTTTGGATTTGCATTGTCCTACGGTCTTACCTGTATTTTAAGTTGTTAATACTTAATAGCATAGAAAGGAAGATTCTTTTCAAATGACCCATAATATAAACTCCGTCGAATATTGCATGAGCTATTTTATGATTGAAACTTGAAGGAGTGTAGTCAATTGCCTGGTTAACGAGTGATTTTACTTTTATTCTATCTTCATCACAGAATTACAAGTCTTTGTTTCCATTGAAAATGGAAATGACATGTTCTTATGGAATGTTTATCTTTTTTTCTAAAGTGTACATCTAGCATATTTTTCCTCATATTAGTGACTATGACCTATGAGTAATTCGATTGACCACCTCCTTAGTCCCCTTACTCAAATGTGCCTCACTTTATTACAAAACCTGATGCTCAATAGGCCTCAAGACTTCAACGAGGAAGAAGTAGAATCCTACCTCGTTAATCTCTGCCGAGAGGTGCTTCATACCTATATCGAAACATCATCTGAGGTGGCAATCCAGTCATCCCAAAGTGCAGTGCTACACTGGAAGGTTCCCTTAGGTTCTAGGAGACGTAGAGAATTGGCAGCACGTGGGCCCCTCATTGTGGCCACACTACAGGCTATATGCAGTTTCGAAGACGGTTCTGGTAAGATTCTTCCCTCTGCATTCCACATTGATCAGGTATGATCATCTTAGAAGTTGGATTTGAGTGAAATGCTTAAAGTATCAGTGGGTCCTGTTCTGCAACAATCCTGTTGATCTTGATTTCATGTATGATCATCTTAGAAGTTGGATTTTTTTGTCAGGATACTCCCTTTGTCCAAATCATTTATTGACCGTCTTAATTCTTTGTGAGGAGTATTTTAATCTAATCTAATGTATACAAATGAAGGAGACCTTGGATTGTGATTTGTGGCTGCTATAGTCAGCCATGATTGAGTTTAGTTCATATGGTTTCGTAGCAAGGATGGCAAGCATACGGAATCATATAGATTATCTCGGCAGCTCTGTTGTGCCATTTTTAGGAAAACTAAACAGATAATTAGTGTAAAGGTTAAATAAGTCTTTCGTTTGAAATAACAGAGCTTCTGGCTATAACCTCGGTTTTGTGTGTTATTTCTTGACGATCTTTTTATCGTCATTTACTTTGGTTGATGCATTATCAATGAGCCCTCCGGCCTCCACCTTTCTTTTGGCGGAACTATTGATGCACTTCTTTTGTCAACGGTTGTTTGTCTAGAGACTAAATCAACCATGCAATTATCCATATACTCCGTATTTTTTTTTCCAGATTTCATTCGTATAGTTAATTGTGCAATATCATACTCCGTATATTCTTGAGTAAGACGATCTTATACTGACTGATTGCTTATGTAATGCTGCGCCTGCTCTTATTTGGTCTTACCTGGTTGAGATTTTATAGGTAATCCGTTAACTTGCCGTTAAAGTATTGGATTTCCTCTTTGTACAGGGTCTTTTTCTTTTGTCCCTCCTATCAGTTGTACCTCCTTTATTCTCGTCTAATGCTGCCTCGCTCAAAATCTGTATTCTCTGAAAGTGTTGAGACACTTTTTTTTGGCAACGGTAAGAAGATGCAATTACAGTGTCATAGTCGTCTTAAACCTTGTCCGAAAACTTGCTCAACTATGTAAGGGGTTTGGTACAAGAAAAAGAAATGTTAAGAATCGGACCGAACAAGTGAACAACCTCCTAAAAACTAAAAACAAGACGAAGGAAGGCGGGTGGGGGGATTACATCAGGGAATTTGGAATTGAAGAATGCTAAAGCGGCTGAAGCTGCCTCCAAATCTTCGTTCTTCGGCCCATCCAGTACTTGATCAGGATCAACCACAAATACTTTCATATCGAATGGCCGATAACCCTCCTCAATGATAAATAATACCCATGCTCATATATTAGATAATTGAACGTTCACAATTCATCCCCGATCATTAAAAAAATAATAAAAAAAAAGACTGAGAAGATGGTGCGGTGCGTACCTCCTGAGACTAGGGTCGGATAAAGAATCCCGGAACAAAAATGTATTTAAATCATATAGATGGTTTCTCGGATTAGATAAATCATCCACGCAAATTTTGAGAAGCAAAAGAGGATATTTAAGGGTGTCGGTACGCAATAAACGAGTCTTGAATGAATATTAAGTACTCGTTAAAAATAGATGAATGCATCTTATTTGGCACTGAAAATGGAATACGATAATTCATGAAGCGACTCCTGATACATGATACAAAAACTGACAAAAAGAAACATTGCCCGGTACGACCTCAGAAACGGCACAACTTTAAGTGTATAAGACACGGTTTTCGGAATTTCAAGGTCCTGGAACAAAAATGTCTGTAAATCACACGGATCGTTTCTCAGGCCAGATAAAGCATCCACAAAAAAAATTTAACTCGAAGAAACTGTGCGGTACGTACCTCCTAAGATGAAAAAAGGAAAGAAATTTTGAGAAGCAACAAAGGACATTTTAGTGTATCAGTAAGTGATAAACAAGTCTCGGATGAAAATCGGGCATGTCTTAAAGATAAATGAATATTTCTTGGTCTCAAAATCGAATATGATAACTCATGAAGCGACCCCTGTCAAGTGGTAGGAAATCTGAGAAAAAAAAAACATGGCCCGGTACGACCTTCCCGACGGTTCAAATTTAAGTGTAAGACACGGTTTTCGGAATTTCAGGGTCTCCGTAAATCACATGGATCGTTTCTCGGGCCAAATAAAGCATCCACATTGTTTAAAAAATCTTTTTCTTTTTTTGATTCTATTAGTGAAATCTAGAAAAGCTGTAATCAATAGAATACCGCACCTGCCTTGCCGAAAGAAAGTAAAGAAAAAAAGGCATGACCAGAAGAATTGTGTAATTTAAGAAGCAATAAAGGACATTTGAAGGTACCGGTACGCGATAATCGAGTCTCGAACGAAAATCAGGTACTCCTTAAAAATAGATGAACGCTTCTTATTTAGAGGTGGAAAACAAATACAATAACTCATAAAGCGACCCTTGACACGTGGTAGAAAAACTAGGAAGAAAAGAAAAATGACCCGGTACGACCTCCCAAAGGCCTCAAATTTAAGTCTATTAAAATACACGGTTTTCGGGATTCCAAGGTCCCGGAACAAAAATGTCCGTAAATCGCATGAACGGTTACTCGGGTCAGATAAAGCAGCCACATAAATTTTTAGAAGAAACAAAAGACATTTGAGTGCGCTGGTATGCGATAAACTAGTCTCGGTCGAAAATCAGGCACTCTTTAAAAATAGATGATAACTTGTTATTTAGGGATGGAATCGAATACGGAAACTTATGAATAGATGCCAAACACGTGGTGGAAAAACCGGCAGAAAAAAAAACATGGCCCGGTAAGACCTCCTAAACGGCTCAACTTTAAATGAGTATAATACACCGTTTTCGGGATTTCAAGGTCTCGGAACAAAAATGTTCGTAAATCACACGGATTGTTTCTCGGGTCAGATAAAGCATCCACATAAATATTGAGAAGAAATAGTAAACATTTGAGTGTGCCGGTAAGCGATAAACAAGTCTCGGGCGAAAATCGGGCACGTCTTAAAGAGAGAAATATTTCTTATTTAAGACTGAAAATCGAATACGATAACTCATGAAACGACCTCAGACATGTGGTAGAAGGAATGGGAGGAAAATCAACATTACCTAGCACGACCTCCTAAACGGCTCAAATTTAAGTGTATAATACACGGTTTTCGGAATTTCAGGGTCCCGGAACAAAAATGTCTGGAAATCACACGGATGGTTGAAAAACTAGAAGGAAAAGATAGATGAACATTTATTATTTAGTTTTGAAAATCGAATACGTAACTGTAATACTCCACTGAACCGAAGACGTTATTCGGGTGGGGTAACCCCTTGAAGAGGTTCATTGTTTGGCTTAAAATCTGACTAGTGCTTAAAGGAATTGAAAGTACTACTCATATCAACAAAGTACACTTTCTTTTCTGGTTATCCATGTGAAAGAACTGCACAGTACAAGTTAAGCGTGCTTGGTTGAAAGTAGTCTCCAAACGACTTATATTTAAGAGTATAATACAAGGTTTTGGAGATTTCAGGATTCCGGAACAAAAATCTCTGCAAATCACACAGATGGTTTCTCGGGTCAGATAAAACATTCACGCAAAATTTGAGAAGGAATAAAAGACATTTGAGGATGTTGGTACGCGATAAACAAGTCTCGGATGAAAATTAAGTACTCCTTAAAAATAGATGAAACGCTTCTTATTTAGGGCTGAAAAACAAATACAGTAACTCGTGAAGTGACCCCTGACACGTGGTAAAAAAAAACTAGAAAGAAAAGGAACATGACCCGGTACGACCTCCCAAACGGCTCAAATTTAAGGGTATAATACACATTTTCGGGATTCTAAGATCACGGAACAAAAATGTCCATAAATCACATGAACGATTACTCAGGTCAGATAAAGCGGCCACTTAAATGGGTCCAAATTTGGGCCCTTGTGACCTTAGAAACTTGTTCTATAATTGAATGCTAACAAACACAAAACTTGTCATCTTCACTATGGCCATAACCATTGTCCCCTTGAGACTTAAGTTATGCCAACACCTTTAATTTGGGGCGATGATAATGCCACCGGCAATTTTGTTAATGCCACGAAATTTGATCTAGTGGAAATTGGTTGACTTGACATATTGCCTTACATAATTCGTGGCATTTGCGTTTAAGCCCGTGGAAGTATGAGCCCCCTTAATTTGACTGTTAGAAAGATTTATCATACTCGTTGGTTGTCGACTGTCGTGACCTCGCCATTGTGAAGGTGGGCCTTGTTGTTTGTCGAAGCAGGGTAAGATGGACGAGGGCAGGAGGAGTATATTGAAAGGCCTGTTTATATTAAACTAGCCCACAAGTCGAAGCAGGCCAGGCCCAAAAACTTGGGTCTTAAGATGGTAGGATTGGGCTGGCTCAAGATTTACCTTAAACCCGCCTTCTATGGTTTTTTTGGGCGAGCTAGGCCCCATATGGGATCGGGTCAGCTCGGCAAATGGATCTAAGCCTCGGGGGGTGAGCGAACCTGCTAACTCGTGTTGTTGTCTAGCCGTAGTTTATATAACCAAACAATACTGACCTTGTCTGTTAATTCACAAAAAAAATAAAAAAATACTCCGTATATTGTAAGCATTATAGTAAACCAAATAGTCACTTGATTCAAAGAGAAAACAAATTCAATCCAACCAAAATGTGAGAATCTTTATTGAATATATACTCCTACAAATTTTAATTGATTCATGATTTCATGGATCAAATCAACAACAAATACAATAATGGTTGAATAAGATCTTAGTAGCAACATCAAATTTAATAAAATTCCATCCTTAGTACACAAGTTACTAATTAATGGTTATGCATTAGCCACTTGGCAAATGTTTTCAAATGTGATAATCTTATTTATTGATCTTAAAAATAAATAGTACTCCTATACATGATTTATAATCAGTTAATCACCAATTCATCCTTCTTAATTAATTAACCATTTCTGACTAAAGAACACAATTGTCTCATTGTTTGTCCTAGGTATATTTATTTAATTTAATTTATTGTTACCATTTAAAGAATTAAGATAAGATCTATTTCTTGAAATAGTAAGACATAAGTCACATAACAATTAATTTGCAACAAATGTAAGTTACATATATGTTTATATTATTACAAGATCAAGTACACTTTTACAACTAAATTAATTAAGTTGGATAAAGAAGTTAATTAAAAATAAAGTATCTTGCAAATGAAAAAATCGATCAGTTGCCTTTAGACTTCAGTATTAAAAGGAGATTGCACCAACTGTCGGTAGAGAATATTTCCAATTAATATCAAGAAAATAAAAATAAAATATCTTCAAAATTATTAATGATTAAAGACTTTGAACATAGTTAGTAGTTGACGGCAATGATTTGCCTTTTCTGCTGTAAAATTATTTATAATGTTGCTTTGAGATCATCATTTGTTCATACTTTTCAGTGAAGTATAAATAAAATAGTTTCTTAAGTAAATATAATAATTAGGTAAATGCATCCTAGTAAAATATTGTAACTAAAAATGCACTACAAAATTAAAACTGTTAAAATAGTTTATCCATAATATGGCCTACTACTTATGCATAATAAAATGCTAGGAAATGTACGATGTGTACGGTGGATTGTTCCATGAGCTTTATTATTATGTAGCTCCACATTTGAAGGAATTTGGAAAAATATAATTTATTAAATTAAGTGGGAGGTATTATTATGAAATAGATCTAAATCATTATTTTATTAGAGCAACTTCAATGACCTTGTAGCTTGCCTTGCCCCATATTTTTTTCTAAGCAAAAAAAACTTTCAAGCTACAATGCACTTCAATGGTAAGCTACAGCTTAAAATGTCCCACTAAGAGCATCTCCAATGGTTACAAAAAGGGACCTGCTTGCAATTTTGTAAAAATTTCAAGCAGGTTGCTCACCATTGGAGATGGAAAATCATGACCCGCTTGAAAGCTACACCTGCTCTACCAAGCTACATGCTTGATTTTTGTTGCTTGGTTTTTATTGGTTGATTAATGTGAAGTGGGTCTATTCAAGCTACAAGGTATAGTAGCTTACCATTGGGAGAACATGTAGTTTGAGAGCAATATTGCTGAAAATAACTATGTGGCATGTCAAGCTACAATACAATGTAGTTTACCATTAAAGATGCTCTAACAAATAAACATTATAATACAATTTTTTTATTGTTTTTTTAATTATTTATTTTATTATTTTAAAGGCCAAGCTACGTAGCTTGACAAAGTTACACCCTCTCGTAAGCAAGACGTACTTTTTGTACTCCAATGGTAAGCATACTGCTTGACAATTAACAATATTTGCAAGCAGGTCCTTAAATACAACCATTAGAGTTGATCTTAATGCCTTGTGGAGTTAATTGTGATCTTGTGTATCCACTATATTAAGGTCTAGCATATGTAGCAAGGGTACTTATTAGGTCAAATGGTTGTTCTATTTTAATTAGAGGGTACGAATTTAAGACCTTGGAATACAACAATGTTAAAACTCATGAAGGAGAGTTGTACCGCCTTAATTATCCTACCCGGCTCTAATTTGAGTTGTAACAACATTAAAGGTATTTTGAGAAAGAAAAAAAATGTCAACCCTTCCTAACTCTGGTTAGATACCGGCCTAAGGGAAAAGGCTAAGAGAATATATACTCTCATTATAGTACTCGAAAATTATGCATATGTATCGCGAGGCAAATGCTTGTGTGGACTGGTTAGTCAATTTTGGAGTTGAACAAGAGTAAAGTTTACAAATTGTGGAGCATGCTAATATCCGAGGGCACCCATTCCGTTTGGTGGAGCAAGATTCAAGAGGGGTGGCGTGGCCACGCTCAGTCCCGTTTTATGCGTATTAGTTTGTTTATGTTTTGTAGTTTCCCGTTTTCTGGTTTTCTCTTTTTTTGTAAAGGGTTAATCCCGCTTCTCTTTTACCCAAAAAAAATTTTATGGTATTCAAAATGAGTAAATCTATTGTAAAACGATTGTAATACAATATTATAAAACCATATAATATAGATCTTAATGCCCTTATTATTATGGATATAAGTGATGGTTAGTTGATACGGAATAATATTTAAGTAGATTATTTAGATAAAATATCAATTGGTTTTTCCATAATACTAATGTAACCTCCTTGGATTTATAGACTTAATGAGTATTGTCGATCAATGTTATGATCGTGTGACTTGAAGAGAAACAATAATGATAATTTCGAATCCTTAGGAAGAGTTTCTCTCTTTAGTTTTCTTTTGAATACGGAGTACAATTCTCTCTAGTAGTACGGAGTATTTTTTTTATGAATCTTTTTGCTAAATCATATATAAATCCTTAAGAAGGATTCTATCAAGTTTTAAGGGTGATCCATTGGTGTCAATGGACTAAATTGGGGAGTAACACTGGTGACTCTTGTCTCAAGGCTATAAATCATAGTCACGAGGAAGGTCAACAACACAGGAACTGGCCTTATGCGTTGACCTTAACTTCAATTTTGTTATCGACACTGCCCGACATGACACGTGTAGCTTAGGCTCCTAACCATGCTTGAGAAATACCATTTTAAAGGTCTTGATACAAAACATAACCCGACACGACCCAATTTCTCTCTGACCTACTTAACAAATTAAATCACCAATCTCAACCTATTATCATCATAAAATTAAACATTAAATGAACCTAAACTCAACAATAAGGTTAAATTAAGGATAGCGACAAGGGAATCTATGATCAATGTCCAGCAATTTCCGTTGACATAATGCCACCCAATGACATTAGCAAAACACATTAGATATATATATAATTAAAATAAGACTAATTCTTATTTAAGACGACAATAACCATTTTAACAGCAAAACAAATTCAAGATTAATTGTCTAAATAATAGCAAAATTTTTGTCTTATTATCATAAAAAATTGTAGTAATATTTAACCCTGATTTACTATTTTAAAACGGATATATATTATCGTCTTAAACAAAATTGATCGATAAAATAAAAAGGCAATTGACAACAAAGTAGTAGTTGAAGTTTGATGATTCCATTTGCACCCGTCGTTTTCCATTCACATGGAGACCTCATCATCTTCTTTGGTCGGTCCATTTTATGCCCTTAATTATTAATAATCTTGTTACAAGTGCCCTAATAATTTAATAATTTCCTCTTAACCTAAATTATTAAACTAATCTCCACCTTAATTAAAGACAACTTTTTATACTAGTTGAGTCTTTTAATTGGTTGATAAGTGGTAAGACTAGAAATTTGGAGCAACCTCAAACCAACTTTCCAGCAAGAAAAAATAAAAAATAAAACATTATACGAGATTCGAGCCGGGTTTAATTTGATGGTGCTCAACACATGCCCATTAAAAACTTTGCATATAAATCAAAAGTAGCTTTCATAAGGACTTGTATTAGTTTATTTGATTAGTGGGGATTGTGTGTTTGGCTTCTTATTCGTCTAATCTACTCCGTACGTATGTTTTTTGTTTAAAAGTCGACTTCTATAAAACGGTTTTACTATAATACGCTGTGTTATACAATACAAGAATTTGTGATTTTAAGAGAAGGTTTTAATGTTGGGTAATAATAAATACAATTCATAGGCCATGTTTTTTTCGACTTAATTTCAGCTCTCATCCCGCTCAATTTAGTTCGGCTTAACTTATTCCAACTTTATTCATCTCAGCAAATTTCAGTTCAATTTAGTACACTCCAGCTTAGTTGACCCACTTCAACTCTATTCAACCCAAAAGAACAGAGCCTTAGACTTATATAAGGAGACAAAAAAGGGAATAATAACTTAAACTAAACGTAGATATGAGTTGTAAATTTATCATACATTTTCAATTTACTACCTATTTTAAGAAATTATTATTAGATCATTATATACATCCTTAAGGCTATGTTTGGTAAAATTACCTGAAAAGGTAGCTGAAACCTGAAAAGGTGAATAAAAACCGAAAAAGCTAACCGAAATCGAAAAAAGGTAATCGATAAGGTAATGAAAATTAGGAACTGATAAGATAGCTGATTATATAAAAAAATGTTTGGCAAACTAATTGAAAAGGTAACTGATTTTGATGAAATGACGTAAAAGGATATGATAATTATTTAATAGTATAGATTTAAAGGGTAAAAACGGAAAATCAAACCAAATCAGGTACCTGAAATCTCAAATGCTACTCTAGGTAGCATTTCATTTCAGGTAGCTTATTTGATTAAATAAGCTACTTGCCAAACGCTTACAAAAAAAAATAAGGTACCTGAAACTTTGGTCAAATAAGCTACTTTGACCAAATCAGGTACCTGAAATGTCTTGACAAACGGAGCCTAAGGGTTGTATTTATCATTCTTCTGTAATGTTTGATCAATTTATATCTATTTCCATGTAAATTTAATATGCAAATATAAATATTACTCATTTTATAAAATTAAATCATTCTTTCCTTTCATAATGATCTCCATAGTTTGACTTATAGATTAAGTCCTAAAATCTTGACCATAAATTGAACTAGTAGTTGAATTCATAAAATGACGATAAATATTTACGTTCATCATAAAAATAAAAATAAAAATAAAACGTCTTTATAAAATTAAAATAATTTCTGAAAGAAAGAAGTAGTAATGTATATAAATGAAGAAAAATCGAGTCAAAACAACGTCTTACAAATTGAATGCGTCTCTTTTACTGAATTTGTTAGGTAAAGTAGCTGTTTTAGTAGTTGGTATCATGTTTTAATAATTAAAGTGTACTTCGCAGTTCAAGATAATTACATGCATAACCACTTAGTTGTTGATTTATATATTAGATAACTAAAACTGTCGTCCAAATTAGTTGTTCATTTATTAAAATTACATAAAATGACAACATACTGTATCATTTAGCTGGTTAACTGAACGCAATGATTAAAAAACTTTTTTTAAAGAAATTAATAATAGTAACCACTTACATATAAGTATACAACCCAAAAGGCTAAGAATTAAAGATAGTATGGTGCCCTTGTGTATTTTATCAATTTCTTAGGTCAATTTTTATTTTATTAATCTAAACATACGTGTGATTATATATTGTAGTATATAGTTTCAGTACTTTCGGGTTGTAGAACCTAATATTTAAAAACCTAATAACTAAAGACTTATTAATAAGATCTTTTTATGATACATGATTGAGGCGATTATCGATAAGACAATAATACACGAGCTGGTTATGTTCATTCTGGCTTAATTTCAGCTCATCATTTAAGTTCAGCTCAACTATATTTAGTTCAATTCAACTTAGCTTTATGCATTTCAGTCCAGCTCAATTTATTTAACTCATCTCCTCACACATTAACTCTTACCATAATTAATTTTCGCTTCTAAATCTTATCAACCAATCAATTGATTATAACATTAACATGTTCGAGGAGGAAGATAACAAACATGTACATTGGTTTACAAAATTTTCATCCTATTTGATAACTAACCTTTACATATAGTAATCATACCCGGAGCTTGTTTTAAGTAATATTGTCATTTATGGCCTATGGTATAGATTAATATACCGAACAAACTATGTAATTTTTTTGCGTAACTTACATATAACTTGTCCATATCGACCATGATAAATTAAGTTTAGGGTATTAAACTTATTGTACTAGATTTTTTTTTATTTCCTTTATTTATTTTGTCGGTTTCAAATCGTACCAATTAACTTGGATCATCACCAAAACAACCCTTAATTAAATAATGTCATTAGTTGAAGGACTTGTTAATTGTTATGATAGGTCAATAATTAAGAAAGTTGTTAAATTAGTGACATAAAATGATTAGAGAGGAAGTTAATAAGAAATTAATAGAAGTAGGTATATATGATATGGACATAATTAAGCATTAATGGGAAACCGTGGAAGATCACTAGTGTCTGAACAAAACTTTAAAAAATTAAGAGAATCAAATACTTAAAATAAAATTAAATTAAAACAAGCATGAAATTCAGCTGCCAATGAGGTGGGAAATTTGGATGAAATGGACCGTTGACTGCCTCTTTTATAACAACTGTTTTGTCTCATTAACCTCGATTATTAGGCATCTATTTTTGGAACGCGTTATGTAAACAATTTCCTTGAATTGAGTAACGAAATAAATGATCGATAATGATAGAGCGCAATCGAATAGTATTGAGTTTTAGTATTGCTCTGTTACGTATATATTGTAAACTTTATCTAGAGAAGTAGAAATGATTGGGTGGACTTTGTATATGTAAATTGTGAAATAAAAATAGTACTGAAACTCGATTTAAATTATTAGGGTGAAACTCTCTCATTTTCTATAAAGAAATGATGTTATACGTTACTACTTACTAGTACGTGTTTAATGGTGTTCTCAAATATTGTATTGTTATTTTCTGAAACTCATATTGAGATCAAATTAATTACAAATCGTACTTATAAGAGAATTCTCGTAATGAGTGGGCGCCTGGGCGACTTATGAAAAATCTTTTAATTTTATAATATGTATGAGTAAAGTCTTTATATGTCGAGATAATTGTATTAATGCATGATGAAGCTAATCATATTTGACTAAAATGTATGTTCACTATTTTATTTGTTGCAACATACTTCCTCAAATTCTCAGGAATTTTCTCATATTTTGTTTTGAGCACATCTTAGTAAAATCATCATATTTTGTTGGTTCGATCTAACACTCCACTCATAAGTCATAACCTTAAGCCATATTTCAATGGATGAGTTAGTAGTATACTCCCTCTGTCCCGGTCATTTGTTGTCCTTTTCAATTTTTTTGATGTCTCAGTCATTGTTGTCCTTTCTATTTTAAGAATGGACTTGATGAGTAATTTGATCATACTCATCCAATTTGTTCCACTTGTCATTTAGTTATTGGTCATCTCCTTTTTCCTTGGTCTTTGTGTCAAACCAAAGGATAACAATTGATCGGGACAGAGGGAGTATTAGGTAAAATAATGACCCAAACCTGACTAGTTTCTATCTAGGGAAAAAATAAGACTTTTTGTGTCAATTTGTACCATAATCACTACTCAATATTTACCGTACAAAAACCTGACAAATCATTTTATCATCATTTATTACCTTTAGGGCACACACAAAAATGGGAATAGAAAAGTCCAAAACCTAAGACTTAGCCAAAAATAGTGTAAACAAAAATGAAGTACATGAAAATGAAATAAAGATTGATGAGTCTAAATCAAGGGAATTTATAAGAAGGCACATTGGATTATTGTGGTTGGGAGTTAAACTTATGGACTAGGAAAGTATGTACGTTAAGAGTTAAGGTTTGGGGGGCGTGATAAATAGGCGTGGGTGTCGCTGACAAAGTGACCAGTTCTCTCATGCATTGTTTTGTCATTTTACACTCACTTTCACTTTGTATGTATGAGTATCATTCTTGGTTGCCATTTATATAGTTTATGATGTTGTTTGGCCAACATTGTGTTGGGGGAATATTACGATAATATTATCGTAACCGGAATAATATATGTATTAGAATAATTATATTATATTGTGATATTAGTTGATACGATTTAGATCTCGTGAGTACTATAAATATCGAGCCAATGTAATCATTCGAGAGACGAACGAACAATTAACAATTATTGTAATATTCCCCTAACACATTGTTATTAGATTTACTACATAACACTTAGGCTTTGTTCTTTTTCGTTAACATGAGTTTAGTTAAACTGAATAATACAACTGAATGAAGTTGGCGGATATATGAATGAGTAGAACTAAGAATTAATTTGAGTAAAGTTAAACAAAGCTGAACTGAAAGGGGTTGAATAAAATTGGACTTAGTGAACCCTTTTAGAGCAGAGGTTAAAAAAGTATATGTGGTGGTCGTCTGAGCGGTGGGTATGAAGGAAAAAGTTAGATCTCAACAGGTTGTTCACTGATCTTCGCCCACCAAAATAATGTTGGTTGTTGTATATAAATGTTGGTGGTTGGATAAATATAAGAGTAAAAGGTACTCGAATGTAGTATATCTGATGGAGTATTTGTTATTTGATTAGTTTCATAACCTGGAAACAGTTTGGACAAAATATTCTTACCGATGCGTTCATATACAATTTATATGCACTTCGGAAATAATCACCTAATTGATCTAACCTTTAATTTATTCATCAAAAAAATTTAAAACTTTTTTAAATTATATATTAGGTGAACCAAGATAATTCAAGAATAATGTAATTTTCAAGAAAAAGAATGCTTGTATATTGCTTATATATTAAGCTAGATGAGGGATGTAATTAAAATTGTCGGATTAGGCCTTTATTTTGGTGGCTTAAGTTAGCATCAAAGGCGTGACATTGGTGCATAAGGAGGGCTCGTGTTAGCTGATCAATCCACTGAGCTTTATCTCCCATTCACTACCCCGGCCTCCCCGCACGTGCATCACTTAATATTCATTCACTAATGACTAATGAGTAATGACTACTGCTTCTACTCCCTTCTATTCATTGTATTTCGATACTATTTTATTCTAATTTTTTCGAGAGACCCGAATAAATTGCCTGTTTAGATGAGTTTGCATTGGATCATTTTAAGTTTATTACCTTTCTTGTATTTTAGATCAAGCTAAAAGTTGTGGTTAGGTTATTGGTTATTGGGTGCGATCGAGATTACATTTTTTTTTTTGGCAACTGTAAAAGAGATATTAGGTTGAGATTAGGGAGAGGTTTATTAGGTTGAGTTATTTTAAACACGGTCAATTACAAATCTAGTGAATCCTGAGTAAAACATGCTTCTACTTATTTGAGTTATCCAACGATAATTTTGGTAGTTTCGTTAGGTCAAATTATTCTAACTAAAAGTGAATTGATTAGTCTGTGCCCCCAATAAGTTGAGTTTGTTCGATATGTTTTTGTGATTGGTTTGATTAAAACTCAATTTGAGTTTCATCGATTTAGTCTTCTACTTTTAGTCTGAACCGAAGCTGATTAGAATAAATCTTTTTATTATTTTCTGGCATATTTCTTTGATCTCATTTACTATACTCAATCCGTTTTTTTGTCAAGAATGTATTTCTCCGTCTTAACCAAAAATTTTTTTATTAACCAAAAAAAGAAAAAAAAATGAGAATGTCGTAAAAAAAAGATTCAAAGAAGAGGTTGGTAAGAGTACAAAAAACGAGACATGGTCAAGGGAAGAGACACGTGGTATGTCGAGAGCAACAGTAACGAATGGGTTAGAAAAGTGGGACCACATAAAAACGCCCATAAGACACGGCCTGACGGATAGACTCAGACCCACCAAGGAGACCGCTCCCATTTCCCATGATCATCCCATTTACTCTCTGTTTCATCATCTATGTCTTTAATTTTGACAAATTTTGAGAAAAATGTTTTATTTTAGTGATCAAAATGGAATTATTATCAATAAAAAAAAGTGTGTAAATTTTATTTCTTGTAAATTTTTATGTCTATTATTGTATGTATATCATATAAGAATATTGTACATTTGTATTACCTCTGATTATATATTTTTTACACTTTTATTCATTCGTGAAGAGTATTTTAATAAAACGTAAAAAAATATGTGAAATTGGAGGGAGTAATACATTAAGGGGTGTTTGGCCAAGCTTTTTAAGTGCTTTTCTAATTGTAAAAGTAGAAGCAAGGTCAAATACTATAATTTAGAGAGATAAAAAACTAATTTTGAAAAGTTAGAAATTAATAAAAAACTACTAGAAACAGAAGCATCAAATTGATGTTTCTGCTTCTACTTCTCCCAAAAACTTTTACGATTATGGAAAAAAAAAAAAAAAAAAAAAAAACTAAAAAGCAGTAATAGGCCAAACACATCAATTTGTTAATGTTCCGGGTGTAATTCCAGAGCAGTTATACGTTACCACCCGTGCTTGTAGAATGACGTCTTTAGTTGAATCCTCCTTGCGGTCTCCTGAAACGATGAACAAACTGAGGGCTCGGCTTTGGACCGAGCGAACTCACTCCGACGCTCAAGTCAGTAACTTAGAGAGGTAAGTTGTGGTTACTTGGCGAAGTATGTATTGTAGAGAGATAAGGAAGATATTACCAGATGAATAGTGATTCTTAGGTTAAATTGTCGATCTCCTCCTCAATGAGAGTTGAGGAGTATTTATAGACTTTCACCTTTTGTCACGTAGTGGCCAAGTGGCCAAGTGGCTAGCAGGTGGAAAGACTGATCTACCCTCGGCCGAGGGACCCATGGGAAGCCGGCGGGCCCTGTTGACTCACCGCCGAGGGGTCTTGGATATGAGTTCGCGGATGTGTGCCTCGGCTGGCTAGTTGCCCCAGCCGGGACCCAAGGGACAGGCCGACAGGCTACGTCGGTTAGGCTGTCTAAGCCGTTGACTTGCTGTGGATATCTTTGACCTTGCTCAATATGTTGATAGTCACGGTGCGAGAATATGCCCCATCAATTTGCCCCCGCCGTAGTCTATGCCGTGGTATGGGCTCGATGTATGTTGAGCGATATTCTCGCGCAAGTAAAAATTTCGCCGGCTTCTTCTTCCCGGCATGGCTCGCTTAGGCCGTACCATATCCCCCTCCACATGGATGTATAATGGACATCCGATGTGGAAAAGGCAATGTTGGCCGAGACCGGGTGGAAGTCTTGGTTGTTTTCGATTGCCCCCGGCCGGTGCTTTACGGCTTGGTTGATCATGTGGCCGGCAGAGAAACGGATACTTAGGAATTTGTTGAGGAAGATGAATGGGCAGGGAGATTTGAAGGGGCGTGTTGAAGACGCTTGGTCACTGTTGCATTGATTGACGTTCAACTGTTGCAACGATTGACATTCCGTGGTTGCATGTCCGACACGTGTCTGTTTGCTTATTGGCTGGCGTTTCATGGGTTGTGCCCTGATTGGTCCTTCTTCATGGGCCTTCCCCTATAAACAAGGCAGTTAATCCCTGAAATTGGGCACCAATTTAAATTTTCTTCTTACTAGCCCTCTTTGACGAAACTTCTCTCTAGCTTTCAGAATCATTACTCCGGCGTAGCATTTTTCTTCAAGGTAAACAAACAAATTTTCTCTTTTTAACTTGTAAGTTTTATTCGTGAATCATGTCTTTATCGATGCCGGTCCTAGTAACCGTGCGCCGGGGGGTTCCCCGTCGCGTCTTGACGAAGAGGAGGCACTGGCCGCCGTCCCGCTAAGGTCCGGGGGTCCTAGGTCGCCTTCTCCCGAAGTCGATCCAAAAGTTTTGGAGGATTGGGAGGATGAGGATGATGTTGACGATGACGGTGAGGATGCTGGAAGGGCTCATCCCAATGAGGGGAGGCAATACGTCATGGACCACGGCGAGGCCTGTAAGGTCCGCCTTGACCGTGCTTGGACCCATAAGTTCGCCAGTTGTTCCGGCGAGACGTTTTTCGAGGGCCATTTCTACTTCGGCAGAGGATACAAAATTGTCATCCCTGAGGAGGGTCAGGCCGTTTGTTGCCCTCCACCGGGTTGCACCGGCGTATATATGCGGCACTTGGAGTACGGGCTCCGTTTTCCGCTGAATGAATACGTTATGGTCATCATTAGAGCCATGAACGTCGCCGTGGCCCAGCTGCACCCGTTGGCTATTAGGACCATAGTCGGCTTTGTCTGGCTCTGTCTCTTCAAGGGGGAAATCCCAACGGTTAATTTATTCTGTCGGCTACACCACCTTCGGCCGTCGTTTTCCGGTAAAGTGGGGTGGTATAGCGTGCAGATGGAGCCGGGCTATATCTCCGTTGATAAGCTTTCGTCCTGCAAAGACTGGAAAGATCGGTGGGTGTACGTTGAGGTGCCGGATGACTATCCGCTGTCCCGGTCCTTCCAGCACCAAGTTAATTTGCGGTGTGAGACCAAGGCGGAGCATGACAAATGGGTCACCCGGAAGAAGCTTAAGATGGACGCCAGCAAGGTCCCTCTTACGGCGAATGAGAAGCTGGCGATGAGGCTTTTTGAGGCGGACAAGAGTGGGGTGCCGAAAAGATGGATTCCCCCAACGCAGATCATTCTTCAGGATGAGCTGCTCTGCCATGTCGGCCTCATACCGGCCCTAGCACGGGGTGAGTGGGGTCGGTGTGAGGCCCATCTCTGCTCTCCATGTTGCTGGTTTCTTAAATTTTGGTTTATTTCTTCTACTTAACTCTTTGTTTCCCTTGCAGACCACTTCGGGCCGGACCTGTCTGAGGGTATTCTTAAGAGAATGGGGCTGCACAAGGATAAGACCGTTGCTGATTTGCATCCTAAGGCTCTAGCCCGTGATCGCAGAACGTCGCCGAATGATCTTATGGATCAACAGCTGAAAAGCTTGGATGTGGAGGCGGGCCAGGCGAGGGTTGTTAGTAACATGCCGCGTCGAACGCGGAAAGCGAAGTATTCGGCGGCGACGGCGTTGACATCCGTCCCACCTTCCATCCCTTCAGTCCAGAAGGAGACGGTGGTGATCGTTGACATTACCGATGGGGGACTCGATGCGGAGGATCTCCCCTTGTCCGTAAAAAAGGAAAGAGCCCCCACCCGCCGATGCTTCGCCGCTTATTGCCGAATCGGCCGCCGCGAGGAGATGCGTCCTCGAGCAAGAAGGTCAAGCATGGTACGGATATACCCAGTGGGCTCGACTTAGCCTAGTTCATTAGGCGTTCCGATGACAAAGCTCTCCGATATGTTCCCGTATATCGACACGGATGTTTTAATTGATTTTTTTGTAGATCAATCGTCGGCGGCGCCGCCGTTCTCACTGTGCGGCAATTAGAGAAGCGGACTGAGAAGGCGGGTGATAGAAATGTCACCGTCGATTCCCTACTCTAGAAGGTTTCCCCCACCGAGCTTGTGGCAGAGGGGATGAGAATATGTAGAGAGGGGCGAAATGGACTCGGCTAAGCCTGGCTCCCACATTATGGAGCAAGAGAAGACCATGGTCGAAGTCGCCCCACGCTCGAGCGGCTAAGGCCGGAACTCAACGCGCGAACCGGGGAGGCTAAGAGGGCCAAGGCCGAGGTCGAAGAGGCAGTCCGTCGAGAGAAAACTCGGGGAGGACGCTGAAAAGGAAGTCCTTGCTGAGAGAGCCAAGGCCGAGGTCGCGGCGGCCAAGCCGCTAAGTCGCTGGAGATGCGTGACCTTGTTCGAAGCACGCCGACCTTTACCGTACGCAGAGGGACGAGTTTAGGGGCTTGTTCCAGGTCCAGGGGAAGGTGGTTCGGAACAAGGAAGCTATTATCGCCCAAAGGGAGGAGGACATTGAGACACTCCAAACCGTTCTCTTCCCTAAGATGTGCGCCCAACACGGGACCGGCCGAAGAAGCCGCCGAGGGGAAGTGATTGGGGAGCTCTTCCCTCTTGATGGCTCCTTTCCGTGGGACAAATTTGACGAGCTGTTTGATGACAAGCTCGAAGCCAAGGAGGAAGCCGCGAAGGAGAAGGCCAAGGAGGAGGTAAGGGTGAAGAAGGAGGAAGAGGCGGCCGCGGAGAAGGCAGCCCTTGCTGAGGAGGCTAAGGCGGCCAAAGAGGAAGCCGAGAGGATGAAGGCGGTGAGCCCGCCGAGGCCGAGGCGCCAAGAAGGCCGAGGCCGAGGCCGCCGAGAAAGCCGAGACGGCCGAGACACTTCACGGGTCGCCCATTAAGGACGATGCTGCTAACGCTGCTGATGGCAAGCGGCAACAGGCATAGGGAGACGGGCGGTCGTCACCAGGCTCACCCGGCGTTTCGGATGGCTTTAGCTGTTCGGGGGCCAATTATTAAGCCTTTCCTCTCTGCCATCTTTTGGCGCTTAAATGATATGTCTGTAACCTTTTGCCTTTCTTTCCCTTGTATTTTGTACAACTTTGGTAGGTTGTGTTTTGGCTTATCCTATAATTTTTAATAAGAGTTTGCTTATTTTGCCTCTGGCTTGGCCGAGGTCTTTTCTTGTCTTCGTCTGAGTTGTCTTCTTACGTTATTAATTGAGCGCTTCTTTTGTTTCTACCTCGGCCTGACCGAGGCAGTTAGAATGCGTATCTCAACTGTGTTTAACGTTCCTAGGGCGTGCTGATCGCTTTCGCGAGTATCAACCGCGCTGGTAGTGACTGCCATGACGTCTGCTTCCTTATAGTGATTGTCGTGGCGTCTACCTCTTGGAATGACTGCTGCGGCGTCTACCTCTTGGGGTAACTGCCGTAGCGTCTACTTCTTGGGGTGACTGCGACGGCGCCAATTTCTTGATGGTGACTGCAGTGGCGTCTACCACTTGGAGTGACTAACTGCGGCGTCTACCTCTTGGGGTGCCGCGTAGCGTCGCTCTTGGGGTGACTGCGACGGCGCCTACGTCTTGATAGTGACTGCCGTGGCGTCTACCACTTGGAGTGACTGCTGCGGCGTCTACCTCTTGGGGTGACTGCCGTAGCGTCTACTTCTTGGGGTGACTGCGACGGCGCCTGCGTCCTGATAGTGACTGTCGTGGCGTCTACCACTTGGAGTGACTGCTGCGGCGTCTACCTCTTGGGGTGACTGCCGTAGCGTCTACTTCTTGGGGTGACTGCGACGGCGCCTGCTTCTTGATAGTGACTATGGGGGGGAGTGAACACTTTGATGGAAAACTTGGACCATTCTTCATTAGATATAAACATGCGTCGGGGTGCCCACAGTTGTCTTGGGCACCTCCGCCGCTATACAAAATATTTCCTGAGATAGTGTTCTAATGGCTCATCCGAGGCCCATCCTCCATGTCTGTCAGCTGGTGTGTACCCAGCCTTATTTCTTCAGCCACTTTGCCGGGACCTTCCCGGTTAGCCGTCAGTTGCATCCATGAGGTCGCCCTCCTGTTGTAAGGATGGGCTCTTTCCCTTTTCTGATTTCTTTGCCACTTTGAGGGATTGCATGTTACACCCTCTGGCAGATATCTGGATGTTGACCACCTCATCCTTCGTCCCCGGAGACGAGCTTGGCGCTCCCCGGTCCGAGACATACATCAGTGTCAGGGCCCGGATGGACATCACTGCGTCGGCCTTGCTCAGAGTGACTCGGCCAATGAGAACGTTGTAGGCGGACGAGCCGTCAATGACCACGAACTCAGATAGGAGATTTTTGGCCGCATTCCCCTCGCCGAACATCACTGGCAGTCTGATTGACCCCATGGGTACCAGGTCGGCCCCGGAAAAGCTGTATAACGGATTGGTGCAGGGACTCAGGTCTTCAACCTTCAAACCGAGGCCGAGAAAGCACTCTCTAAACATGATGTTCGTGTAGGTGCCCGTGTCAATCAGGCACCTCTTCACCAGGTGGTTGGCTATGTCCAAGTGGACTATGAGTGGGTCGCTGTGAGGGGCGATGACTCCCTCGTAGTCCTTCTTCCCAATAGTTATATCGGGGATGTTGGAAGCGGGGATCGCTGTGCTGGGCACAAAGTTGATGGCCTGATACAGCTCGTTCAGGTGCCGTTTGTGCCCATGAGCGGACCCACCGTTCTCGTTGCCCCCGATGACAACATGGATCACTCCTATCCGTTCAAAGACGGATTTCTTATTTGAACCGCCGCCTCGATCTTTTGGCCTTTGGCAACATACTTGCCGAGGCTCCCCTTCCGGATTAGCTCTTCAATGGCATTTTCGATGCCGGAGTTGTCGCAAGGTGACCGGTGTGGCCGTGATATTCAGAGTATTGGCTCGTGTCACCGTCTCCCTTCGGCTTGGGGGGCCTTTCCCACTTCTGGCGCTCGTTCTTACTCAGGGCGAAGACCTCGGCGGCAGATACGACCAAGGGGGTGTGGCCATTGAACCGTTTCTGGTAGTACGATCCTGAACTCCCCCCGGCGCCCGCCGAGTTCTGCTTCCTGGCAGATCTATCAGACCGTGACCTATTATTGTCACGGCGTATTTCATCCGGGTTGTCCTCCCGGTGGCTCTTCTTTTCTGAGTGCCCAGCCTCGCTGCGGCCTACCCAGGTCTTGTGATAGTCTTCCACCTTGATGGCCTGGTCGGCCATCTTCCTAGTGGCGTCTAAGCCCAAGCCGCCGCACTTGATGAGCTCGTTTTTTAAGTCTCCCCTTGGGAGGCCTTTCATCGCCGCGAAGGTCGCCGGCTCATTGTTCACTCACGAATCTGCCTGAACCTTGGCGTCGAACCTCTTTACATAGCTTCGGAGAAACTCGCCTCCCTCCCGCTTGATAGTCGGGAGGTCCGATGTCTCCACGGCCCTCCTTTTATTGCAAGAGTATTGGGCTAAGAAGGCGTCCCTTAGGTCGGCGAATAAAGATATCCGAGCCGTCGGGCACCCCTCCACCAACTCGAGCCATCCCATGCAAGGTTGTTGGGAAGACTCGGCACTGGACTTCGT
This sequence comes from Silene latifolia, assembly GCF_048544455.1. Classification (NCBI taxonomy): domain Eukaryota; kingdom Viridiplantae; phylum Streptophyta; class Magnoliopsida; order Caryophyllales; family Caryophyllaceae; genus Silene; species Silene latifolia. The sequence continues at coordinate 3,553,594 of NC_133531.1, forward strand.
CGGGTTGCTCCCACACCGACATGTACGACTCAAAGGCCTCGGCATGGTCGGTGGGGTCGCTATCCCCTTTGTATGTGAACGCCGACAACTTTAGCTTGGTTGGCACGGCGGTTTCAAGGACGTAGGCATTGAGGGGTGTCGACCACGTGTCGAACGACACGCGGCGATCGACTCCTCGCATTCCTAGTCCGGCTCCTCTCCCCGTGGCGGGAAGGGCTTCTTCTCTCCGACTCGGTGAGTCGGGCTTCTTCTCCGACTCGGTGAGTCGGACTCCTTCTCCGACTCGGCGAGTCGGACTTCTCTCACTCCTCCGAGGCGGGCCTCGTCGGCCGCTTGCGCGACGCCGTCCTCCCGCGGGTCCGGGAAGGACTTAGGTCTACCACTAGCACTTTGGGCTCCTCCGGCGTCTTGACGGGGCCGCCTTCTTCCAAAGTGCTCCATTCAAGTCTCTTGGAGTCACATTCGGGCCTTGGTCTCCCGGACGGGTTCCGCCGCTCTTGTCGGTGTGATGTGTGAGCCGACGTACTACCAATGAGGTCCGGGAGTAGCTTCCGGTTTTTTGCATCAACCACATGTCCCATGATGGTGACTGGTTGTGCGCGGCGATCTGGTATTATTGGCATCCCGTACTCGGTTGAATTACCCGGCCGGTGGGAGGGTCGCGCAACCCGAATCGTGGACGGTATTATCTTGGCGTAACTCGGTTTCGTCGATTCGCCACGAATACCTCTTGTTGTTTTGACATCTTCTTAGCTTTTTGGGTGGGTTTTTGTTTTGAGTTTTTTTTTGTTTGGGAATGAATGTGACTAGCTTCTAGTATCTTTTCCCACAGACGGCGCCAATTATTCCGAGTGTAATTCCAGAGCAGTTATACGTTACCACCCGTGCTTGTAGAATGACGTCTTTAGTTGAATCCTCCTTGCGGTCTCCTGAAACGATGAACAAACTGAGGGCTCGGCTTTGGACCGAGCGAACTCACTCCGACGCTCAAGTCAGTAACTTAGAGAGGTAAGTTGTGGTTACTTGGCGAAGTATGTATTGTAGAGAGATAAGGAAGATATTACCAGATGAATAGTGATTCTTAGGTTAAATTGTCGATCTCCTCCTCAATGAGAGTTGAGGAGTATTTATAGACTTTCACCTTTTGTCACGTAGTGGCCAAGTGGCCAAGTGGCTAGCAGGTGGAAAGACTGATCTACCCTCGGCCGAGGGACCCATGGGAAGCCGGCGGGCCCTGTTGACTCACCGCCGAGGGGTCTTGGATATGAGTTCGCGGATGTGTGCCTCGGCTGGCTAGTTGCCCCAGCCGGGACCCAAGAGACAGGCCGACAGGCTACGTCGGTTAGGCTGTCTAAGCCGTTGACTTGCCGTGGATATCTTTGACCTTGCTCAATATGTTGACTGGTCAGCGGGTGCAGAATATGCCCCATCAGTTAAGAAACTACTTTTACAAAAGTTAGGTCAAACAACCACAACTTTTTCAAAAAGTAGTTTATGAAAAAATTCATTCTAGAAAGTAAAAGCTATTTCACATAAACTAGGCCAAACAACACCTAAGTAGGTTTTAAGTAACCAATCTCGTGAAATCATGCTTGTATATTAATAATTCCCTTTAAACATGAATTAAAGCTTAATTAGTAATGGCTCTCATTTTTGTTGTCCATTTACTAATACTAATGAATAATTCGCCCTAAGAGTAAAATTGGACGTGTCAAGTGCGCCACCTTATGTCATATTTAGACCAATGAAATGACCTGAACCAAACTCGATCATTGGATTTACATTACGCTCTCAAAACACACAAGACCGCAACAGGAGGATGTTTGTGCGGTTTGTGCTCGTACTTTTTATGTAATTCTTTTAACTAAGAGGTCAAATAATAATTTAGGCCTAAACTTTTTAGTAACAAAAAAAATAGAGTTGATACATAAATGTAGTATGGTACACCAAACTCGTGATAATATGGGTGGCAAAATTGAACGTGGTTATTTGTAAGGAGGAAGACTAGAAATGCATAGAAATTATAATATATGATTTAATTTAATATTATAATTTTGAATTTATCACATGTGAATAAATCTACGAGGTAGAAAAAAAAGGGGGAAATAATGGGATAATGGGGATGTTTATATATGACCAAAATCCAGTCTTATATACTCCTCTCAAGTCTTACTATGTAATGCATCAATCACAAATCACAATCATTCAACAAGCATTAAGACAAGGACATACTCCTATAATATGGAAGTATCATGTATTTTAAGGGCCCCAATGAAATTAGAAGAAATAAAAATATTAGGACCAACAATGTATTAGAGTATTATATTTCTAGTATTATTAAAATATAAAGAGTTAAAATAATCATTATACGAAGTATTATACAAAGTATGATGATACCATAAACTAGTTAACTAGACATAAATGATTATTATAAATAAATTTTTAAAATAGGAATCGGCAGTTGACCTCGGTAATTAAGAAGACTAGTCATGTTATTACTTTGATCATGTCTTTGTTTTATTATAAAATTTTGAATAATTTTGTTATTACCCGATACAGAGTAACAAAATTACTTTTTTTTTTCCTTAAAGGTAATATAATTGCGAATTGTTATACGAAGTATTATACAAAATATGATGATTCCAAACTCAACATAAATGATTATTATAAATAAATTTTTAAAATAGAAATCGAGAGTTAACCTCGATAATTAAGTAGACTAGCTTAGTTTTGTTATTACTTTGATCATATTTTCGTCTTATTATAAAGTTTCGAATAATTTTGTTATTTGTCGATACATAGTAGCAAAATTACTTTTTTTTTTCAAAGGTAATATAAATGCGAATTATTATCGAGTCGTTAGTCGTTTCATATTAATTAGCAACGGTTATCAAAAAAAATTCAACAATGAAAAACTACAATTTTTAAGTAAGATTTTTGAATTAAGATTAACTCCACTTAATTAACACTTCACCTTTTTAAATCTTCATGCACTTCAAGAAAAAAAAAACAATCTGGCTAAAAAAAATTAGCGAAAAAACCCGTCATTAACATATAAAATCACACCATTCGATCAATACATATCTCCGTCTCTACAGGCTAAGTTCAATGAACGAGACGACCCATAAACAATCCGGATCGATACCTAATAAAAGAAGAGGGCCCCATCGACCACCCATGCGCACGCAGCTTAATTTGGCCTTGTCCCTAAAACCAAACCTCTCAAAAAAAACACATCTCCCTTCTTTAAGACCTAACCCTAACCCAACTCTCCCAAAACTTCTCTCTTCTTTTCTTACACTCTCAACCCAATCTTCCTCAACTTCTTCCTTAATTAATCCCTCTCTTAAATTCTCCCAAACCCTTACCAAAATACAACTAAAAATCAAATAAATAAACAATACCTTAACATAATCTAACCTAATAATCTAATAAATTTCATACTTTTTCTAGCAAAATTTACGTGAATTTGACCATGAATAACCCAACAAATATTTTGTATGAATTTATAAGATTATTTAGCTGATTTCTTCAGCCATAAAATAATCATCTTTTTTTTTTTGGTTAAATTTCCTTGTTTTCTGCTTTAAATTCATAAATTTGTTGAATATGGATCCAGTAACAGCTCATGGAAGACCTTTACCACCTCCTTTTCACACTAATCTTCATCTTAATCCGCATCATCAATTTCATCACTTTCAACAACAACAACAACAACAACATCAGCAACAGCAACAACAACATCAGTTTCATCAGCAGCAGCATCAGAGCTCCGAGGCGGAGCAAAGTGGGAGTAGTAGTGATTTGAAGCATGGCTTGAAACGAGAAAGGGACGACTCGGGTATTGATAGTAAGGCTCTTATTAATGTTGGTGATGGTGAAGACGGTGGCGGTGGTGGTGGAGGAGGTAGTGGTGGGGAGATGCATAGGCGGCCTAGAGGCCGCCCTGCAGGCTCCAAAAATAAACCTAAACCTCCTATTATTATAACAAGAGATAGCGCTAACGCGCTTAGATCTCATGTTATGGAGGTCGCAAATGGTTGCGACCTTATGGATAGTATTACTAACTTTGCACGTAGGAGACAACGAGGGGTTTGTATTTTGAGTGGGACCGGGACCGTGTCGAATGTGACATTGAGGCAACCCGGTGCACCAGGGGCGGTCGTGACCTTACATGGGAGGTTTGAAATATTGTCTCTTTCTGGGTCGTTTTTACCGCCCCCAGCTCCACCTGCAGCATCAGGGCTTACTATATACCTTGCTGGAGGGCAAGGGCAAGTAGTTGGGGGTGGTGTTGTGGGACCACTCCTTGCATCTGGGCCAGTAGTCATCATGGCCGCGTCCTTTGGGAACGCGGCCTATGAGAGACTACCACTCGAAGAGGATGATGGGAGTGGGGCACAGATGCAAGGAGTGGGTGGCGGTGGGCTAGGCTCACCGCCATCTGGAGGAACTGGAGGTCAAAACATGGGTAATGATCTGAGTAATAACGGTGGTGGTGGTAGCGGTGGTGGTGGTGCTGGAAGCGGTGCTGGTGCTGGAAGCGGAGGATTACTACAAGGATTACCTCCAAATTTGTTGAATTCATTGCCACCGGAAGCGTTTTGGGGTACTCCTCCTAATCGACCTCCTTATTGATCATGATCATGAGATGAATATCATCATCTATGCAAATTTATTACTTGGATTTTAATGTTTTTTTTTTTAAGTTTGAAACTTTGGAAAAATTATTATTAGTAGCAAAGAATGTTCATCCACATCTTAATTATCTTCACTTTCCCTTTAGCTAGCTTTCCTTTATTTCCTCCCAACTTTTTTTTTCTTGTTATTTTGCTTTTGCTATTTCTATGGGAGGAGTATTTACTATTTAGTAGCTAGCTTCAATGTTTGTCTTTGGTACATCAATTTTCTTGTTTTTCTTCCTTTAATTTCCTTTGATTTTGCACCACTTTGAGGCATTGGGTTATCTTATCAATGAATTTCATGGGTTTTGCTTGGAATGTACAAAACTTTCATAAAGATTCTAGTAGTGTAAGAAAAAAATAAGTCTTAATTTAACACCCTTAATCCCTTTCCCCCTTGTTTCTTGCTAATTGTTTGTTTTGGCCATTATATGTATTTACTCGATTGCAATGTCGAGGTCTTAGACTAATGGTTAAAACAGATCAATTGATACATAGTCAACTGCTACTTAGCTATATATATGTTAGGTCTTAGGTCCAATTCTCTATTAACCTTACATGTTTCCGTCATTAACTCATTATTACGATTCATATACTACAATATTATGACAGTGCCTCAATGCTGGTATAGTCTATTCATTTCTGTTACGACTCCTATGGTAAATAAAAGTAAAGATTGATATGAAACTCCTAGAACTAATGTTACTCCTATGTTAGGAGTGTAAGAAAACAATGAGGAGACCAGAATTACTGTATTGACATGCAACTCTCATAACTTGCACTTTTATCTAATTAAAAATTACTTAACACAACAGTTTAAGTTATGATTATCAAGTTAATTTACTGACAAACCGTGAGCTTAGAAATTAGCACTTTCTAGTGCTGGAGGAACAGGAAGGTATGGGCTTGACACACATAATTAAGTTTGTTTTCTAATTTTTATTTTATTAAGAAATTTGCATGACACTTATTGTATTATTACATTATATGTTCCCTTTTATTTATGACCTACTATTTTAATGCCTCTTGGATAGTCCTAATTCAAACGATGAATCATGCCAGCTGACCCAAATCATTTTGCTACTAAGACTTTCATGTAGTTGTTGTTGTTGTTGTTGGATAGTCCATTACCACAATAGATCGAATATAGTAAATTGTGAGCATATATCATTAGATACTCGGAAATTTGGATCGAAATAGGTTAATATTAAGGAATTTGAAATACCCAACTCACTAAATTTATTGATTCTTTGCTTAATTTTTCTTTAATATAATCCATTACGTCTGTAAAATAAGTTAAATAATGGGTCGTCTTCATATGTTAGGTTCAATATCAAATCAATTATAGCTATTAGTTGTATTCAAGACTACTATGTACTTCAATTGGTCACATAAAATCTTGACCACAAAATCCTAATCATATATTAGTTTTTGACAAAATTATTAAATATTATTTTCATATACTATAATAATATTATTAATTAAGATATTTGGGTAGAGCATATAGAACCACAAGCATCCTTAATTGGGAACACAATGCAAGGTAGAAAGAAAAAAAAAAAAAAAAAAAAAAAGAGGAAGGTGGGCCAAAGAAGTGGTAAGTGTAGTGGTAATGATTTAATGGGACTGAATTCTGATTGAATTCTGAGTTAAGATTGCAGAGAAGGAGGTGATGTGATAATCAGTGCAAACATTGGTCACTGAATTATTACACGTGTGTTGGCTGCTGCTTGCTGCTCTCAACTCGAGATAACAAATCGAGTCGAAAACAAATTATAGAATAAGACGGTATCACGACAACTTCATAAAATATGTATGCAATATGCCGAACATTTTATTTATTTATTACCCATTATTGAATAAGTTGCTAAACATAAACTCGTAATTTGTTATCGACTTTTTGTATACTACACAATTATACTCGGAAACGAATACAACGTTGTAAATTGCAGCGCAAAATAAATGCAAGATTTTATCATGATACGGCGTAATAGTTTTCGAAAGTTTATGTTTAAACTGAAGCCGAGTTGTCAGAATTTTATATCCGACAACCGTCATACACGTAACAGCACACTCTGGTGTCGAACTCATACAGTCGTTCGACAATCTATTGCAAGTAATTGAGGAACAGTATATAGCCATGGCCAAGGCGAAGATCGGAAGAGTGCATCAGTAAACAGAGTACAAGGTCTATGTATGGTCTTTCCACAGAAAAGCAAATATGACTTTAGCAGGAAAATTACCCTTTACTTCTCAATTTATAATTTACTGTTTCCAAATCTGTTTTGTTTTTTAAAAGTCCGCTGTAAAATAATTAATTCGGTACTGCAACATCCTTATTTTTTAATCTTTGGCACGACGATAGATCAAAAAACCACCACAAAATCACGCTTTTCTATTCCAGGTGATGAAAACACGAGTACATTTTGATTGATTCGTGATCAATGGTTTAACACCACTTCCACGCGAACACGAGTTCAAGCGATTTGTCACTACCCAAACTCGGTCAAAAGACAAATAACCGGAGTATATTGACAGATAACTAACAATAAACAGACTGCACAACTACGCCTTTAATCACACAGTTAGACACTAATATCCACAGCTATTTTTCTATCTATTACTAACCTCTTAATTTAATAGCAATACCAGAACACGAACAGTTGAGCTATCCTATCCAACAGAGTCTTCTTGGGTATCATCATCGTCCTCATCCATTACATCCTCGTCTTCAACCTTCTCGGCCTGTGTCTCATCATCAGACCCCACCCCTACTCCATCCATCGGTACAATCTCTTTGCTAGCTTGAATGCATTCATCATCGGTTTCCGAGTCTGAGTTAGGAATTTCAGTGTTCATCTCTTCAGAATTCCTAATGACAGCATTTCCAAACTGCTCCTTCACGTCCGGGGCCAAGATCCCAATCATATTACTCAATGCTTGGCGCTCAACATCTGAATGGATTTTCGAACCAAGAGCACTGTTTTGAGACTCAGCAACTTCTTGTGATTTAGAATCAGGCACAACTATATGGGCTTCTCTATCATCATTGTGTAAAGATTCATTGTCACCATAAACTGATGGACCCGTGTCTGCTGCCCAGCTCCCGGCAACTTCCGATGCCAAAAGATCTTCGGTCCTGATGAAAGCAAGTTCTGGGTTGACAGAAGCTTTCTCGGATTCCTCTCTATGAGTAATGTAAGACTGATTATGGTTTTGCTCACAAAGACCCTCTTGCTCGGTTTCTTGAACATTTGTGTCATACTCAATTGGCAATGTTTCCCCAGCTTGATTACCGGACTTGTCTAAATCCATATTTCTTTCACCATCCACACCCGGACTTTCAGTATCGAGAACACGTTCGGTCCCGTCAGCATATCCTTCACAAATAGGAGCAGTGCCTACACCATCAATGTCCGAACCGAAACCACATTTAACTATGGAATCATCATTCGGAAATTGTGCTTCTTGGGTGTTTTCGTCATCTGGGCTTCTAACATCACATTCGTGCTTCTCTGTTGCACTGCCTTCATCAATGGACATCTCGGCACCGCCTCGGTCAGTCTTTTGAGCTGAAGCACTCGGACATGGCTTACTTTTGTACCCTGTGGCCTCTGTGACTCCAGGCACTTCACCACCAACAGTTCCAGAAACCGTGTGAAGGGAAAACCCATCATTCTCATAATTATCTTCATCTTCTAGAGTCCTCTGCATTGCCTTTAGTTGTTCTTGCTGTTTTGAGAAAAGCTTCTGGATCTCTTCTGTCGTGGAGTAAAATGCCCGCAATTGGGTTTCCCTGGGAAGAAAAAAACAGTGTCCTCTGATCAGAATTCGGAAATAACACACCAACCAGCTGGGAATGTTCTCTACAGCTCCAAGCCATTAAAAGCGCAATAATGAAATAAATAAATATAAATGAAAACTGGGAAATATAAATGGATTGATCAATCACATCAATGGAAAAAATCACAATGGATCAGGTGAACAGGTCATATGATTTAAATCAAGGTTTACCATATGGAGAAAAAGAATCAATAAACTGATAAAGTCAAGAACAAATTTGTGGTGTGAAAGTCATTCAAATAACCACAGATAATCCAAAGTTGAATAATGTAACACAAAGAAGAGAATCGCATATTCGTATGGTTCAAGATCCTACCGAAGCATGATTTTTTCTCTAGCGCCCTTTAGCCTTTGTCTCTCAGATTCAAGATCCCGCATAGCCGCATTTATCTCCAGTTCAAGAGCAGATACCTTGGCCCATGCTTCTTCCCGAGCTGCCTGCTACCACCATTAAAATAAAACCTCTACTTATAATTATATCAACATCTAAAAAATTGAAATTTATGGTTGATTACCTACGTCTAAGATTAAAAATATGTGTATTCAACAAGCAGATTAGAACTCCCAACTTAAATTATACATAAAACACCATCAGCGAAGAAGCCAAGGTCAGAAGTCAAGACTAGCAAAACCACGAATCTGAAGCAACCTTTAAAACCAATGCATCATACCAAAAAATAAATGCGAGTATTTTATAATTTTATAATGTGTTCAGCGTATATATTAAGATTTCACTTTTATCAGAATGTTCTTATTGTATAGTACTACCTCCGATTCTTAAGAATTACCCCCAATTTTTAAAAAGTGGGGCAATTCCAAAGAATCGGAGGGAGTATTTGATATTGGTCATTTCGTAAAAGAATTTCAGCTTATAGAACCATTTTTAATATGTTAAGGGAATTAGGGGTGCAAAAAATAGCCATTATATGGAAGGTTTTACCAATACTTGAACAATTCAAAGCTAATACTACGAGTCATATCAGTTATACGGGGGGGAAAAAAAAAAAAGAGCAGCAGCGACTAAAAGGGACGTTAAATGCCGATGCAGCATTGTACACCACTGTGCTTCGCGACAGTTGCTGACAATGTTACTTAGTACCATGATTCATAGTCCTCGCACATGAAAAATATCCATGTCAGTATTGTAGATATAATATATCTGAAACTCAACTCGCCTTTGTTATTGCAAATCTTTGGACATTAACTCCTTCAATTTCCAATCCAATAGTATGTGTCCATCCTAAATTCAATGCTACTTCTATTTTAGGTATGAAATCTGTTAACACTCATTTTGAACCCCTTTATGCATTTAAATTCAGCTTAGATACATTACCTTGTCTCATCTTCCAAAACAATATGGTCTCCAAACAAGGTAATACTATGCACATCTTAGATCTTGTTTTCAAACAATGAGAAAGAGAACCAAATGAACCCTTCCAAAAAATTTCACAATGATTAAAAGTTGAATCAAAATGGAAACTCAGTGAAGGATGAACAAAAATGCAATCATGTCATACTGAAGTCTAAATATACTACTCCCTCCATTCAACTCCACAAGGCCATTATCTCTTTTGCACACTATTCACAAGCCGACATTCAACTTCAATTTTCTCTCGATACATAAGTGAAAATATATTCATGTGAGATCTTATTTGATTCATCTTTAAGAGTACATTAAAAATATCTAACTTTTATAATTTTTGCAAATACGTAACTAAAGATATTTGCCGAGTAAAAACCGCGTTGGCAAATGTGATAAAGCATAATGGCCTTGTGGAGTTGAATGGAGGGAGTAGTTGTTAAGTAAGGAACATATAACGGCTTGCACATCAGTAGAAGAAGTAAATAAGACAAATCATTCATTTTAAAAAGTCGCATGTACATGACATTGATCTGCGCATTCTTATGAGAATTCACACATTTAGCATGAGAAAAAAAATCAAGTTCGGAACCACACTTGAGTAACAACCAAACTACGTCATTAAGGATACTTGAATTCACGCCATGTCGAAAATAGAATGAGATTCAACGCAGCACAATATTTACGAAACACACCAATAAGCATGTCTTTGTACCTTTTCTTTGTCGAGTTCTCTACTCATTGTGTTCATTTCAACTTCCAGTTCTTCCACCCGCTGAAAAAACAGTGCGTTAGAAAGACAAATCAGCTACAGTAGCAAATAAGCACACTATCAGGTAATAACAATGCTATGACAAATAAAATAGAGGACAAATGAGAGAAAAAGCTTACTTTTTTCCTGGAGGCAGAGGCCTGCTGTTCTTCAAATACTTGGGCCTCAAGTTGACGAATTTTGTTCTCAGACAAAACTAATTTTTTTCTTGTTTCCTCCTGTACAAGAGAAATGATAATCAGCTGGAATTCATTCCCATCCCAAGTAACGCATTTTAGATTACTCTCACTGAAGATCCACATGACAACTAATATCACCCAAACAAATTTGACTAGAACTATTTCAAAATTTCACACCAGTTGTTCATTTAGCTTGCACGTTTAATGTTTTACAAATGTCTCACTAAATTGGTTGCCCTAGTTTTATTGTGAAGCAATTCGTGACGCAATTCCTCAGTATGGGTTATCTGAGAACAACTTCTCACAACTGTTAAGAAAGGGGTAAGGCTGCATACTTTTTACCCACCATTAATGGAACAATGCTGAACCAATATGATGTTGTAGTAGTATTATACTAACAGACATACTTGCTAAAGATTATTAAATTAACAAGAGAAGCTAGATGTGAAGAAAGGAGTGTTTCCTATAACCGAAAAGGCCCATACCAATTTAGATCTCAGACTTTCCACCAACAATGAGCTCTCCTTTTCTGATTCCTGAGATAATAATATATAATACGAAGATTAGTCCTCTAAAGAATGAAATTATAGGTGACGGGCATTTGAAATACAGAACTTATGAAAACCTGAAATTTATTTATAACTTCTTGCTGCTCCCTTTCTCTCCTTAAAGAGACATCTGATGCTCGCTTCAATTCCTCTTGAGCCTCAGCTGCAACCCTCTGTACAGCAGATTTTAGATCAGCAGCGGCCTTTTCTCGTTCTTCTTTTCTCATATCACGCTCTTCATCTAATTGTGTTTTCAGTTCAGCGATAGCCGTCTTTTGGCTGAAAATAGCAAACAACAAAAGAACATTAACCGCCTTCAACAGCTAGTATTATAATATCTTATCCTATCATAAAGTAGCATGTTATTTAGTCTGCATTTCCTTCAGCAAGTCAATTTTAAGGCATATCAAGAATGTTCTTCCTAACTACATCTTCAGGCACAGACAAAATCGATCAAGCTAGAAAGCATCAACAACATCCTAACCCTAATAATATTAAATCTTGGTTTGTCCACGGTGACACTGCCTAATGTCTCTTAATGTGAATAATATGGACTCATAAATGCAGTAAAACACAGTTGTTACAAAACATTTACAAAGCAGTTGCTTCTGGTGTCCAGACCTTGATTTAACATCATACACAAAGTGTATTGTTGTCCTCTCTAACATAATATCTTGTAGACAAACCTCAAATAACACATGAAGCTAGCAACCCCGTTTTTCATCCATGTCAATTTGTATATGCTTTTTCTGGTGTAAATTACCTTTCAATTATCTCATTGGCTTCTGTACAAGACTGCAAAGCTGAAGCAACTCTCACATTAAGGTCTTCAATAGTATGCTTCTGTTCAGCTGATGCTTTATTGACCTCAGTTAGTTTACTTTTTGTAGCTTTAAATGACTCGTTCAACTCATTTAATTGAGCAAGGTATGGCTTGGAGATTGAATCTTTCAGCTCTTCCATTTCCTGCACAGAAAAAAAAAACAATTACATAAGGAACACGAGATAGGAGATGCTGAAAGCCTAAAGGTCAGTAATCAACCTGTAAGAATTGTGAAAGTTGTAATAAAGGCTTTATAGGAATACAGCAGAAATATGGCAAAGAACTACAAAAAGGTTGAAGGAAAAAAAAAAGTGCAAATAGAAGATTTCAAAGCCCTTTAAAGGTGAGAAATAATGTACAAGTTTGAGTGGTACACTTTTCTTTTTCTTGACAATGCATATTCCCTTGTAGAATGATTAAGAGAACACACAACAGGTATCCACAAAGCTTAAAGAACACAATATACGAAGTATTGTAGACCAAGACCAATTCCATATCGAAGGTAGAGGCAATGCAAGCGAGTCACTAAGTAATTAAAGCCAGAGATAAAAAAAAATTCAGAGAATGACATACGCAATTCTTAAGCTGAAAGAAAGCACAGAAAACATACCCTAACTAAGAAAGATAGCCCAAGTAGCTCAAACAAGGAGATTCAAACAACAAAAATACTTTTTTCCGGTAAAAGAAGTGTTAAAAGGAGTTCCTGAGCATACATTTTGGTGATGCTCAACAGCTTCACGATTCTCATTTTTCAATTCATCGATAGTACGAACTTGATTTTCCAATTGCTTCCTGAGATCCTACAACATCCCAAAAAAAAAAGTTACAGGAGAAGGAAAGACGGCCTACCATAGCTGTCTCAACTTTCACATGCGAATGCAAATGAAGCTCTTAAACAATCTTATTTCTAGAGAATATGCAAATAAATGAAGACAAAGGGAATAAACGATAATAATTTTCTGAGGGTACCTCATTTGAACGTTGTAGGCTCCGAAAGTCATCAAGAGAGATAGGGCCTTCAGGAGCACCAAGACCAATACCTTTAGGTCTTTTGTTTTCGGGGGTTGATTCCTCTGGAGAGAAAATTATTAAGCACCCTCCTCAGTACCAAGTTGAACATGCATGCTTATAAAAGAGTATCGGTAAATAAGCTGCTGCATTCAAAAAGACATGTGGATACCATAAGAACAAATAACTGTCAGTGACTATACCTGCTTTCCTCTTCAATACGTTAGCATTAGAAGATGGTATAGATGACAGGACTTCGCGATAAACGAAAGCTAATGCTTGCTCTGCATTCAAAATCACAAAGATAGGCCATCAGAACACATCCTGATAATGAAAAACATACTCATTTTCTTTAGACAAAAGACAAAAAGAGGATGCATAACTACATCTAGCATCAATTCAAACATCGGTAATAAGCTTTTCACATGTAAAAAGCTACTGCTAAAGCAAACTTCGCTAACAAAGCACAAAGTGATGTCCGTAATTTTTTTGGACAGAACATGAAAACCTTGCATCACATAAACCAGACAGATTTTTTTTGTGAATGACACCAGTTCCAGTTCAAGGAAATATAATAGGTCCAGATAACCAAACCACATATACAATGTACAGCAATATAGTTTTCTGTGTTTCCTGTCTCGAAAATCACATCCTGACATTTACAAGACAAATAACAGCTAGAAGGATTATATTTTTATAACAGCAAGTTACTAATCTGTGATTACCGTGTTGAGGAGGTGCTAAAAAAGAAATGATATCACCATGACAAAGTTTGGCCTCAAACTTAGTGTTCCCTCGCTTCAGTCTCTCCCAATTGAGATATGTGCCATTGGTGCTGAGGAAATTCGAGAGCACAAAATATTAGAAGCTTTCAACTTCTCATTTAAAGTAAATTTCTAAGGTCTTTCAAAGAAAAGTTTTTCTAGAAGTTAAATAATTAAGGTTATAGGAGCTTTGCCTTCAAGCACACTCCTCAAAATACAAACCTCGTATCTTTAAGGAAGGTACTGTTGCAAAAACCAGATGGACTTTCTACATCTTCCTTGGGAACTACTTTCCTGGAAATTTCACAGTGGCGTTGGCTAACTGCAGTAGATTCTAACTGAAAGCGTACATCCTCCACTAGTCTTCCTAATATGTGCACATCAGCAGTCAAAAGAATGTTTATTCCCTGTAGGTCAACATTAAATGTCATCTGCCAGATTCATAATATAACAACGATCCAACACAAATGATTTACTTCATGCACTTAAATTTTTAATATCATAATCAGCACTGTAGTACGGAGTATAAAAATAGTCCAGTTTTATACAAAGATAATGTATAAGATGAAAGAACTTGACAGAGCTATGCATGCATTCCAAAGCATGACCCATGTGAAAAGTACCTGAACACTCAGTTGCTAAGTACCAATTCTTACAAGGATTAATTTAACCTTGAGTAAGTTGAGGCGCCAAGAAAGTAACAATCTCTCGCAAACGCAAATAAAATTCCACAAACATAATGCCAAACTCAGATAAGATGAAACCTAAGTGGAAATTCACATAAAAACAATACATTTTACACAAGAAAATGCTTTGAATCTTCAAGCATTACCACATCATCATTATCATCATGCATCCCTCCCCAAATATGGAGCGAAACCCAAACTTTTTGCCATTAATGTTGATTACATTACTCTCCAATCATTAAATTGCAACTAAAGAAGAGTAAAAAACTTTGACACAAAAGGAAAACAACACTTCAGAATTGAAATAGCATTCGTTATTTCATGTATATTGTATATCGAAACAATATTACTTAACCGTCAATTTTCCAACATCAAAATATCACCTGGTTGAGCTATAAAACAATAACCAAAGTTGAATGCCTAGCCTGATCTCAATGGCCTCTAGAATCAAGCCACAAAAACCAACAAGTTTTCACAACAAGAAGATAAATACAAAAATTAAACTTCAGTTATTAAAGGTCGCTAACTAACAAAATTATTAGAATTCGAGTCAAGTCTTCTGAGAAACTGTCTCATACCCTCATATTAAAATAATGAGACTCACATGATGGATAATCATCATTTTTTTTACCTTTTTAAGACCTGCCAAACCAAAAAACCAAACAGATCGCAGTCGTGTTTGAGTCGGCATTATATGGGTCATTATTATCTCAACCCGAACCCAACCCATTTACATAAATGTTTCAATTGCCTAAACACTAACCTGACCCATTTAAAATTTCTATAACCCTGACCTGTTCAACTCATTTATGTTTAAGCGGCTCATTTTTAACTCACTTAATCAGTATAACCAATTTAAACTCTATAACCAGTTAATCCAAAAATGACGAATAAATGGGCAATTCATGTCGTGTTTGTGTCGAAAGACTTCACCCCCTAACCCCTAACCCCTAAACCAACCCAAATAAAATCACTGTCTCGTTCGTGACCACCTACTTACTTAAAAGGGTGGCAATTCGCAATGTCTTAACCTTAACCCACGAAACTTATTCCCTGTTATGTCAAAAGTCGACCGTCTCATACGAGAATTAGTACAAAACAAAAAACAAATCACACATTCCAGAAGCATCAACAACATGTAACACAAAACCCTAAATCAGCATTATAAACAAGCAAAAAAACAGAAACCCATGAGATTATTTTGAGATGGACGGAGGGAGTAATATAAAAGTAATCTCGCGGTTTCAATTATTTGTTTACCTTTGATTAAAATACCTCTCGCAAACAATACAAAAGCTAAACAAATAATTGAAACGGAACGAGTAAACAATTGACTGAGACGGAGAGAGTACCTGCGACCGCTTACGAGCATGGTTAGAAATAGCAGTAAGAACACCCCAAACTTCAGGATCAGAACAAGGAAGAGGTTGCGCCGCAACACGAGCAGCGACAGCGATAATAGCGTCTTTCGGCGACGCCGGCAGCTTCTTCACCGGCGACGGCGACGGTTGCTCTTTAGGATGAGACGAGCTAGTTTGCGACACAACTTGCGCGTCTCCGAACACTCCGGGAGTTAAATTAGGGTTTTGAATTGACGGCATTGGCTTTCGATCTTCTGCGATTGACATTACGATTGAAATCGGAAACCCTAATTTTGATTTTGGGGATTTAAATGATGGATTGAGGAAGATCGAGTGTAAGTGAGGGAGAGGAGGTGAGAAGTGTGTTGGGGAAGGGACTGATTTTTACCCGCCAAATATTTATTGGGCCCACCTCAGTCCTCTCACATTGATGAGATGATGACTGATGAAGTGATGAAGGCACGAATTCTCTCGTCTACGTATTTGCGTTTTGGTCACAACTCACAAGTGGCGAGGTCGTGTCGAATTGGATATGGGTCGGGTTAGTTCAGTGGATAAGATTATTTAAATTGGGATAATTTTCGGATTTTGTTACTAAGATTATTTAAGGATTGATTAGAGCTGATCAAATGGCTTAAGCGTAAAAGTCTGGCACAGTCCGGCCCAGCCCATGATTACCTCTAGGATTGACATAAAAGGTAAAAGTGATCTAAATAACTGAGTTAGTTGTCAGGTTGACACGATCATCTCAAAAAAATTCGCAAGCATCTTTGAAAATAGTGCTAAATTTTGTAGAAAAGAAAAATACTCGTTGGTTTAAGGCTAATATAAATGTGGAAAACACCAATAACACATATTCTGAAATTTAGATCTTGATAATTGTCTTTTTAGGTAGAAAGACGATTTTATTAATTACTAATGTAATTCGACATGAAATTGGAAGGTACGATATCTGCTAAGACCTCCGGGCACATATCCACCCACACACGAGTAGAATAGTCAGTAGGCATATAGTCAATGTCCGCGAAATCTCGATAATTCAATTGACCTTTCTGAATACCCAGAAAACCCACGAGACTTGGTAACTGATAATATTCCATTTACACAAAACTAATAAATACACCTTTCATCCCGATCATTTATTTACCTATTCTATTTTTAGAACGTCTCATACATTTGTTTACATGTTATATTAGAAAGGTTTCTCATGAATAATTTGACACACATCCATTATGATTTATGATCCACCACTAACAACTACCAGTGATTTTCCCGCCTTTTTTTGGTTTTTGTGTCAAAAAAAAGATAAGCAAATGACCCCGAGGCAATAGCATATTAACATGATGGTTGGATGGGAAAAATTGATTGTAAAACTAGTGTCCAGTTATGTCCAGCATTAACAAACACGGGGTACGAGTAACTGGAAGAAAATTTAATAGATTTTCATAATTGGAGATCAAAGAAAGCATTAACGAGACATCAAGATATTGCATCTGATATTGCCCCATTTCTCCCTTTGTTATTGCATAATCTTTTTAACACACTGAAGATTCCAGAGTCTGAAGAAAATCAATATTAATGAAGTGTATCATGCGAGTTTTGGGTGTCGTGGATGTGGCTACCGATGTTGCTCCTAAATGCATGTCAAGTGTAGTTCAATCCTCGATGAAGTGTGCAGGAACCCTAGAAACCTTATATTTAATCATTCTCTCTTTGAGGTAGTGGCTGTTCTTGTTAGGCGTGTCTCTGAGCGAGACTCCTCTATCATACCAGCTTTTGATTCTAGCCTTTTCCCAAGCCTCCAGACAATATTGACCAACAATGTTGGTAACCAACCGGTTGATCATGATCGACCGTCTTAAAAAAAGTTATGATAAAACAGAACAATTACACGTGCTGGTGAATTGTAATCCATTATTGAATGAACTGGTTAGGTTTTGATAAAAGAGAAGATGATGAGTCTTTTTAATTGCGTATAATTATGGAATATTAAAAACAAAATGCGCGGGACTAGACCTGTACTCGGGCCGGGCTGGCCAGGGGCGGGACGGGCTCTCCTAGTCAGACCCGGGACAGGCCAGGGGAAAGGGCGGGCTTGGCCGGACTGGGATATGCTTGACCCGGTGATACGAAAATTGCGCGGAAGCGGTTTAGTAGAATAACGAACAATAATGAAAAAGAGATATTTGCTTCGAAATCTGTCTAGAATTCGAAACAATGGGATATTTGTGCGATTTAAACCTATAGATCGAACAATGGTAATTGAATCGCAAGACCTATTGCTATCAATCGTGTTAATGTCTGAAACACACAAACAATAATGAGGATGGAACGAAACGCGTCGATCCTAGGGTTTACAGAACTTGTAAACACCAAACAAAGCAAAAGGAGGAAAAAAAAATGACCTAATATTGAACGTTGAGCATCGCCATTTGAACACAGAAGCTTACCAAGTCGAAACCCTAATCTAGAAATGGCGAACCAAACAACCAACTAAGTAAGGAACGATTTAACAACAATCAAAACCCAAAAACGGGGTATGTGGGTAAAGACGATGAGGGTTTGAGAGCAAATAATTGAGAGAATCGAAGGTAAGAGAGAGTTGGAAGGAGGAGAATGAGTGGATGAGGAATGAGGATGGATGAAAGACGTGGAATGAAACAAAGCCAAGGAATTGCGAGGTCCCGTGTTCGAACCCACGGATGAGCAATTGCTTGCGGTTATCTCGGTGGCCCCTCGTCACCAAAAAAAAAAAAAAAAAAAAGAACGATTTAGGAACGGTTGCCTTAGTAAATAGAACATCTGGGCCATCCAAAACAACCAGGCTAAGGAATTTGTTAAAGGCCCAAAAAAATAGCACAAAACATGACAGTTCGAACCGTTTAACACAATCCGCCCAACAATGAATAATATGATTTTTTTTCAACTAAATGAATAGTAGTTGGTGGTGTTCTCTTATATAAGGGGAGGGATATACACGGACCTCTTTGTTTTCCCGCTTCTTTCCTTCTTCATTCCCTTTAGCTTCTTTCCTTCCTCATTCTCCCTCAAAAAAAATGGCGAAAGCGTTCACCGACATGCTGCTCGGGTGTGGAAAGAAAGTAATTCAGGCTATGCCCCTGAATTACTGCACGGATGGATTTAGAAGAATAGTAGAGATTTGGTTCCCCTCTCCCCCCGCTCCGGTTCGTACTCCTCCTCAGCTCCGTCCAGTTCCAAACGACGAAGGTAAAGAGTAAACAGCTATACAGAAGATAGCTCGAATACGAGCGGCGAGCTGCGGTCAACGAACCGCCATGAGCGTTTTCCTAAGAGTGGTTCTTCTCGTGCTTTTAATTTCTCAAGTATATGTTTATTATTTGAATACTGTTATTCAAGCGTGGTTCTGAAAATGTGTGTTAATAGGAATGCGCAAATCAATTTCTATGTACATGCGACAGTTTAATTGAAATTAGTTATAATGTTTGTTCGACTTATTCTTTGAAATACTGTTATTCAAGTGTGATTCCGAAAATCAATTTCATGTACATCTGCAATTTAATCGAAATTAGGTCTATCGTGTTTGAGTTATTCTTAATACTGTTATTCAAGTACGGTTCCGAACTCGATTTTTTCTCGTGCTAAAATGTGCGTGTTAATAGGATGCGCAAATCAATTTCTATGTATATGCGGCAATTTAGGTGAAATTAGGTATAATGTTCGAGTTATAATAATAATAATAATAATAATAGTAATAATAATAGTAATAACAATAATAATAATAAGGGTAAATTGATAACTTATACCTTGTATAATGTCATTTTTCAAATTTTATACCTAAGATAACTTTTCTTTAAAACTTATACCTAAGATCTTAAATTTTTCCAAACTTAATACCAAGTTCGATTTCCGGCAAAAAAAATGATAAAGTGACCATTGTGCCCTTGCTCTTTAACCCATCAACACCAATTTCTCACCATTCAAAAACCAACGCCATTTAGCACACCACATTAACCCATCAACACTACTCACCAGCATATTGGCCCGTCGCCGACGACCTCGTTGCCACCCTACCACCGCCTCACCAGCGCCTTCTCTCCGTCCTCCGCCACCAATCAAGAATCGATTCCTATTTAGGACTTTGCGTTACCAGGTCACCTACCATTACTCGTCACCAACATCAATCCGTCGCCAAATCCGTCAGAATCGCGGGCCGCCATAATCGATTACATGGTGCGAAACCACCAGAATCACATGCCTCAACAATATCCTCATTACTTCTTTTTTCACTTTGCATCAATCCAATCGAGGTTTGTGGTGATGGGTTTCGTAGTGGGCTTGTAAATGATGGGTCAGATCTGGAGATGTTGAGCAGTGCATGTGGTGGTGTTGGTGTTTGGCAGTTCTTGCGGAGTTGCAGCGGTTGCACGGTGGGTCAGATTTGAAAATTGGGGCGTGTAGGTGATTGTGTTGGGCGATGTTGATGGTGGTGCTAGGTGATAATAGTGTAGGTTGGGCGGTGTTGGTGGTGTTGTTTGATAAATGTGGTAATGGTTGGTGATGCTGGTGGTGGTGTAAGGCGAGGTGGGGATGTCGTTGGCAGTGTTGGTGACTTGGTGGAGGAGATATAGTTAGTATAAGGTAAAGTTGACTAGGGGCAAAATTGGCAAACATTAACAAACTTTTTGATTAAAGATTGAATTTGATCGGAATCCGGTCATTTTTCTCGCCTGAGGTGAAACTTGGTATTAGGTATGAAGGAAAATAAGAAGTTAGGTATAAGTTTTAAAGAAAAATTATCTTAGGTATAAAATTTGAAAAATGACATTATACAAGGTATAAGTTATCAATTTACCCTAATAATAATAATAATAATAATAATAATAATAATAATAATAATAATAATAATAATAATAATAATAATAATAATAATAATAATAATAATAATAATAATAATAATAATAATAATAATAATAATAATAATAATAATAATAATAATAATAATAATAATAATAATAATAATAATAATAATAATAATAATAATAATAATAATAATAATAATAATAATAATAATAATAATAATAATAATAATAATAATAATAATAATAATAATAATAATAATAATAATAATAATAATAATAATAATAATAATAATAATAATAATAATAATAATAATAATAATAATAATAATAATAATAATAAGGATAAGGATAATAATAACAATAATAATAACCAAGAAAAAAAACGATAACAACAATAACCAGGTGACAATGCAAAACACAAATAAACTTGACAATAGTTGTGATAAAATACTAATAAAACGTGGCAAAAGTTTAGTAAATTGTAGTAAACTAGTTTTATACCTATGCAAAAATTGTACAGGCTTCATTTTAAAAATCCAAGCAAATATACTTATACGCAATGTTGTTAGGATTGAGATTCTACTTTGAATCGATGTAGAGGGTAGGATCGAATCGGCAGAATCAGATCGTACAATCGTAAGATTCTACAAATTCGCTAAATATAGTTTTTTATTTGGTAAAAATATATAATTAAAGATTAAAAGACTTATTTATACACAAAATATTGATAAAAAATGAGTTATAGTATAATTTCATGAACTGTTTCTACAAATTACGTGAAATTACGATTTTACGATATCATTATATAAAAATATATTTTAATGTGGTTACTGTGGATTAGGATCGTAGAATCGTAAGATCGTAGAATCGTATTATAATCTTGCCTTTAGAAATTTCAAATAGATCGGTGATGAGCAGGATTTAGTGATAGGGTCAAGTCTCTTACCATCAAATAAATATAACCCAATTTAATGCGTAAATCGGGGTCGAACCACAAGGATGGAGGGGTTTCTACTTAGTCTAAATAGGAGTCTAGTCTAGTCACAAATGAAAGAAAGGGAGTTGGCTTAAACTACTAGTTGTAACTAATGCAAGCAATTAAGAGAAAGTGTATACGATTGATTAAAGGCTAGGGTTTTCGGGTTCATGTAAATGGTTTTAAGAGGCAAATAAGTTGATTCAAGGAGTCAAAGGTGAGGGTTTATCCTAGGATGCAAATCAATCTCTTGATTATCCTAAAGGTGATTACCAACTCTCATTAAGCAACACACCAATCTAAGCATGCAACAAGACCACCACAAACTGTCATTTAATGGAGGAATTAAGCAACTAAGACAAAAAGCACAAGTTCCCACTCACACAATTCATCAAACACCTTGTATGCAATACTAAGAAAGACAAATAATTCACCAAAGACTCAAAATAATCAAACTATCATGCCCAATAATCCCATTTAGACTCCCCCTAAACCCTAGTAGGGGCACTAGTCACTCATATCAAAATTGTTCAAACAAACAAATAGAGAAAAACTAATAACAAAAAGAGATGACATGGTGAAGATTCAAACAATTATAAGAGGGAAAATAAAATGAAAACAATTGATTAAGCAAGTGAATAGGAGAAGAGATATACCAACAAGAGTAAAGATAATTGTTATGATTTAATAAATGAAGGAAATCCTCCAAAATCTCTCAACACAATCCCAAAAACCAAGTGTAAACTATTGATAATCACTAACACTAACTAATTTTACTAAGTAATTAATAATAATTATGGAAAGATTAAAGCTTGATTAGGGAAAGATTACAATAATTAGGGGAAGTTTTCAGATCTAGGATTGTGTGTCGAAAATGAATTAAGGAGGGGTATTTATAGTTTACAATCATTTAGGTCAAAAATTCCAAGGAAGTTCGAACCGCGGGGGAAAAGGGTCTGAGCCGGTCAACCGGCCGCCGGGTGTGGACCGGCTTAAAACTCGCTGGAACTTTTGGTGTCAATTAAATCGTCAGGTGTGGTGAGCCGGTGGACCGGCCACCGGCTCTGGACCGGCTCCAGAGGGGACTTCCGGTAGGTTGA
The DNA here is from genome assembly GCF_048544455.1 of Silene latifolia. Taxonomy (NCBI): domain Eukaryota; kingdom Viridiplantae; phylum Streptophyta; class Magnoliopsida; order Caryophyllales; family Caryophyllaceae; genus Silene; species Silene latifolia. Next base: position 3,576,537 of record NC_133531.1, read on the forward strand.
CCGATTGTGTCAGCCGGCTTGGAGTCTTCCTTCAGCTCTTCAACTTCAATGCAAGTATAGTGGGACTCTCAGCCGGTGGACCGGCTGCCGGTGGACCGGCTGCCGGTGGAGTACTGCTTCTCTTCTCTTCACTCTTCTTCTCTATGCATGCCTTGAAAGTTCCATAGCTAGCTCCCTTAGCCCTCTTCCTTATGCAAAATCTGCAATGAGGAACATATGGTTCATAGTACGGGACTAAAGCTACAAAATGGGGCTAAAAGGGGTCAAAAACCGAGTATGATCGGGAAATATGCATAGAGAAGAGTGGTGAAATTGACCAAAAATGGGAACTCATCAATAGGATCGTAAAATTCTACAAACATGATAGAATCGTATGATCCGGGATCGGTCAAACGTTTTTGGATCGTAAAATCGTAGAATCATGGGATCGAATCGGACAAAAGTTTAGTAAATTGTGGTAAACTAGTTTTATACCTGTGCGAAAAAATGTACAAGCTTCATTTAAAAAATCCAAGCAAATATACTTATACGTACGTTATATAAATATATTTTTATTAAATGAACTTAAATAAATTGAAGATTCAATTAAAAAATTCGATTTAAACTTGCTTATTTATTCAAATAAGCAATGATTTTAATATTATATTTTATTTAATATAAAAAGTAAAAAATCTTCTATAAACTTAGTTTAAAAGGGAGTAAAAATAACACAATATTATCATGACGACATATTATAAAAGAAAATATAAATTCATAAATTGAATGTTGAGACCAAACAATTCAAATGAGCTCAAATTACAATTTGGCCGACATTCTATTTCTAGTTTATGTTATAGGGTTATTATATTATTATATTGTTTTACTTTCTCATTTTAGAGGAACGTAGGAGGATGGATTTGGTTAAATATATGGTAATGTAGAAGGAAATTATATTTATGATGAAGAATCAGTTGTTGAGATTAATGTAGAGAAAGTATGTAAGAATATGTTTTAGTTTTAAATTCAAATGACCAATGTGAAAACGACCTAGCAAAAAAAAAAAAATATCACCAACTTGTTGCATATATTATTGATCCAAGTAATTGTTTGAGACGACACTAATCATATAATATCTTATAAATATCCGCCATCTTTAAATACTCTGCAAAATATTGTGGGTGGTATAACTATTAGATAAACAGACTCTTGGCAATCAACCCACAGGGTTACACGACGTCCGAGACTAAAGTGTACGACAAATACTCAGATTGAGGATTACTAACAGAACGTTGGTAAAATCAACTTGTAGTAAGAGATGTATTATAGAAAGAATAGAGAAGATGATAATCAGAATTTTGTGTGTGTTTAAAATGCTTTTGATATGATGTATATATTGTGAGAGTAAGAAGGATCCAAAAATGTGTCTCGTAAATAACATTTAGTTTTTTGTAAAATCAGCATGGTAAACCACAAAAGTCAGTACAGAAGACTGCACTATCAGTTAAAAAAAACGCAACAATCACTTATAGAAGACTGAACAATCAGTCTCAGAAATTGTGCAAAAATAATATAGAGATAAGTGATCTTACTTCCAAAAAGAGCCTACAGCACACACCGCAGGTGCTCCAGAGCCCAGAGCCAGGGCCCAGCATCGCGTAGCGTGCGCGCGCGTGTGGTGGTACGGTCCCTTTACCACTATACATCTAGTACTCCAACATAGGTGATCACTTATAAACTATATTAGTCCAACATAATTTATCAACGTGGGATAAAGAGGATTCTTATATTTGAAAATTGAAAATCATGCCAAAAATATAGTAGCTCGATGGAAGCATATATAGTAACTGTCAAATTTGATTCCATTTCCATGATTGTTTATGTTTTGGGTTACTATATTGGAAAATATCACACGACAAATATCAACGACAACATCTACAAAAATATTTCTAGCCTATTTTTCAAAAAAAAAATATCCCTTTTTTTGGGAATATCCCTTTTTTTTTGGGGGGGGGGTTATTGAAGTGTTATTCTACGTAGTAACCCTGTAATTTTTAAGATTCTAACTGTTAACCCTCCGTTTGCCAACCACCCACATGGTAACCCTGAACTTATCAAAAAAACTTCTACATGACCCTAAACTTTTATTCCGTTAAAATGTTCCGTTATTTTGCATGTTTATTAGACTAAGCTTGTTTGTTGGACTTCAAGTGTTATTCTACGTAGTAACCCTGTAATTTTTAAGATTCTAACTGTTAACCCTCCGTTTGCCAACCACCCACATGGTAACCCTGAACTTATCAAAAAAACTTCTACATGACCCTAAACTTTTATTCCGTTAAAATGTTCCGTTATTTTGCATGTTTATTAGACTAAGCTTGTTTGTTGGACTTCAAATATGCTTAAATGGCAAGTAATTGTTCTCTTCTCAACTCCATTAAATAAATAAACCCCAAATTTTCCTAATAAATAATCATGTTCTAGGTGTTGTAAGAGTATAATTCATAATCTTTTTATTATTATTATTATTATTATTATTATTATTATTATTATTATTATTATTATTATTATTATTATTATTATTATTATTATTATTATTATTATTATTATTATTATTATTATTATTATTATTATTATTATTATTATTATTATTATTGCTTAACAAGGAATATTAAAGTAGTAAATATACCGAAACACATATTACCTTTGTCATAAATTAGATTGTATTATAATTGTTAATATTATTATTATTATTATTATTATTATTATTATTATTATTGCTGTAACAAAAAACAAAGGTACGATTTGTTTCGGTATATTTACCATTTTAATATTCTTGTTAAGCAATAAAAATGATGATAATAATAATGATAATAAAAATATTATGAATTATACTCTTACCATACCTAGAATATGATTATTTGTTAGGATAATTTTTGGTTTATTTGTTTAATTGAGTTGAGAAAACCACAATTACTTTGCCATTTAAGCATTTGATGTCTAAAAAATAAGCCCAAGTCCAATAAACATGCAAACTAAAGGAGTATTTTAACGGAATAAAAGTTGGGGGTCACGAAGAATTTTTTTTATAAGTTCAGGGTTACCTTGTGGGTGGTGGAAAAACAAAAGGGTTACCGGGTAGAATTCATAAAAACACAGGGTTACCATGTAGAAAAACCCTTATTTTTTTTTAACGTGTGTACTAAGAGCATACATTAATAAGCCTAATAAATCTAATAGGGAAATATTTGTGATACGGTGTCGCAACCTAATCAAAGATACCCTAAATTTGGCTAACAAATTAATGTAGTAAAGTAAGGGTCGAACACAAGGAGACGAGAATTGCGTCATGAAATGCTATGAGTAGGAATCTATCTAGGTCGATTCAATTGGTTGTTTGGTTTGGTTTGATAACTTGCAAATAAAATGATGCAAAATTCAGTATGATAAAAGAGTGTAGGGGAGTCGGGTCACACATACAATTATATAGATGTTCATGTTAAATTTGGAATAGATAATATTGTCAATTGTTTAGGTTTTATGACAACCACCTCTCGGCCTTATTGTCAACCATAGAATGGCTTCTAACGAGCTCTTGCTATGGCTAGGTTGGTCTACTAAAACATGTTTAGTCTAAATCATTTTCGTGCCTCTCGACTTATAAAAGTGAATTAACTAATTAATCTAAGATAATGATCAATTATCAAAGATTAGCAATTATAACGAACATGTGATAGAAACTATTAAACAATATTACATCATCCTAATTTAACATTTATAAATACTAATCATGCGTGGTTTCCCTAATCCCTAGAAATATGAAACTACTTACTCATGATGGAAATTAAACTAATAACAATATATGAAAAGGCAAGCATGATAACAATAGAATTATAACTAAATCAAATTATAAGAATTATGAATAAACTAAATAATGATAACATATGAAAAGGTGAAATTGCTAAAGATGAGAAACGTAATATGAAATGCGAGAATTAAACTATGGTGTATTAACGTGATAATAAAATGTAATAACAAACTAATATTGTAATGCTAATTACAATAATGCAAAGACTATGAAATAACGATAATGAAGATTGAAAATAACGAAATAAACAAGAAATGTAAATATCGTAACAAGAGAACTTGGAGCTTGAATAAGAAAAAACTCAAATAACAACCAAAAATAACTTGAATGGAAAGATTATATTATTTAGAACCAAAAACTTAATGTAAATTGTTTAACAAAGGAAATGCTCAACAAAATGTAAACTAATGAAAGCTTAAGAGAATCGTGTGCTAAGCATGTAAAAGAGTATAAAAGAGTGTAAGAAGATGTAAAAGAGATGACCCCCTAATTAAGGCCATTACTTATAGTGAAATAGGGGCAAAACGTGAACAATTATGGAGAAGGTAACCCCGATCGGGGTCGTAGGATTCCGGCTATATTCTCTTAATTCTTGATTAATTGCTCAAAGGAATCCCATGTCTACGATTAATGCCTCTTAATTCACCCGGTTAATTGCTTAATAACATCTTAAGGGAATCTCTAAACTTGTTACTTGGACTTGCTTGACTTGGACTTTTCTTTGGGCCAATTCCATTTCTTCACTTGTTCATCAACCCTAGCTTCATTTTTTCATGCCCGGGATTCCTTTACTCAGTTTTCTCCAAAATGCCCTTCCTTTTGCATGTCATGTTTCTTTTAGCCTCGTGATCTCTTAGTGCTTGCGCATTCGGCGGGAAAAAGTTATAAAAGTTATATTTCCTACAAAATACAATAAAACAAGCAAAGACACTAGGATACGGAATTAGCTCACAAGTACACTAATAAAAGTGTGATATTTAATCAAAACCGAGCGAAAATAAGGGGTAAAATCATATATAAAATGAACACATCAATTTGCAACATATTTTCATCAGAAATGCAAGTATAAACTTAATTTAACAATAATTAATGAGAATATCTTACAAATTTCCTTCCTTTTAAGCTAGTATTTTGTTCACGTTTTACATAACTGTCGTCTTAAGCGAGGCTAGTAACTGATTATCGGTATATGCATGTGTCATTCAAATATCTACTGACATATTCTACCTTTTTTTATTTATATATGAATTATAAAAGTACGTAGTTCCTATGTCCCAATTATTTATTTACCTTTTTATTCCTTGTGTGAGATACTTCATCCATCCAAAAATAATCTTCCTAATTGACTTGCACACTCCGTTTAACTCGATTTTTCTCCATTTTTATAAATAATTTTTCATTTAAAAAATTATTTTTGTGAAAGATTTTTGTATGATAAATATAATTTTTTTATTATTTTAACACTTATTATGGTCAAGTTTCTTTGACCTCAACAGCCAAATTAGGAAGTATGTTCATATACAATTTTCCTATAAATGTAAAAAATTTCTTTGTGGAAAACATTAAGGGCATGTTTGATATCGCTTGAGGAAAACTATTTTCGCTTTTAGAAATGAGTTTTTAATAAGTTATTTCTTAATAAAACTGTTGTAGTTTGGCCTAACATTTTACAAAAGACGACTTCTCAACAAGACTTTTTACATAAGCGGATGAAAAATAAATTTTTTTGTTGAAAAGTATATCAAGATGGGTTTGGATTTGTAGAGAATGAAAAAAATGAATTAATAAGTATTATTTTTATTTTATTTTTGACATGTTTACAACATACAATTTGTCATTTATGCATTAAAAATCTTTAAAATAAAAGTAAAAGCTAGAAGCACCAAATTGGTGTTTCTACTTCTAGCTCTCAAAATTGACTTTTGGGCTTAAAAGAAGTTGTTTTAACTTCTTAAAAATTGATTGTTTAACCTAGCTTGTGCTTATTAAGTGGAAAAACACTTCTAAAAATCGGGCCAAACATCACCTAAGAATATATCTTCTGCTTAAATTTAAGTCTTATATAACAGAAATTTCTCATGATACTCCTTAATTTTGTCAGATTTTCCATGATACCTCTACTTTTAAGAATCTCTCTGTGGTACCCTTGAGGTTTCATTTTTATGCCCATGGTACCCCTTAATGTAACGTCCGTTAACGGAACGTTAAATTTTGATGACGTGGCAATAATTAGGAAATTAAAAATTATTAATAAATATGCAATAAAAAATAAAAGTTTGGACAATTCCATGGTACCCTTGTATTTTATATATTTTTCCCCAGATATCTCTAAATTACAATAAAAGAAGCACCAAGTTCTCCCATTACAATTCATCACCGAAAACATTAACAAGGTTATGGTTTAAGAAGAGTTTATCTAGAAATTAAATCATGACTTATTTGGCTATGTTAATTCAGTAGAAGAAGCTCGACAAATGTCCAACATGGTTATGTTAGCTAAAAGAAAGATTTGAGCAATGTGAAATTTGCGCTTATATTAAAACTGTACCTTTTTGTAGATTGTCATCTAAAATTATTTTAAATTTTAAAAGCAATGTGCACTTAATATTAGACCTAATAAAATAAACCTGAACCCAAAAAATTGGTCGAAAATATTTCAATTAATAACAGATCGAATACCTGATATGAGTAACAAGAATAGTAACTAACCGTAATCCAACGCTATCCGGATAATTATTCAAAAGTGGATCTTGAACAAATTGGGTTGGACTAAACTAGCAAGAGCAGGAAGCCAGGAAAGTATTGATCCATTTACAAACCCCGGAGTTTTATTTCATTCGTTTCTCCTAAATGGCAAGTGTTTCTTCACTGCGGCATTTCGTCGAACATCTTCTGTGCAACCTTCATGAATTCATCAATGTTCAATTTTAATCGATTTTGTTTGTTTAATTCTGCAGTCTGTGACGATTCACACTAATTTGGGCGACATTAAGTGCGAAATCTTCTGCGATGAAGTTCCTAGAGCTGCTGAGGTTACTGCAATTTTCTTGACTTTTTATTCGTCGATTTTTTTTTTTTTTTGTTATTGTAATGTTAATTAATTTAGATTGAGTGTTTCTTATGAACAGAAATAATCTGACATATAGTAATTTGATGTAGAATATTGTTTAGGAGTTTAATGTAATTGAACTGTCCGAGTATAATTGACGTGTATCATCTATGTTACTCTGATTCGGCTGCGAGTCTCGACACGACATGATGTTGTAGTACTGGATACAGTTGTTTTCCGCGAAATTTTCAAGTTTTTAGTCTAAAATGAAGTGTTTTCGTGTCGGACAGAATTTTGGGGGGGGGGGCGAACGACTAATTTCATAAGGTATATTTGAAGAAAATTCGGAAATTAACTAAAAACTTCGAAAATTTCATCCGCCATGAGGGCGACCGCCTCGCTAGCCGCCCCCCAGCTCCACCACTGAGTGCATCTGATCACAAAAGGTTGAGGACATGAGGAGTTTTTTTAGCAAGAGATTGATTTATGTATCTGTGTTACAGTGGTGTAGTCAGAATTTATAAGTACGGGGGCGAAAATTTCTGGGGGAAAGCTATTAATGGAATAATGTCTGCTAGGAAAGAACCAAAAATTTTAACCGTAAATTTTAAAATTTGAAATGTTGAGGGTGATCGTCCCTGCAAGCACCCTAGTTCCGCCATTGGTTGTGTACAAGTCCATGTCGCATGAATTATGTGTGTCATGCATTTGCTATGCAAAAGCTAGTTGATTGTCCATTGATTTTGCCTTTTGTACTTGCTCAAAATCGTTGGTTCTCTTTGATTTCCATGTGATGAGAACACACACTTTTCTTTAGTTACAAGCTTTCTTGAATTTTTTCATTCAATAAGGGCTTGTTACTCTGAAAATTTCTGGTGAAAGAGGGTTTAGAATTGTGGGACTGCAATTGTTGTCGATCTTATGTTTGATATAATAGCAGGGAGGAAAAGTAAAATCACTGGCAGATATATCATTTCAACTGTGAAATGCTTGTTATACTTTCAGTGATCGATTATCTGTCATTCTGCAGAATTTCTTGGCTTTGTGTGCCAGTGGGTACTATGATGGGACCATATTTCATCGGAACATTAAGGGTTTTATGATCCAAGGAGGAGATCCAACAGGCACAGGCAAGGGCGGTACCAGCATATGGGGCAAAAAGTTCAACGACGAAATAAGAGAATCCCTTAAAGTAAGATTTGAATTCGTACTCTTTTCATAGAGATGAATGGGTCTACTTATCCAAACCAATGTAGATAAAATATGTTAATCCTCCATTGATTGAAATGATGTATTTAGATTTGGTTTCAACTTCTGATTTGAGACAACCCAATTTACTAATTTAGTAGCCAAATATCGTCTTACATTTGATGAAGTTGCTACGCCAACTTAATGGATTGCGTTATGTATCTTGATGACAGTTCTTGGAGCGAGATTTGCATTTTAACAAGTTTCAAGCTTTTACCGTTTGCTGTATACTATTCTGATAACTTGCATTTTGTCCTTCTGTTCTCGCAGCACAATGCTAGGGGGATACTAGCGATGGCAAATAGTGGTCCAAATACCAATGGGAGCCAATTCTTCATAACATATGCTAAGCAACCCCATCTTAATGGAATATACACTGTCTTTGGGAAGGTGATCCATGGTTTCGAAGTGCTAGACATTATGGAGAAGGTAAATATACATGATTTTCTTGAGCTTTTAACTTGTTTTAAGGATTCGTTGGTGATCAGAGTGTCTTTACTATTTAGTGGCTTAGTTTGTGTACTATCCTCTGCTTACGTGTTTTTGCGTATCAGGCTAAAGTGTTCTCTTTTAAGGAGTTAGTTCATAGTTACGCTCATTTTGGGCCATAACATGAAACTTTTTCACAAAATAGTTATGTTGACACTGTGACACCATGTTGTATCCGACACTTGGAAGTCGGAACCGAGTCAGAGTAACATGCCTTTATATCTTATCGTATAGAAAACCAGATGACGGCACTAACTCCACAATCTTTTCAGAGTAAAGTGGTCATACTATAGCTGAGAAACAATTGATTGGTTTTTCCCCCTCAGTGATACTTTATTTCTCTATCATGGCAATACTATCACACTGCTACCTCTGCGGCTATTGGGTGTATCTACTGTCAGTTATACTCTATTATTAGAACTTAACTTGACCAATTTTCAGAATGGTTCTGATATGGGCCGAAATTCCTTGTTTTTGGATAAAAACCCGTACAATAGCCTCATTTCATTGTATTAGCAGGAATTAGAGAGTTAAAATAGGATTCACTTTTCTGAGTTTGATGGTAATTAAAGAGGGATGAAAATAGACTACTAGCAAACCCAATGAGAAACAAATGACGACAAACTTATTGGAAGTTCATGGGTAAGGATAAGGAGCTGCCACTATTGCTTCAGCGAGAGCCATTGAATATCTGAGTTCTGACGCCAATTTAAAAATCAATTTCTTTCTAATTTTAATATGAAATTAAGTAATTAATGTGTGGCTCAAGAGAGACTATTACCGTCAGATTTTTGATAACCAGGCATGCTGCGGATTAGGGAGTTACAGGGGCTGGAAGTTTTATTGTTTTTTGTAGAAAATTTTAAATTTATGATTGTGTTAGTTATCTGTTGTAATTATACAATGGTCTTACACAAGACTGATTGCCATTTCTGAGTATATAAACCATGAAATTCGTGATGAACTCGGATGAAGTTCGTTAACAACATACTAATAAAGTTTTCCTTGTTTGAGCAGACACAGACAGGGGCAGGGGATAGGCCTCTTGCAGAAATCAGGCTCAACCGTGTCACTATTCATGCTAATCCCGTTGCTGGTTGATATCCAAAATTCTGAACACTTGTTACGGTGAACTTATAAACATTGACCCACTTCTTCTTCACAAGTGTCGGAATAGTGTGAAGGATTCTGAGAAAGCTGACAACTCTTGCTCTGCACCGTGTGAATCTCGGATGACTGTAACTAATGATAACTTGTAATTTCTCAAAACATAGCAACTTCTTGCCTTGTTTTCAGAACAATTGCCTTTCTGCAAACTCTAAACATTTGGTATGACTGTATGGCACTATGACCCTTGTAGCTTCAAGCTGTCACGAATTTTCCATTATTCCGAACTCTGTAAAAAATGCAAGATATCAACGTGTTTTGCAACAAGTTTTGAATGATGCGTCTTTGATGGTTTCTGAACTCGTAAATAGGTTGCTGCTTGCTAGAATTGCCATCTAATTACTGAAGACGCTAAGCGGCTGTCGCCTATCATATATTTGACGGAAAAAAAAAAGTTTTACAATAACCATGCTGATAGTTGTACAAAAAATTGCATTAACCAAATACTAATTCCCAAGAAAAATAAAATACGTTTATCATTGCTGACTACTCTTTAAAACCCGTTAACGGAAAAAAAACTCGGTTCAATTCTAACTGCGTCAATTCTTGAGCTTCCATGCCTCAAACTCGGCCGTACTCAACATAAAGGAACTAGCATTCCTATGACCACCACCACCATATTTCTGTGAAACAAGAGTGGTATCTTCAGTATCGACACTCCGCAGGCTAATTTTCAACATCTGGTCATTTCCGAGCTCAGGAACTCTGTATACAACTGCTCCAATTCCCCTAAGGTTTTGGTCGCGACTTTTGCAGGCTAATTGATGCCCAAGTTCACTCCTCATCTCTGAAAGAGCCTCATCGGCATTGACAGCTAAACAGCACCCTATATCCTTGTCTCCGAGGGATATTACAAACGACTGCTCTAGGGCCTCGGTTATCAACTTTTGCTTGTGACTCAAGCTTACCATGCCTTGCTTGATAACATCGTCGAGGTTTAATGCAAGCAGTTGGTTGAACACCGATGGGTTTTCATTAAAATTGAACTCGATGTTTGAATCCTTCATCCCGCTGCTAAAAGCTTTGCTATTCTCAAGACGCCACCTCCAAAGATCGACATCCTCAATGTACTCGTACATTTTTCTCATTCGTTCAAATTCAGCAAGCGCTAACTCGTGGTTGTTTCCAATCTCTTCGGAAAGCTTTTGCTTGAAGTAATCATGTGCAATTGTTGCTCCACTCCTATTCATATCAATCACTTGTGCCACGTTTTTACTCAACGAGGTCTCTCCACCCAATGTCTCAAGCGCGGTTTTATGGTGGTCTAGAATGATCACCTTCTTCACTTTGGAGGACAGATCCTGAACAAAACCGGTGGGACCCACAAAATCTAAAAGGTAGACATGACTGATTTCTTTCAAGGGCAACTGATCTACCCTGATAGGACTGTAAACGGTATTTGGAAAGAATGAGACGGGAGATGAGGTAGCAGAAAAGTACAGGTGCGCAGCAAGTGCAGCAAACACACCATCAGGACAAGGATAGTGGTAAAGCACAGCAGCTTTTGTCTTAGCATTATTCATGGTAGAAAAAATTCGGTTCAGTAAGGAGGTTCGCGGTGAAGCAATGCTCGAGAACATAAACTCAGTTCATGAGATACACCTTCGGCCTTTCTTGCGCACCTGAAAGGTCATTACGAGTATATCAGTCAAGTACAGTACTATATTAATGTGGCCTAGGTGTTTTTCGGGTTCAAGTAACCGTTTAGTTCATATTACATGGTAGGATTCTTATATGAAAGACACACCAAGATGGCAAGATGTATAAGTGCTGTTAATGACATAAAGATCCCGGAAATGTGATTTCCTTGTCTTTTACCTACAAGTATTACAGTAAAATATCACGGTAACTACAGTTCGTATGTATGAAAATAGCAAACAAAAAGAACAAAAAAATAAAAATAAACAGGCAATTGCCTCACAAAACTCTCTGGAAAAGCATCAATTTCATTTTTGAAAGCTAATTGTACATGGATCAAAGTTATTCTTTATTATAATAACCTTTTAGATAATTATAGGGTTGAATCAAATCGAGTCAAGTACCGGATTGATTTCATGATTAGAACTCAGTAAACATAGGCTTTGTATACATGCTGACAACAAGAAACTACTCCCTGCGTCCTCGGTCATTTGTTGACCTATTCCATTTTTGGGTGTTTCAGTCAATTGGTATCCTTTCTATTTTAAGAATGAATTTGATGATCAAATTATTCACTTGTCATTTAGTAATTGACCGTCTCCCTTTTCCTTGGTCTTTGTGCCAAAACAAAAGGACAACAATTGACATGGACGGAGGGAGTAGTTTAGATTATAACACAGATAACCTCAACAATTTTACATTCCTGAGACAATGCCAACATGGAACCTATCACCAATACATGCTACTAGTTTAATTAGATGTTTAATTGAGTCGTCTCCCATGTAAAACCGTCTCATATAACAACCTACTGCCTCAAAACCCTGCCAATAGCGGGGTAAAGGGGTCGTAGGCCAGGAGCCCGGGACGAAACAGAATAACAAATAACAAATAACAAATTCATAGTTAAAAAAAAAAAAAAAAAAAAAAAAAAGCAAAAAAAATTGCAATTTTTTGACGACCCAGATTAGGATTATCAGTATTCAACAAGTTTAGGCTTTATTGGAAGAAGAAGTTAAAGAAGGGTAAATTATAGAGTTTGAGGGAGAGGCAGTGGTTACCTGAAAGAGCCAAACTGCAGCCAGAAATCACGGTTCTTCGGTGATGCCGTAAAAACAAAGAGGAGTCGGCTTGCTTAAGTTAGTCTCTAGATGAATGAGAGATTTGGATTTTGGAATACCAAATTATCAAGGAGTCGTCAGATTATCCAAACCCTTTTAAGTCTTAAGATTCTGTCACATCAGTTTTTTACTAACTTTTTTTTTTTTTTTTTTTTTTTTTTTTTTTTTTTATTGTTCAGACTAAATTCGACAGACTTACCCAGACTCTACTTTTTCACTCCACTTTATTTTTTTAACAAAAAGAAAGGACACATGTTGTTCATCTATTGGCTAATTTTTCTTTAAGGTGGGGGTCAAGACTCACCCAAAGTTTTAAGTTGAGTCTTTGATTTCTAAGACTCAACTTAAGACTTTGTAAAGACTAGGGTAGATTATTGGTAATCTTGAGATAATCTTACCCTTAGACATTAGGCTACCTAAACTTGGCAAAACCAACCCGATTTGATAAGGTTATTTCAAGATCCGAAATTGATCGAAGCAAAGATCCGAAGATGACTCAAATCCCGGGTTAACCAGCAGAAGTTGACACAGAGTTTGTTGGGCTTGTAATTCACCCAATTTGAAATGGCTGACTCGAAAGTGACTTATAGAGTTGTAGGTTGTAGACTTGTAGTGGCTCAAAATAGTTAATTTGAAGTGACATTGGTCGACATGTGAACTCGTCTTCGCAATGAAAAAATGGATTTATAAGATTTCTAAAAGTTCGTCAAATTAACTCAATTCATTTATTTAAACAAATAATTATGAGAATCGATGATACTAAACTTGACAAAGCTGTCTTGAAACAAAGGACTTAAATTGAATAATAATGTGACTCATAATCAAAATAATCGAACCTAAACTGGCCTGTTTCAAAATTTTATATCTTCACTAAGGCTTTATTTGACAAAACTAGTTGAAAAGCTAATCGAAACATAGCTGTTTTTTGTTTTGTTAATGTCATTTAATGTGTTGGGTTATTATGTTTGTGATGTAAGGGTAGTTTCGTCATTTAGTTAAGTTAATTACTTTGTGTTTTTCTTAGTTTATTTCAAATTTCGATAATTATTTATTTATAAAAAAAATATGATGTTATTCAATTTAGTACATTATTTAAAAAAAAATAAAATAAAATGAGTAAATTAGATTTTACTCCCTTTTAAAATCAACTTTTTTAAAATTACTCCCTTTTAATTTTTTTTTTTTGCTAAAATTACTCCCTTAAGTTATAATTTTTGCTAAAATTGCTCCAAACACCAATTTAAGTGACTTATTTCGTCTGTTTTTTAACTTATTCCATTTGTGGCTTAACTAATCTATACTTTGAAAGGTATAACTATGTAGACAAATGTAAGGGGAGTTCAAAATAGAGAAAATAAGTCACCTAATTGTGTGTTTTGAAGCACTTTTAGGAAAAAAAAATGCAACTTAAGAGAATAATTTTAGCAAAAATGTAACTTGAGGGAGTAATTTTAGCAAAAAATGCAACTTAAGGGAGTAATTTTAAAAAAAGATTTTAAAAGGAAGTAATTTTAAAAAAGTTGATTTCAAAAGCGAGCAAAATCTAATTTACTCAAAAATTAATTGGTGTTTTGTAGAAAATGTAGTATTTTATTTATTTGTTTTGGGTTGAAAGAGTCATTCAAATATGCCCCTAACTCGACTTTTGCTATTTTTATCAAAAATTAAAATCGGCATATTTTTTAGTCAAATACTAAAAATTTATTTATTAACACTAAAAAGTAGTTACTCTAAAAAGTCAAATAAGAAGGTCGATAAAAAAGGAGGGGCGGGACTCCTTCAGGCTTTAACACCACTAGATTTTACCCTTGCGGGAACTTTTGCGGAGGTTTAACCGTTTAAACTTGAGACCACCATTGAAAATTTCACCTAGGTTGTAACCATTAACTTCATCCTTACGGGCTTCAATTATATATGGGCTTGCTTGGATTGGGGGGTAAAAGAGGAGGAATGAATAAAAGAGTAATATGTAAGGTGGGTTTTACATGTTTGGTATGAGAGTAATTATTCACCTCCCGAATTTATTACCCTCAAGAAGGGGTAATACATTACCCACCCTCCCCCCGGTAATGATTAAAGGAGTAAAACATTTTTCTCAGTAATTATTACTCTTATGCCAAACCTATTTTCAAGGAACTCATTATCCAAGTACTTAACTTTTACAGTAATTATCACCCAATTAAAATTTACCCCCTAATTATTTCATGCAATCCAGACAAGCCTTATATGTTGATTTTACTAAAAGCCGAAATAACACGAAGTAGTAGTCGAGAACACTTTCGTAGTTTTGTTATTGGTACTGATATTTTTTTTGAAATTAAATTTCCTTAATTTTTATCAACGTATTAATTAAATAAGGGTTTTTTTAATACGTTTCCTTAATTTCCTTATAATCTTTATTATTTTTCGGATATATGTTAGATAAAAACCCATTAAATAATCCCGTCCTACTTGTATTTAGTTTATGATTTCCTAATTCCGATACCCACAAATTTTCCAAGTTTAAGTTGTTTGTTGTATATATACCGTATATAACCATAAAATCAACAAAATAATCAAATATACATTCACAATGGTTTTTTCCAACGTTAAATCAAAGCTCCTTCAACTATACCCAAATTTCACAGCTACTTCCCCGTCAAATTTTGTTAATGCCCGTGTTAACCCTAATAAGAACCCGATAATCCGAAAAATAACCACGTCAAACTTTGGTAGGGTTGTTGCCCCCAATGGATCAATGTTTGCTCGTACGTTCGCCACCGTGAAATCAGTTACGTTAAACGAGTCATCGTGGTGTCCACGTAAAATCGCTTTACAACTTAAGAGTACCATGACCAAATTTCCTAAGACATCTTGTGTAGCTCTCGCTATGTGCTTATTCTTAAGAGTAGAACGTGTCCCATTCTCGGGTCGTCGACACTTGGTTTTTCGTTCACCAAAGCACATATCAATATTTAGAACTCGAATGGTCACCGATTGTATTTTAGAGTACTGTTTACTATTAGAATTAATTCAAATAGAATTTAGGATTGATCAAGTGTTCCTAATATTTAGGACTTAGTTGTTGCATTTCAGTTTCTGTTTCCTGCATTTCAGTAATTGTAGAAGTGGTGATCCTATTGTTTGGGCACTACATTAGACGTGGTTTAAGGCATCAGTTGCTACCACTATTGTTTCCTATTTAAGCATTGTTTTTCTAATTAATGAAATCAAGTAATCTTCTCCCTTCTTCATTATTTGTTTAAGTAAAACCTCACAATAAATCACAACAAATTGGTATCAGGTCTTTAGGTTTCGTATCCTAGGCTTGTCATGGCTTCAAATGGTTCTAGCTCCAATGGTCTCTCTCATTTGCCAATATTTAAGGGTGTGAAGTATCAATTCTGGGAATTGAAAATGAAGACTCTGTTTCGTTCACAGGAGTTGTGGGAATTGGTTGAGACTGGCTTTGTAGATGCCAAGTCTGAAGAACCAGATGCAACTCTTAAGGAGAAAAGAAAGAAGGATGCCAAGGCTCTGTTTATCATTCAGCAGGCCTTGGATGATGAGATCTTTTCTCGCATTGCTTCCGCTACTACATCTAAGGAGGCCTGGGATATTCTGAGATCAGAATATCTAGGTGACAAGAAGGTAGTCAAGGTGAGACTACAAACATTGAGGAGAGAGTTTGAGACTTCTCTCATGGGTGACAAAGAGTCTGTACAAGACTATTTGTCTAGGATCTCTGGGGTAGTTCAGCAAATGAGAGCTTATGGAGAGAATATGAGTGATGAGCTTGTAGTTGGCAAAGTTCTGAGGAGCCTGACACAGAAGCATGACTATATTGTGACTGCCATTGAGGAATCAAATGATTTAGAAAAATATTCATTTGATGACTTGATGGGATCATTGTTGGCACATGAAGAAAGGCTAAAGAGATCTTCAGAGAAGAAGGAGGAGCAGGCATTTGTCTCCAAGGGTGATTCTTCTAAAGATAGATCCAAGTCAGGAAGAGGTAGAGGAAGGGGAGGCTTCAGAGGAAGAGGGCGTGGCAGGTCATCTGGCCAGTCATCTGAAGCTCAGACCAAGGACAGTCAATCCAAGGGTCCTATGAAATGCTACTACTGCAACAAACCAGGTCACAAGGAGGTGAATTGCTGGCAAAAGGAAAAGGATCAGTCTGAAACCAAGACTGATCAGAATGCCAATATTGCAGCAGAAGAAAAGCTTTTTCTGACTAGGGAAGGCACACCTGAAGTGGATGGGAATGTATGTGTAACACCCCCGTTTATTTAAAGGCCTGAACTAGGACTCCTCAGATAAATGACGGTGTTACCATCTCGGTTTCCCGAGGTAGTGAATAACAAATTAAACTCCAAGGCAATTTATTTAACATTTTAACTTAATTATTACAATTCTCCTTTTAATATAAATTACAAGAACTGACGTAAATAAAAGTGAAGTCTTCTAGATGATGAACTAGCCACTAGGTCATCTGATCCAGTGTCTCACGCCCATCCAGCTCCCGTCCTATCTCATAAACCTGTCAAGTCTGCTCCCCATAAAACGGTTCATCACAGGTGTTCACGAATACACAGGGTCAACCACGAGGTTGAGTAGGGAAAACAATAAAACAGTAAATATGATATGCATGATACTCCGTCACCTCCATCTCCATCTCAACTCATCACACACAACCCCAAGACGCTGACCATACCGATCCCCGATGTAGACTATATATATCGACCGTAGTCGATCCGCCCTTCATAGCGGAGGACACAGGGCAAGTCTGCAGAACCCGCCTGGGCCTTATCACCACATCACATCGTATCTCCACATCACCACCACATCCTCCTCCAACTCCAATGCATATGAAATGCTGTGAAGAATTAATGCAATGCAATATGTATATAAATCACGAACCGATAAATCACAAAGTCATGCCGATTACCCGATCTTTGTGATATCATACTCAATACGATAAATTGATCAATCACTTCCGTATATAAATCACAACGTAAGTCAACAACCAGGAATCAAGTCAATACAACTCAACAACGACGATAATAAGACAAGTGTATTTCCCTACCTCAAGGTGCCAGCAATTCCAATTAAGCAGTTAAGCAGTCCAGAAAGAAAGCAATGAATTTGATTATCGATCCTTCACGAATTCGTCACCTAAAACAATTATAATATTTATAATCACTAACTACTAAATATAGACATCTCTCAAAATAGAAGCTTTCCCGATATAGTAACTTTTCTATTAAACAAACCCGACTCAGAATAATTAATTATGATTAATTATTATTTTATTTTAATAACTCGGAACTAAAATCAAATGATAATCAAAGGATTAAACGTCATATGCGATTTTTAATGAAAACCCGAAACGATTATTTGAATAACTCAACACCCGACTCAAAACCCGTCTTTTAATTATTTTAGTGCACTCGGAATTTAAATTAATTAATTAATACGATGAATTAACGAATTCTAACGATTTAGACTTATGACAAAACCCGCTTAAAAACCAAATCAACCCGTCACCGACACCACCCCTTCACACGTGCCCACACCCTTCAAACACCACCGACCCACCACGAAAACCACCACCGCAACACCCACTTCAACCCCGCCACCAGCAACCACCCCCACTGGGGTCGACCCTCGCCGGCGAGGTGAACCACGGCCGTCATTTGGCCTGGTTCACCGCCAAACCTCACCAAACTCCCCTTTTTACGCGACTCACCACCACCGCAACCAAGCTCTATTCCCTGCCAAACCACCACCTGACTACTCACCGCCAACCCACAAACAAAGACACCGTGGCACCACCACTTCGACCTCCCCCGAGTCCACGGTGGTGCCACCCCAAACCTAGTCGTCTAACGCCGCTTCGAAAATCACCGCATAAACCCGTTTTCTACCACCTCCGCCATTTGCGCCCCCTTTTACCGTCATTATCACCACCAACAACCACCCTAAACACCACCACCACACTCGCCTCTTACCACCCATTACCCCTACCCTGCTAACAACCACCAGCAACCTCACCAAGACACGAACAAACCCCCCCAAAAACCCGACAGACAAAAGAAAAACAGAGGAGGGAGGTTTAAACGCTTACCTTTCCGCCACCACGACAGCCACCACGGCCGCCTTTGAACCTTGACAACCGCCCCTAGCTCTTCCTTGCAAAGATCGACAACACCCACGACCTCTCTCTCTCTCTCTCTAGCGTGAGATCTAATGTTTTGGTGTTGGTGAAGTGAGGGAGGCGGGTTGATGGAATACGAGAGGAGGGAGGCGGGTTGAGGTACTATTAGGGTTAGGTTTAGGGTTAGGGTTAGTTGGGCTTTAGGGTTTAATGGGCTGATCAGATAATGGGCCAACTCAATTTGGGTTAGCTCATAATTCGAATTCTTATAAACCCGTCACAATTAACTTATATCGATACAACGCGGGTTAAATAACTTAACAAAATTATCGACTCAATATTAACTCGACTTAATTAGCAATATAATATGTTTAATAATTAATATATAATAATATCCGTTTAATTATTATATAAAAAAAAATACGGGGTATTACAGTCTTCCCCCCTTAAAATGAACTTCGTCCCGAAGTTCGCTCCAGTACTCAACAACAGAAAGGTATTGTATATGGTATCTACGGTCGTCACGCAATTCTAACACGGTTAACACACTCTTGACTCATCAATTAAACGTAACAAATACGGAATGTTACATTCTGCCCTCCTAAAAATAAACTTCGTCCCGAAGTTTAACTCATCTTCACTTAACCCAACTAACTACAACTATTAACTACCTGAGAACACAAATGTATAACAACTAAATAACCATCTGAGAACACCGTCATCTTCCATCTAAATTCCGATCTCGAACTCAAGTAACTCAATAACCATGGTCACACTGGACCGTAAATGTAACTCGGCACAAAGGCCCCCACAACTCAATGCTAGTGGCCAATCTCAATCTCAATATCAATAGTTTAATTACACTCTCCTTTTACACATCAACCAACTAACCGAAGTAGGAACAAAACATATAGAACTCATTTGCATAGGTACCCCACAAGGAAACATCAACTTGATCAAGCTACAATCTACAACAAGTGCAATATAAGCATTAAGATTTTACAAGCATTAAGATTTTACAATCCTACCCAACTAGAAACATGGTTACGTCCTCGTAACCTCTTTTCAATCTTCATATACATATGCAACAAAATCATTATCAACCACATGTGACAGGAAAGAACATATGATAAAAGATTGCGCATCAACATTAAGGTCGAAACAAGGTTCTATTATGGAATTAACTGGTTGTCAACAAGTAACATTTATTACTAGCTCATGCCTAACTTAAAACACAACATCAAACTAAAAGAACAACAAGAAAGGAACCAAGGTTTACACGGTTTCACAACTAAACAAATTTGATGATCAATTATAGACTATGAACGAGCGAGAGCAAAATCAACAAAACAATTTAAGAACTTCTCACATTTGTAAACATATCACAGAAATAGATCTACCACTACTGTCTATCACAATCACGGGATCTTATTGACACGTCCATTCAACCCTTTACTCACTCACTGGTTTAGGTCACGAATTAGGTCGATGAATTTAAGCAATCAACAACATACCCATAATTCATACTTTAAATTATAAAAATTGTTTGCACGATATCAATTCTGAAAACATGTTTCCCAATAAAAGTAACTACATATGATCTATGACAACGACAACATTACTTCCATATCACACCTATGTTTCACATTTTAGCAACCATATCATTCAATTGTTTCCAGCAACTTAGTATAATTCATTCTCAGCAAAACAAGTGATATTGTATAAATAGTTTAAACATATACATTTGCCATCATATACTTTGTAGAACACTAGCTATGATAAAAGATTAGCAACTTGAACAACTTCTCTGATTTGCATGATTGAATAATTAGGCAACTCGTAGGCTCGATTAAATGTAACTATAATGACTATCATTTAAACCAATGCATATCATGTGTATCATCAAAAGAGTTATCCCATTATAATTGCCAACATAGTTATCATGACGATTTTTATTATAATATAATTGATAGTAACGACTCGAGAATATAGATATGCCAATTGTCATGTTATATCAAACAGTTTCCTTTATATCACACCCATACAATTGCAAGAATCACTTTAGCATTTTATGACAATATAATAACGAACATATTCAATAAGGAATAACAACATTATTTATTATCATGTTATAGTTTTAGGTCCAACTGAAATAATTTAATGTGATGAAGGTAATAAATATAACTATTGGCACACAACTCATATGAAAGACATTAGAACTTAGATGCATCCTACATGTGTGAACATTTGGACATACTCATTGCTATCATCCATGTGTAAACATTTAGACATAATTATTATAATTATTCATGCGAGTATATTAGAACAATCAAATTAACTTTTAACGCCATCAACTTTACCAAGATATGAGAACATAGTTTTATATTTATATATATCCGACCACCATGCAAATATGATGAACATACTAGAGATATTACAACATGCCAAACATACATAAATATGCAACAACTGGACTCGTATAAAATATTTCACCCTTGATTAAGAATCAATTTAAGCGATCCAATTTTACTCAC
This sequence comes from Silene latifolia, assembly GCF_048544455.1. Classification (NCBI taxonomy): domain Eukaryota; kingdom Viridiplantae; phylum Streptophyta; class Magnoliopsida; order Caryophyllales; family Caryophyllaceae; genus Silene; species Silene latifolia. The sequence continues at coordinate 3,597,763 of NC_133531.1, forward strand.
GCGATCATGCCAACAATGTTATCAATTAGACTTTAATTTTTATCGCCTGTTAAGATACATAACTACTGAACATGCGTGCTACTATCATCATATAAAACATTATAAGATCACATTAATAAGGCTCATGAAATAACCAAACAATTATATGAAAACTTAGCATAGAACGCACATTTACAGGTCATGATTCACGTTGTAACTTTCAAAAATCACGAATAAACAGCCGTTCAACGAAAACTTAAGTTATATTACTTTTCATAACATACAGAGAGTTAATAATTTGTGATAAAAAGAATGGGGTCGAAAGTTCCAGAATTCAGTTTTTAAAGAATTTTACAACTCAGTTGATCCAAACAAGTATGTGACAGCAATTGGTCCGAAACTTGGGTCAATTCGCAGGGCTTACCTTTTAATATAGAGACGTCAAGAATTTTCGTGGCTTATCAATTTGAAAACGTATGCGAAACCTCTAGTTGATGGAGTTGGAATTATGCAAAAATCATTTACACAAATTAAATGGGGATTTTTACAAAATCGTCGGTCAACACATCACTGCACAGGAACTTCCCAACCACAGCCCACTAAAACATTCATTACTCTTAATCCGTATACCCTATAAGCATGAAACCAACGCCAAAAGAACACTAACTCACGAGGCTATTTCTCATAAATTTTTCATCCGTAGAAAATTAACAGGAAGGAAATGACAGCAAGATCAATTACAGAGTAAAATCAAACAAAACGGATTCCAACACTAAATCATTCATTTTCCATGTTCCAAGCTCTTACAACCATACTATCGATACTAACTCATCCTAACTTAAATCTCACACTTTTGTATTTACGTAAACATCTATCCCATAGAAGTCCCTTCGCCTCCCGACCTACCCCTTACATCTAATCACGATTGTTACGACTAGAAACAAGCAATTCAATGGTGTCTCTCATTACTATCACGATTCTATACTAGCAGGGCTTTGGGATCACATAACCACATGTTACCAGACATAATAGCACTATCAACACGTCATTCACATCCATCCAGATAAATATCATAAATTCGCAATTATTCTCATGCTCACGATTACCACAATCCAACGCTTCATTGATTATCCATCCAGATAAATATCAAAATTTCAGCACTAGGTCTCAAGGTATACATCAACTCGCTTATATCTAAGGTTTTCCTTCTAACTACCCCATTCACTCGTTTTCTCTTGGGTTGCTGGTTCAAAAGCGAGAGGGCAAAAGAGCACGCATTAAGGGCGCCTTCTTAACCGCACTTTGTGAGCTCCTAGCAGTTTATTCCCGGGGGTTCATTTTATTTAGACACATCCTACGTTCATTGGGTTCATTGGTTTAGGCATGAGGATCGTTCGCTCTGATACCACTTTGTAACACCCCGTTTATTTAAAGGCCCGAACTAGGACTCCTCGGATAAATGACGGTGTTACCATCTCGGTTTCCCGAGGTAGTGAATAACAAATTAAACTCCAAGGCAATTTATTTAACATTTTAACTTAATTATTACAATTCTCCTTTTAATATAAATTACAAGAAGCGCGTAAATAAAAGTGAAGTCTTCTAGATGATGAACTAGCCACTAGGTCATCCGATCCGATGTCTCACGCCCATCCGGCTCCGTCCTATCTCATAAACCTGTCAAGTCTGCTCCCCATAAAACGGTTCATCACAGGTGTTCACGAATACACAGGATCAACCACGAGGTTGAGTAGGGAAAACAATAAAACAATAAATATGATATGCATGATACTCCGTCACCTCCATCTCCATCTCAACTCATCACACACAACCCAAGCACGCCCTGACCATACCGATCCCGGTAGACTATATATATCGACCGTAGTCGATCGCCGCTTCGTTGAGCGGAGGACACCAGGGCAAGTCTGCGAGAACCCGCCTGGGCCTTATCACCACATCACATCGTATCTCCACATCACCACCACATCCTCCTCCAACTCCAATGCATATGAAATGCTCAATGATAATTAATGCAATGCAATATGTATATAAATCATGAATCGATAAATCACAAAGTCATGCCAGTTACCCGATGCTGTGATATCATACTCAATACGATAAATTCAGTCAATCACTTCCCGTATATAAATCACAACGTAAGTCAACAACCAGGAATCAAGTCAATACAACTCAACAACGACGATAATAAGACAAGTGTATTTCCCTACCTCAAGGTGCCAGCAATTCCAATTAAGCAGTTAAGCAGTCCAGAAAGAAAGCAATGAATTTGATTATCGATCCTTCACGAATTCGTCACCTAAAACAATTATAATATTTATAATCACTAACTACTAAATATAGACATCTCTCAAAATAGAAGCTTTCCCGATATAGTAACTTTTCTATTAAACAAACCCGACTCAGAATAATTAATTATGATTAATTATTATTTTATTTTAATAACTCGGAACTAAAATCAAATGATAATCAAAGGATTAAACGTCATATGCGATTTTTAATGAAAACCCGAAACGATTATTTGAATAACTCAACACCCGACTCAAAACCCGTCTTTTAATTATTTTAGTGCACTCGGAATTTAAATTAATTAATTAATACGATGAATTAACGAATTCTAACGATTTAGACTTATGACAAAACCCGCTTAAAAACCAAATCAACCCGTCACTGACACCACCCCCTTCACACGTGCCCACACCCTTCAAACACCACCTGACCCACCACGAAAACCACCAGCCGCAACACCCACTTCAACCCCGCCACCAGCAACCACCCCCACTGGGGTCGACCCTCGCCGGCGAGGTGAACCACGGCCGTCATTTGGCCTGGTTCACCGCCAAACCTCACCAAACTCCCCTTTTTACGCGACTCACCACCACCGCAACCAAGCTCTATTCCCTGCCAAACCACCACCTGACTACTCACCGCCAACCCACAAACACAGACACCGTGGCACCACCACTTCGACCTCCCCCGAGTCCACGGTGGTGCCACCCCAAACCTAGTCGTCTAACGCTCGCCTGAAAATCACTGCATAAACCCGTTTCTACCACCTCTGTCGCTGCCCCCTTTTACCGTCATTATCACCACCAACAACCACCCTAAACACCACCACCACACTCGCCTCTTACCACCCATTACCCCTACCCTGCTAACAACCACCAGCAACCTCACCAAGACACGAACAAACCCCCCCAAAAACCCGACAGACAAAAGAAAAACAGAGGAGGGAGGTTTAAACGCTTACCTTTCCGCCACCACGACAGCCACCACGGCCGCCTTTGAACCTTGACAACCGCCCCTAGCTCTTCCTTGCAGCACTGACAACACCCACGACCTCTCTCTCTCTCTCTCTAGCGTGAGATCTAATGTTTTGGTGTTGGTGAAGTGAGGGAGGCGGGTTGATGGAATCTGAGAGGAGGGAGGCGGGTTGAGGTACTATTAGGGTTAGGTTTAGGGTTAGGGTTAGTTGGGCTTTAGGGTTTAATGGGCTGATCAGATAATGGGCCAACTCAGCTGGGTTAGCTCATAATTCGAATTCTTATAAACCCGTCACAATTAACTTATATCGATACAACGCGGGTTAAATAACTTAACAAAATTATCGACTCAATATTAACTCGACTTAATTAGCAATATAATATGTTTAATAATTAATATATAATAATATCCGTTTAATTATTATATAAAAAAAAATACGGGGTATTACAGTCTTCCCCCCTTAAAATGAACTTCGTCCCGAAGTTCGCTCCAGTACTCAACAACAGAAAGGTATTGTATATGGTATCTACGGTCGTCACGCAATTCTAACACGGTTAACACACTCTTGACTCATCAATTAAACGTAACAAATACGGAATGTTACAGTATGGTACATTGACAGTGGGTGTTCAAACCACATGTCAAGCACTAAGTCCATGTTTAAGGACTTGGATGAGGCACAGAAGAGCAAAGTGAGGCTTGGTGATGACAAGCAGCTGTGTGTGGAAGGTGTGGGAACTATTGCTATTAAAACTGAGCAAGGTAATACTAAGTTACTTCATAATGTTCAGTATGTTCCCCTATTGGCCTATAATTTATTGAGTGTTGGTCAATTATTAGGATCTGGATATTCCTTATTATTTGACAATAATTCCTGTGAAATTAAGGATAAAAACACCAATGATATTGTAGCAACCACACCCATGGGAAGAAACAAGATGTTTTCCTTGGATTTAGTGAGAAATGTTAATAGGGCTTTAGCTGTAAAAGGAGATGAGAAGGATAGACTGTGGCACTTAAGGTTTGGGCATTTAAATATGCAAAGTCTCAAATTACTAAGTACTAAGGGAATGGTAGAAGGTTTACCTAGAATTGGCGAAATAGGTATCTGTGAAGGATGCATTTATGGAAAACAGTCTAGGGGGTCATTTCCTGTTGGTAAGGCATGGAGGGCAAGTGAATGTTTAGAACTCGTACATGCTGATCTTTGTGGGCCTATGCAAACTGAGTCATTGGGAGGAAGTAAATACTTTCTGTTATTCACTGATGATTGTAGTAGAATGAGTTGGGTGTATTTTCTGCAATCTAAGTTTGAATCATTTGAACACTTTAGGAAGTTTAAAGTGTTAGTTGAGACTCAAAGTGGAAAGAAATTAAAGTGTCTTAGGACTGACAGGGGGGGTGAGTTCACATCTAATGAATTCTCAAATTTTTGTGAGAATCATGGCATAAATAGAGAGTTGATGACCCATATACACCGGAGCAGAATGGTGTTGCAGAGAGAAAGAATAGAAGCTGTTGTTGAAATGGCTAGGAGTGTGTTGTGGGAAAAGAGATTACCAAATGATTTGTGGAGTGAGGCGGTGTCGCAAGTTTATATTCGAACATCTCACCAACTGAGAGTACATTCGGGATAGAATTCCCTATGAAGTATGGACAGGAAGAAGGCCTAATGTGGATCATCTAAGGGTTTTTGGATGCATAGCATATACTTTGGTTAATATAAGGTCAAAACTTGATGAGAAATCAATTAAATGTATTTTCATTGGGTATGCTACACAGTCTAAAGCATATAGACTGTACAATCCTGAAAATGGGAGTATTATCATCAGTAGAAATGTGATTTTTGCTGAAGAAGAAATTTGGGATTGGTCAAGGCAGGATAATAATCAAAGGGATTTCACCTTTGAATGGGAATTAGAGCCACAGCCAGAAATAAATCAAGCTGCAAATGAGTCACCAGTAGCTTCACCTACAGCATCTCCAGTAGCATCAGAAGACTCATTCATCTGATGAGTCTCCTCCAAGGAAAATGAGATCCTTAGAGGAAATTTATGAGACTTGTGGGTTTGCACTGGTCACAGAAGAACCAGTCAGGTTTGATCAGGCAGTAAAAGAAGCAGAATGGCAGATGGCAATGGAAGATGAGATAAGGTCCATCCAGAAGAATAAAACTTGGGAACTTGTTGATTTACCAGTCAATAAGAATGTTATTGGGTTGAAATGGGTATTCAGAACCAAGTTTAACACTGATGGAACCATACAAAAGCATAAGGCCAGATTGGTAGCAAAGGGGTATGCTCAAAAGGAAGGGATTGACTATGAGGAAACCTATTCACCAGTGGCAAGATTTGAAACAGTAAGAGTGATCCTAGCCTTGGCTGCACAACTCAAGCTGACTGTACATCAATTTGATGTTAAATCAGCATTTCTGAATGGAGAACTTCAGGAAGAGGTTTATGTTGAGCAACCAATAGGCTTTGTCAAAGAGAAAGAAGAAAACAAGGTCTACAAGCTGAAGAAAGCTCTGTATGGACTAAAGCAAGCTCCTAGAGCATGGTATAGCAGGTTAGATGCCTTCTTTGCAAAGAATAGGTTTGAAAGAAGTGAAAATGAGCCTACTTTGTATGTCAAGAGGTCATCTGATGCTGGTTTCCTAGTGGTGTGTGTGTATGTAGATGATATAATCTATATCAGTTCATCTCAAGTGATGTTACAGGAATTCAGGAAGGCCATGATGATGGAATTTGAGATGACAGATCTAGGAAAGTTGAAATACTTTCTTGGATTAGAAGTAAATCAGACTAAAGATGGGATTTCTGTCTCCCAAATTAAGTATGCCAGAGATATGTTGAAGAAGTTCAAGATGGAACAGTGTGAAGTTGCTGTCACACCAATGAACACAAATGAGAAGCTACAAAGGGAAGATGGAACAGGAAAAGCTGATGAGAAGTTGTTCAGAAGCATTGTGGGTGGCTTGAATTATCTTACTCACACAAGACCAGACATAGCATTCAGTGTGAGTGTGATCTCAAGGTTTTTGCACAATCCATCAAAGCAGCACCTTGGAGCAGCAAAAAGAGTTCTGAGATATGTGGCAGGAACAGTTGAGAAAGGAATCTGGTATGAGGCTTCTGATGATTTCAGTTTAGTTGGGTATACTGACAGTGATTGGGCAGGCAGTCTTGATGACAGGAAGAGCACATCTGGCTCTGTATTCTCACTAGGGTCGGGTGCTGTCACATGGAGTTCAAAGAAGCAGGACACAGTTGCATTGTCATCAAGTGAGGCTGAGTATGTGGCCTCAGGTTCAGCTGCAAGACAGGCTATTTGGCTAAGGAAATTGCTGGTAGATTTGGGGAATGAACAAGCAAAGGCTACTGTATTGTGGTGTGATAACAAGTCTGCCATTGCTATGACAAAGAACCCTGCATATCATGCAAGGACTAAGCACATTGAGATTCAACACCATTTTATTAGAGGCCTAGTAAGTGAAGGAAAGGTTGAGCTGATGTTCTGTGGAACTAATGATCAGAATGCTGATCTATTTACCAAGAGTCTGCCACAAACCAAACATCAAATGTTCATGGAGAGGATTGGAGTTCGTAGCATTTGAATTAAGGGGAGGTATTAGAATTAATTCAAATAGAATTTAGGATTGATCAAGTGTTCCTAATATTTAGGACTTAGTTGTTGCATTTCAGTTTCTGTTTCCTGCATTTCAGTAATTGTAGAAGTGGTGATCCTATTGTTTGGGCACTACATTAGACGTGGTTTAAGGCATCAGTTGCTACCACTATTGTTTCCTATTTAAGCATTGTTTTTCTAATTAATGAAATCAAGTAATCTTCTCCCTTCTTCATTATTTGTTTAAGTAAAACCTCACAATAAATCACAACATTTACCATTTGAAAATGCAACGGTTCTACCATCGACACACGTAAAAACGTTGCGTTTTGCATCAATAGCACGCAAAGTCGGGCAAGGGATGTATGACGTATTAGGGCTAAAGCAAGATTTTAAGGTAGTCGCATATGAACCCTGGGTCGACAGTGAATCGAACCCGGGTTTTACGGTGGGACGACAAACGAGGTATAATACCCCGAAAAGAAGGTGGTGGTCAAGTAATAAGGGCTTGATAAAAGGATATAGTACGAGGAATTTGGAAGGTCGTGAATGGAAAGTCAACGTGATTGACTCTCCCGAGATCTTTGCTAGTCATGCTTTTGGCCACATTTTTATTTGCACTGGGTTGCTTGATAATGCTTCGGATGAGGAAGTGGCTTTCCTTATTGGACATGAGGTATGGAGTAATTCCCAAATTTATATTCATGAATTAGTTACGCCTCCGTTCAAACTAATTTTATACGTTGCTCAATATATATTTTGAGATCGATGTATTTTAATCAAAAGCATAAAATTTGCCTGAACGGGAATAGCGGTATTGAAAATGAAAATAAGTTGGCGTCACCTGGTTGTACGCAATCTAGATATCACCTTCTCACATACAATATACAATAAGCTCTAATATGTATATATTGTACCTACTTTTTATTTTTCAGATGGGACATGGTATAGGCGAACACACTGTGGAGGACTTGATGTGGTATCTTCCAAAAACAATTATTATCGCCATGGCTATAATTATCTCGACGAGTTTGAGTCCACACGGCTTTAATTATCAAAGAAATGACAGAATTCGTGAGATTGTTAAGAACGGCCGTCTCCGAAGGTATGTGTATCTAATCCTACTACTCTACTAAGTACTAGCAATACTATTTACTCGTATATAGTATTGATGGGGCATATTCTGCACCGCTGACCAAGTCAACACATTGAGCAAGGTCAAAGATATCCACAGCAAAGTCAACGACTTAGACAGTCTAGCCGATGCAACCCATCAGCCTGTCACCTGGGTCTCGGCTAGGCAACTAGCCAACCGGGATACATATCCGCGTACTCATATCCAAGACCCTCGGCCGGCCTGCCATGGATCCATCGGCCGAGGGTAGAACGGTCTTTCCACCTGCTAGCCACTTGGCCACTTGGCCACTACGTGACAAAAGGTGAAAGTCTATAAATACTCCTCAACCTTCATTGAGGAAAGGATCCATAAATTAACCTAAGAACCATTATTCATCTGGTAATATCTCCCTTATCTCTCTACAATACATCCTTAGCCAAGTAACGACAACTTATCCCTCTAAGTTTACTGACTTGAGCGTCGGAGTGAGTACGCTTGGCACAAAGCCAAGCCTTCAGTTCGTTCATTGTTGCAGGAGAGGCCGAGAGGAACGATAGAGACGAGGGATCCAACTCAAGACATCATTCTACAAGCCACGGGTGGTAACAATACTTGCTCTGGAATTACACCCGGAACAATTGGCGCCGTCTGTGGGGAGAGACACTAGAAGCTAGTCACATTCATTCCCAAACAAAAAATACACACAAAAAAACCCACCCCAAAAGCCAAGAAGATGTCGAAACAACAAGAGGCATTCGCGACTGACGAAACCGAATTCTACCAAGATGATACCGTCCACAAATCTGGAGTTGTGCAACCCTCCTCCGGTCAAGTGATTCACCGAGATACGGGATGCCAATAATACGGACACTCCGCCGTCCGACCAGGTCACCATCATGGGACATGTGGTTGACGCAGCAAAACCGAAGATGCTCCCGGACCTAATTGGGAGTACGCCGGCTCACACTCGCCTTGTCACGCCGACAAGAGCGGCGGAAACCGTCCAGGAGACCAGGGCCCAAAATGTGACCCCAAGAAACTTGAACGAAGCATTAGGAGAAGCTGACCCTGTCAAGACACCGGAGGAGCCCAAAGTGGTCGTGGTGAACCTAAGTCCTTCTCGCACTCATGAGAAGACAGCGTCGCCGCGGCACGAACGAGGCACACCCCGAAGGAGCGAAAGAAGCCCAACTCGTCAGAGTTGGAGAAGAAGCCCGACTCACCAGAGTCGGAGGAGAAGTCCTTCTCGCTACGAGGAGAGAAGCCGGACTAGGAATGCGAGGAGCCGATCGCCGCGTGTCGTTCGACATGTGGTCAGACAGCCCCTCAGCGCCTACGTCCTAGATACCCCGGTGCCGACTAAGCTGAAGTTACCACCTATAGCATACAAAGGAGAAGGTGACCCAACCGACCACGTCGAGGCTTACGAGTCTCACATGTCAGTATGGGAGCAACCCGATGAGGTTTGGTGCCGAATCTTCCCAACGACACTGCATGGGATGGCACAGAGTTGGTACAAGGGGCTACCCGACGGGTCGGTATACTGTTACGCCGACCTAAAGGACACGTTCCTAGCCCAGTATTCCTGCAACAAGAGGAGGGCCGTGGAGACATCGGACCTCCGACCATCGCACGAGGAGGAGGCGAGTCTCTCCGAAGTTATGTGAAGAGGTTCGACGCCAAGGTTCAGCAAATTCGTGAGCTGAACAGCGAACTGGCAGCCTTCGCGCTAATGAAAGGCCTCCCAAGGGGAGACCTAAAAAACGAGCTCATCAAAAGCGGCGGCCTAACCTTGGACGCTGCCAGGAAATTGGCTGATCAAGCCATCAAAGTGGAGGACTACCACAAAACCTGGGTAGGCCCTAGCGAGGCCAAACCCTCAGAAAAGAAGAGCCGCCGGGAGGACAACCCGGATGAAGGACGCCGTGACAATAATCGGTCACGATCTGCTGAAAGACGCCGCAACAATAATAGGTCACGGTCGACAAGTCCGCCGGAGATGAGCTCGGCGGCAGCGCCGGGGGAGTTCGGGAACGTATTACACAAAGATCGGTACAAAGATCGCACCCCCGGCCGTATCGGCCGCGGAGGTCTTCGCCCGAGCAAGAACGAGGGCGAGGAAGTGGGAAAGGCCCCCAAGCCGAAGGGAGACGGTGACACGAGCGCATCGTGAGTACCACGGCCACACCGGTCACCTTATCGACAACCGTCGGCATCTCGAAGAATGCCATTGAAGAGCCGATCCGGAAGGGGAGCCTCAGCAAGTACGTTGCCAAAAGCCAAAAGACCGACGCGGCATAGTTCAGATAAGAAATCCGTCTTGAACGGATAGGAGTAATCCATGTTGTCATCGGGGGCAACGAGAACGGAGGGTCCGCTCATGGGCACAAACGGCACCTGAACGAGCTATATCAGGCCATCAACTTTGTGCCCAACGCAGCGATCCCCGCTTCCAACATCCCCGATATGACTGTTGGAAGGAAGGACTACAAGGGAGTCATCGCTCCTCACAGCGACCCACTCGTAGTCAATTTGGACATCCAACCACCTGGTCAAGAGGTGCCTGATTGACACAGGCGCCTACACGAACATCATGTTCGGGAGTGCTTCCTCACCTCGGTCCGAAAGTCAAGGATTTAAGCCCCTGCACCAATCCACTATACAGCTTCTCTGGGGCCGGCCTGGTACCGTTGGGGTCAATCAGACTACCGATGATGTTCGGCGAAGGGAATGCGGCTAAGAATGTCCTAGCTGAGTTCGTGGTCATTGACGGCTCGTCCGCCTACAACGTTCTCATAGGCCGAGTCACCCTGAGCGAGGCCGACGCAGTGATGTCCATCCGGGCCCTAACACTGATGTATGTCTCGGACCGGGGGGAAGCGCATAAGCTCGTCTCCAAGGACGAGAAGGACGAGGTGGTCAACGTCCAGATAGCTGCCAGAGGATGCAACATGCAATCCCTCAAAGTGGCAAAGAAGTCAGAGAAAGGGAAAAGTCCATCCTTACAACAGGAGGGCGACCTCATGGATGCAACAAGCGGCTGACTCGGAAGGTGTGCCTTTGATGAGCCATTAGGACGCTGGTAATCTCGGGAAAACTTTGTATAGCGGCGGAGGTGCCCAAGATAGTTGTGGGCACCCCAACGCATGTTTATACCTAATGAAAAATCGTCCAAGTCTTCCATCAAAGTGTCCATTTTCCCCCATCAATCATTAACAGGAAGCAGACGCCGGCTCACACTGTCGCACCGACAAGAGCGGCAGTCTCCATCAGGAGGTAGGCACCGTCGCAGTCACCCCAAGTAGTAGACGCCACTAGCCACCCTGCAGGTAGACGCCGTCGCAGTCACTCCAAGTGGTAGACGCCACGGCCGCCATCATCAAGAAATAGACGCCGGCTCACACTGTCACACCGACAAGAGCGGCAGTCTCCATCAAGAGGCAGGCACCGTCGCAGTCACCCCAAGTAGTAGACGCCACAGCATCACCCCAGGTAGACGCCGTCGCGATACCCAAGTGGTAGACGCCACGGCCGTCATAATCAAGAAATAGACGCCGGCTCACACCGTCACACACCGACAAGAGCGGCAGTCTCCATCAAGAGGCAGCACGTCGCAGTCACCCAAGTAGTAGACGCCACAGCAGCCACCCCAAGAGGTTTGACGCCGTCGCAAGCCACCCAAGTGGTAGACGTCACGGCCGTCATCAAGAAATAAGACGCCACCACATCGTCACATCGACAAGAGCGCCGTCATTACCAATAAGCAAACGCTCGGCTCACACCGTCACACCGACAAGAGCGCAATCACCCTCGGAAGCGACGCGCGGCGATTACGGCCAGCGCGATTGATACTCGAGAACGATCAAAACGCCTTTAAAGCGTTTAAACACGATTGGGATGCGCACTCTAGATCGCCTCGCCTCGGCCGAGGCGGAAACAAAAAGGCAACTCGACGAAGACGAAAACAAAAAAAAAAAAAAAAAAAAAAAAGACCTCGGCCAAGCCAGAGGCAAAGTGAAGACGCTAAGTACAGTTGATACGCTCAACTATTAGAGCAAGGAAACTCAAAGTGAGGTAAAGACCTCGGCCAAGCCGAAGACAAAAGAAACGAACTCTTATTAAAAATGATAAGTTACAAGTGAGGAGAATACAGACGACGACCGTCCCCATAAGGATAAGCCAAAACACAACCTACCAAAGTTGTACAAAATACAAGGAAAAGAAAAACAAAAACAAAAGATTACAGGTATCATTTGAAGCGCAAAAAATGGCAGGGAGGGAAGGCTTAATAATTGGCTCCCGAACAGCTGAAGCTATCCGAGATGCCGGGTGAGCCTGGTGACGACCGCCCGTCTCCCTATGCCTGTTGCTGCTTACCATCAGCAGCGGTAGCAGCATCTTCTTCGATGGGCAACCCAGTGGCGTTCTTAGCAGCCTCAGCTTCAGCAGCCTCAGCCTTAGCCTCGGCAGCCTCAGCTGCCCTTGCCCTCTCGGCTTCCTCCTTGGCCGCCTTAGCCTTCTCAAAGAAGGGTCGCACTCTCGCGGCCGCCTCTTTCTCTATCTTCACCCTCACCGCCTCCTTGGCCTTCTCTGCCACAACCTTCTCCTTAGCTTCGAGCTTGTCGTCAAACAGCTCGTCAAATTTGCCCCACGGAAAGGAACCTTCGAGAGGGAAGAGCTCCTCAATCACTTCCGGCGAGCCTCCTCGGCCGATCCGGAATTCGGTGCACATGTTAGGGAGCATGACGGTTTGGAGCATCTCAATGTCCTCCTCCTTTTGTCTAATAATGGCCTCCTTGCTCCGAATCACCTTCCCCTGGATCTGATGCATACCCCTGAATTCATTCCTCTGCTGGAAATAAAGGTCGGCGTGCCTCTGAACAAGGGCACACTTCTCCAGTGACTTTGCAACTTCGGCCGCAGCAGCCTCGGCCTTGGCTCTCTCGGCAAGGACCTCCTTTCGGCGTCCTCCCCGAGTTTTCTCTCGCCCAAGAGCGCTTTCTCAAAGATCTCCCTAAGCCTCTCGCTCATCGAGGAGATCCGGCTTCGCCTTAACGGCCACCTTCTTAGTGGCATTAAGCTCAGGGCGGACGGGTCACGGCCTTCTCTCGCTCTATAATACGAGCATCGGTCGGCTCGTTCCATCTCGCCAGCTCCTCGATCGCCTCGCTTTCCGCTCAAGCCGGGAGGGGGAGCCTTCGGGATGAAGGGTCGGTGGTGACGTTTCGATCACCGACTGCAAATGGGAGGGGAAGCCTTCGGGATGAAGAGTCGGTGGTGACGTTTCGATCACCACTGCGATCGGGAGGGGGAAGCCTTCGGGATGAAGGGTCAACGGTGACGTTATGATCACCACGCGGGTTTCTCCTCCACCGCTCAATAAGAGCGACGGCCGACGCCGGGCCGATCCGCAAAATTTAACGAAAGCATCGTATCAACATGCATAGACATGCCAGAGAGCCCGTCATCGCGCCCCTAATGAACCGGCTAAATGACGAGTCACGGGATAGATCGCACCGTGCTTGGCCTTCTTGGCGGGAGGACGCGTTTCTCGCCAAAGCCAGCTTACGACGAAGCGGCAGCGGCGGTAGAGGTCGTCTCCTTTCTCTTACGGACAAGGGGAGACCCCTCCTCATCGAGTCCTCCCATTGGTGATATCAACGATCTCCACCGTTGCCTTCCGAACAGGGGGAATGGGAGGTGGAAGCGATGTCGACGCCATCGCCGCCGAAGACTTTGTTTTTCGCGTGTGGCGCGGCATGTTACTAACAACCTTCGCCTGGGCCTCCACCGCATTCAAGCTTTTCAGCTGCTGATCCATGAGATCATTCGGCGACGTCCTGCGGTCGTGGGTTAGAGCCTTGGGGTGCAAGTTAGCAACGGTTTTATCTTTGTGCGCCCCATTCTCGGAGGATATCCTCGAGCAGTCCGGTCCAAAGTGGTGCGAAGGAAACAAAGCAAGAGTTAAGTAGAAGAAATAAATTGAAGTTCGAGAAACAGGGAACACCGAGAGCAAGTGATGGGCCTCACACCGACCCCACTCACCCCTGTGCTAGGGCCGGTATGAGGCCGACATGGCAGAGCGGCTCATCTGGAGGATGATCTGCGTTGGGGGAATCCATCTTTTCGGCACCCCACTCTTGTCCGCCTCAAAGAGCCTCATCGCCGCCTTCTCATCCTCCTTAAGAGGGACCTTGCGGCATCCATCTTGAGCTTTTTCCGGTGACCCATCCGTCGTGCTCCGCCTTAGTCTCACACCGCAAATTAACTTGGTCTTTGAAAGGAGCGGGCGGCGGATAGTCATCCAAGCACCTTAACATACACCCACCGATCTTTCCAGTCCTTGCAAGAAGTAAGTTTGTCAACAGAGACATAACCCGGCTCCGTTTGCACATTTGTACCATCCGACGCGGCCGAGAGATTGATGGCGGAGATGATGAAGCCGGCGGAATAAATTCACCGTTGGGGCCTCTCCCTTGAAGAGACAAATCCAGACAAAGCCGACTATGGTCCTCACAGCCAACGGGTGCGGTTAGCAACAAAGAACGTTCATGACCCTAATGATGGCCATAACGTACTCATTCAGCGGAAACCGGAGCACGTACTCCAAGTGCCGCATGTATACGCCGATGTGACCGGGGAGGGCAATGGACCGCCGACCCTCCTCGGGGATAACAATTTTGTATCCCCTGCCAAAGAAAAAATGGCCCTCGAAAAATGTCTCGCCGGAACAACTGGCGAACTTATGGGTCCAAGCACGGTCAAGGCGGACCTTACAGGCGTCGCCGTGATCCATAACGTACTGCCTCCCCTCATTAGGACGAGCCTTTTCAGCATCATCACCAAAATCGTCTGCGTCATGATCGACATCATCGTCATCCTCCCATTCCTCCAAAACTTGAGGATCAACTTCGGGAGAAGGAGACCTAGGGCCCCCAAACCTTATCGGGATGGCATCTAGTATCCCCTCCCCATCAAGACGCGACGGGGAACCCCGGCGCGAAGTGCTAGTCCGGCGTCGTGAAGACATGATAGCAATGGTTATTTAACAAAATAAGGAGGAAATTTGCTTGTTTACCTTGAAGAAAAACACTCGCCGGAGTAACAACTCTGAAAATTAGAAGACAAAGAAGCCCTTAAAAGTTTAGAAAGAAGAAATTTTTGGAGAGAATGAAATTGGTGGCCAATTTCACGGAATAACTGCCCTATTTATAGAAAAAAAAGCCTATGAAGCGCCAGCCAATCAGCAAACAGACACGTGTCGGACATGCAACCATGGAAAGTCAATCGTCGCAACAGTGATCAAGCGTCTTCAACACGCCCCTTCACCTCTCTTCGCCTATTCATCTTCCTCAACAAATTCCTAGGTATCTGCTCTCCGCCGGCCACATGATCAACCAAGCTAGGAAGCACCTACTGGGGCAATCAAAACAACCAAGCACTCCCAACCCTGGTCTCGGCCAAGCGTCACTTTCTTTTCCACATCGGATGCCCTTTACACATCCATGTGGAGGGGGATATGGTACGGCCTAAGCAGAACCAAGCCGAGGTAGAAGAAGCCGATACCGAAAAGTTTTGAAATTACTTGCGCAGAATATACGCTCAACATACATCGGAGCCCATACCACGGCATAGACTACGCGGGGGGCAAATTGATGGGGCATATTCTCGCACCGACCAAGTCAACACATTGAGCAAGGTCAAAGATATCCACAAAAAGTCAACGACTTAGGGGTCTAGCCGATGCAACCCATCTACTGTCACTCGGGTCTCGGCTAGCAACTAGCCAAGGGATACATATCCGCGTACTCATATCCAAGACCCTCACGGCCCGCTGCCATGGATCCATCGGCCGAGGGTAGAACGGTCTTTCCACCTGCTAGCCACTTGGCCACTTGGCCACTACGTGACAAAAGGTGAAAGTCTATAAATACTCCTCAACCTTCATTGAGGAAAGGATCCATAAATTAACCTAAGAACCACTATTCATCTGGTAATATCTCCCTTATCTCTCTACAATACATCCTTAGCCAAGTAACGACAACTTATCCTCTAAGTTTTGCGACTTGAGCGTCGGAGTGAGTACGCTGGCACAAAGCCAAGCCCTCGATTCGTTCATTGTTGCAGCAGAGGCCGAGAGGAACGATAGAGACGAGGGATCCAACTCAAGACATCATTCTACAAGCCACGGGTGGTAACAATACTTGCTCTGGAATTACACCCGGAACAAGTATATATATTATACTAGATTTTGTGCCCGTGCGTTGCACGGGTTTCAAATTTGTCCTTCCTCTAATTGTTTAGACCTTTTAATATCATTTTGAATTATACGTAAAAGTTGTATTTTAATTACTCAAATAAGGTACTCCGTATAAATCTTCCTATCTTATTAATTTGAACACCTTTCAATAAAGTTTCTTTCTTTTCAAAAAATTATCTTATTAATTTTATATAAGATTAAGACAAATCATCTTATTAATTTTATATAAGATTAAGAAGTATGTTTACGTAAGGATTCTAGGAATAGGAATTACAATTTGTTAGAATAAGAGGATAATTACAAATTATTTTAAAATTTTATCCTTTAAGTTTTCACTTTTCAAATTTATAGATAAATTTTTTAATGGAATATAATTTAGTAATTTGTAAATTAAGTTAGTTATCCGTACACAAGTTGGTGTGAAACTATTCCATAAACACAAATTCTCATTTAGGATGAGCACTATCCGTCCTAAGTTTAAGACGAGTCAAATACATATTATTCCATAAAAATTAAGTGATGTATGTAATCCGTACGAACAGTTTGAAACTTGTACCCTCAGAAAAGTCAACATGATTTGTAGATTAGGTATTGCAAGATAGTAATTAATACGTATAGTTCAACAATATTATTGCTAACTCCTTCTCTAGGCTTCTCTTATGGCTTTTAATTAGCTAAATCCACATTTAATCATTATAAGTTCCATTACTATCGTGTGTTCTATTTGCTTCTTGCTTTAATGTGTGCAGATTATTGATTTACTCAAATGATTATCCATCGCCTTAGTATATTTTGATGGATCTTTTTACTTCACATACATAATACATTTGTTGTACAGATCATGTCCATTCGATGCATGCGTAGCATAAATGCTAATGAATACGTATTCCACAAGCAACTTGCAAATATGAATATACTAATATTAAATTATGCAAAATAAAACTCCTAAGTATTCAATTCAATATTTATCCTAATTGCCCATACAAATACTCTGTTACATAAATGTATCAATTTCTTTTGTCTGCCTTTTTCGGTAAATAAAAGTCACCACCAATCACCTTCCCTAACTTCTCCTACCGGCAACCACAACATCCAAACCAAATGTTGAAAACTTATAGAAAACTTATAGGTTTTGTGTATATTCCATAAGTAATGTTATATATTGATGTATTTCCTTTTAACCTAATGCATCGAAGAATCGGCTTTGGACTGTTCAGATTCACCTTTTTTTTAACAACTGAAGCGAATACTTTTTTTTTCCAGACAGCATTACAGAATTTTCTCTCGCTCTTATTTAATCATTTTTTCCTACTGCAATTTTCCCTGATCCTGTCATCCAGGTGAGATATTGTCCTTATTGACCATTCTGTTTATTTACACACAGATATTGTGTGGAACTGAGAAAGGAGAACCAGTTGCCATGCTCTTGTCTCCAAGGTCTTCACCACCTGCTGCCACTGGAGAATGGTCCTGGCCCACGCACGGGAGCTTGTTTACCAACTTTCTTACGGCTCCCGTTCAGGCTTTCTGTCTCCTTCTCGGATTCTCTGGGCTTCTTGTCCTCTAATCGAATTCTTGATGGTACCACGAGACAATTTCTCAAGATGCCTATGAAGATGCTAACAAGCTTCTCTCGTCCTCTTTAAATGACTGGGGGTTGACTCTAGCAACGTCAGGCGCTCTTGACTCTGTCTGGTCTCAAGTTTTCTGTGACCCGTTCCTCGGACGGCTCCTACTTAGGTAAACTTTGCATCATATGAGTAATCCTTGGCTTCATGATCCTCCCATACCCTCTCCAACCCATTTATATTGTTCTCCTGTATGGTCTCAAGTTATCTGTGAATTCTCGCGAAACATGCAGGCTTAAGTACTGTTAATTCAAGAAATACTGTAGAATTTTTCTGCAAAACTTGAGCTTGGAATTTGCCGGACTGGTGACAATTAAGACAGAGATGAGAGATTTTGTGTATTACTTTGTCTATTGATTCAACAATATAGTCTTCGTGTAACAATGACTTATTGGAGTAAAATTAACCTTTATGCATGGATGCAAAATTGCTATCTGGTAACACTTCCAACATTCCACGCCTAACAAATACAGTAATCCCAACCGATGAAACATAACTATATATAGCCACTTCACTGCCTTTGTAATTGGTTTTTTAGTTGTAAACAAATTCCAATGGCTAAAAGATAAAAGATAGTTGTTGTCAGTTATTATTGATAAATATGGAGTATGTAGTTGTTTGAAATTGATTTAGTATATCTTTTGCATTATTTTTTTAGTCGAATTTATATTTTATAATTATAAGTGTTTTAGAAGTTGGAGTCTTAGTATATCTTTTGCATTATCTTTTAAGTCGAATTTATATTTTATATTAATTATAAGTGTTTTAGAAAAGTTGGAGTCGCTCACGGTGCCTGAAAAAAGCCTCTTTTATATATATATATTGATTGATTGATTGATTGATTGATTGATTTAATATATTTAAACATTTTTGCGAAAGATATGCATTCTATATTTCTATGTCACAAAACTATATTATTCGCATAAGACACTTGTATGACACATAACTGCTACTCCGTCTCTTGATTATAATTAATTTTACTTTTATGCACAACTTTAGAATTAATTAAGAGAACACAAATCTTAACTACTCAAATTAAATGAGGCTGGAAATACTGCTCCGAGTCTTATATAAGAATTTGTGTAAATATGTCATTTAACTGAATATCGTTATTATGTCAATAATTCTAGGCAGGAGTTCGAGGCGGATCATATAGGAATGATGTTAATGGCTTCAGCTGGTTACGACCCTCAAGCGGCACTAATATTTAGTGCCAAATACGCAAGCTTCGACGATGTACCATCACCTACTGGTACGCATCCAAATGGCTGCGATAGAATTACTTATCTAAAGAGCCCAGAAAGGATGAATAAAGCCATGAATTTGTATAAAGAGGTATCATCAAGCTAAACAAATAATGAATTTAATTGAAAGTTGGACTTAAATAAATATATAGTATATAGAGAAAGAATATAAGAGAAATAAGAGAAATGATAATTGTATTATATTGGTTTATCCTGAATTTTGTAATTTTGTTATAATTTCAAACGGATCTGAGTTGCGGGAGGAACAACTCCGTTTGTTTATAAAGTGGTATAATCTTTTACCTGAACAATACCCCTTATTATATGATTCATTACATATTTGATTTGGTTTTATCAAAAGAATACTGTCGTCGTACTAAACAAGAATTTGTGACCGATAATATATGCAACAAGCTAATGATTTTTTTTTCCAATATCATTTTCATGTTGGTGACTCGAATTTAAAACTAAAACATATCCTTACATACTTCCTCTACAACAATCTCAACAGCTGGTTCTTCATCATAATATAATTTCCTTCCACATTTGTACATAAATTAAATCAAATTCACCCCCTTCGTTGTTTTAAAACTAGAAGATGAACCAATATATTCCTTTACCTTTTATATCCTATTCGTTTTTCTTATCTATATACCAATCACCAATCCTTATTTAAGTCCGTCTTATAATTCTTTAGACTCGGATCGACCAACTATTCTTTATATAACCAATTCAGTTTTTATAAAAGGAGGCGGTAAGAAGTCTTAAGCACGACCAATCATCCTTCATTATCACATTCCTTTGTACTTCAACAATAATGTCTTCTTCTAAAATTTACATACTTCATTTCTACATTTTCACCTTTCTAGTCATCACAATACCATACATTGTGTCCTCTCACAACATAACCCAGATCCTAGACTCGGACCCAGACTCAGACTTCAGCGACTTTAACCACTACTTAACCCTAACAAAACTCGCTAAAGAAATTAACTCTCGGTCGACAATCACCGTCTTGACCGTGTCAAACTCCGCCTTATCCTCCCTCATCTCCAACAACATCTCAATCTCCGCCATCAAAAACATTCTTTCCCTACACGTCCTTCTCGACTACTACGATGACGAAAAACTCCACGACATTAAAAACCGTGTAGCCACCTCTACTACTCTCTACCAAACCATCGGGGTAGCCGAGGATAAAACGGGTCAAGTCAACATAACCGAATTCAAAAACCGAACCATCGCTTTTGGATCTGCTCAACCCGGTTTAAAACCCGGCCCTAAATTCGTCAGGGAGATCAGATCAATCCCGTTTAATATATCCGTCATGGAAATCAGTGCACCGATAATTGTCCCCTCGCTTCTGACGTCAGGACCGCTAGATCCTGACGTCAGTGCGATTTTGGAGAAAGAAGGGTGTAAGAAGTTTTTGTCATTGCTTACTTCGAGTGGTGTATTAAAAGCTTATAAAGATCAGTTACGAAACGGAATTACCATTTTTGCCCCTGCTGACGTGGCATTCAATGCTAAAGGAATGCCAGATATTTCCAACCTTAGTGAATCTGACATGGTTTCGCTCCTTCTGTTCCACGCGCTGGCTTCCTACCCGCCAATCGATACATTGAAGTCGTCGAAAGGCGGTCGTCTAGAAACACTAGCTCCTCCTGGAAAGTACGGGTTAACCGCCATAGTCACAGGAGGAAATAATAATAATACCGTCATTCTTCACACTGGCGTCGTGAACGCTAAGGTTATAGCCACAGTATTGGATTCAGCACCGGTTGTGATTTTCCAGGTCGACACCGTGTTATTGCCGGTGGCGCTTTTCGGAAATTCTTCTGCTCCAGCTGAAGCGCCAGCGCCGGAAATTGAGACCCCAGCGCCGGCACCAGCACCAGAGCAGACAACAAAGTCACCACCTGAGCCGGCGAGGGCTCCGGCTGCTTCGCTGCCTGCTCCGCCAGCCGACGAAGGCAATGATGGTGATGCTGAATCACCAGATAATAGTGATGATGGAAATACAAAGAATAGTGGTGCCAAAGGAAATGGTTCATTGTGCATGGGGTTGTTAATTTCATTAGTGTGTTGGGTTATTATGTTTGTTATGTAAGGTTAGTTTTGTCATTTACTTTTGTTAGTTACTCCCTTCGTATCAGACCAATGGTAACACTTACTATAAACGGACGTACCACACCAAAGGTAACATTCCTTATTTGACCCACAATATTACCAAATTATCCTTAGAGTAAATTATCAATTACACCCACGTCAAATACACATTTTTACATTTACTCCCACGTCAATTTTTTTTATTAAATTACACCCAAGTTAATAGCTCAGTTTAAAAATTGTACCCAATATCGGAATCCGGCCAAATTTCCGTCAATTTTCAAATTTTCTGGGTAAAATATTAAAATTTGGACGACTTTGCCCTCCTTCATTCCTTTATTAAGTTGATAGTGTTTCCTCCTCCTTCATTGCCTCTTCATCCTTCTCAAACAACAATGTATTCCAGAATGGGCTACAGTTATGCAGCATAATCGATAAAAAAAATGGCAGATTAGGTCACATAAAAGAGTATATCATACCAGATGGGCTTGAATCAATTGAACACATGGGAAACTCAGCAAAAATCAATATACTTCAGGTTAATCAGATGACATAAAGGATCGAAGAAAAGCCAGGGTTGAAGTAGACATGCATTATGTGAGACGGTTTTACGCAAATATTAGTAATATAAAACCACCTTATATTTACCCAAATAGCCTCTACAACCGATTATATACAACTCGCTCAACGCACTATATTCAATTATTAGGAATTTGCAAATTTGAAATAGTGCATACCAACTGTTTGTGAAATTCTGTGAGAAAATCATGGAGGTTGGGGAAAATGTAGCAAAGAAGCAAAGGGGTATAGTTGATATAATTTCAGAGCTTCCGGATTTTATACTGCATACTATTCTCACAATGCTTGATACTAAAGAGGCGGGTCGCGCTAGCGTATTGTCTAAGAAGTGGTATGGTGCTTGGTCGTCCATTCCGGTTTTGAATTTTCAGCCTTGGTACTTTAAGTATGAGTTTGAGGACGATACACGTGCACTAACCCGGCCATTCGGGTTCCCAAGCTCGCTCCAGGACAACTCCTTCTACCAAACCAAAGGGCAGTAACAGCCCATACATTAGTCAGCAACATAGTGCCACATGGGACATTGAACCCGCCTATCGTACATTTATGGGATGACATGTGAGGTAAGAAGTGTATGGTACAAATGGGGAACTCTAGTGAATTGTTCAATTAGGTTTTCAATTGGTTCTTCATCTTCTTCAATTGCTTGATTATGACAGATATTTGAGGCAAATATTTGGGGAAAATTGAGGGAAAATTAGGTTGAGAAGATGAAATAAGGGAAGTAACTCAAAAGTCACAAAAATCAGACTAATAGACTCGGGGGCAAAATTGTCATTTCATAATTTTTTTCGCCGGAAAATGGGGTTGGGTGCAATTTATAACCTGAGCTATTAATTTGGGTGTAATTTAAAAAAAAAAATTGACGTGGGAGTTAATGTAAAAATGTGCATTTGACGTGGGTGTAATTGATAATTTACTCTTATCCTTATACTCATTTGATATTTACATACCCCACCTACTAACCCACAATTACATACCCCACCTATTGTTTCCCTCTTTACCCTTACTTTTTCCAAATTTTCTTAAATACTCTCCTTTTCCCTACGTTACCTTTGGTGTGGTACGAAGGGAGAACTTTTTTTCCCCTCAAAACATAATGCAAACCTGGTAAATTTTGTTTTACGTAAATTTACCTTTTTTTAAATATAGTATAGGGACTCGTATTTATACTCGTAGTATATACAGATTATTATATCCATTGGCTCTTTAATTATACGTCGATTTTTGCCAAAAGCCGAAAATAACACGTACTATAGTTAGAGCTGGCAAACAATAACACGACACGAAATATGATACGAATCCGACACCAAATTAATAGGTTTGGATTGAGAGTTAATGACGCATTTATGTAAGTGGGTCGACACGAACATGACACGATATTTAATTGGGTTGGGTTGGGTTTGGGTTGGAGCCTGGAGGGTTTGTGACCTGTTCACACGTGACTAGGGATGGCAATGGGTCGGGTCTGGGTCGGGTCCAGCAAGACCCGGACCCGGACCCGTCCCCCAACATGGGACCCAGACCCGACCCAGACCCTAAAGGGTCTAAAATTATTGGACCCTTACCCATACCCAACGGGTCCGGTTCGGTCCGGGTCCGGCCCAGACCCTTGCTTGAACACTTTCCTCAATTCCTCCTGTGTATTCAAAATGACCTCTGCTTTGTGCAATTGTGCAACCCAGACCCTTGCTTGAACACTGACTTCTTTTTGTGCACATAAAACACGATTTATATAAGTTTCTTCATCATGTAAATATCATTTCAAGTACTAAATGAATACGAAACTAATGTGACACTAAATTTAATCACCTTCTTCATCGATTTACAGTACTAAATGATACAAAACTGAAATTAAACAATCATTAAACAAAGAGATTGGCGAGAATAATGATTAAAACCGTTCATCCAACAACAATGCATGAATAATGATTAAAAATAAGGAGATTGAGCGAGAATAATGAAAGGAAATAAAGAGATTTATAATTAAACAAAGAGATTGAACCTTTGTGAAAGCGTAGGCCGTCGTTGACTGGTGTGTCGTCGGCGGCGTCGATTGATGGAATCGCCGTCGTTCACAGTAGGGTTTGAGAAAGGGGGAAGTTTAGGGAAAAGGTGATTTAGAATTAGGGTTGGAGGAACTGAGGAAGTGTTGAATGGTGTTGGTGTAGTCGGCTGTTTGTTTTGTTTAAGTTTTTTTTTTTTTAAAATTACACGTGTGTTTAAGTTATGAGTCATGTGTTTTTTTTTTTTTTTTTTTTTAAAATTATACGGGTCCAAGGGTCGGGTCGGGTCGGGTCCCAAATAATCAGACCCGGACCCAGACCCGAATTAATTTACTAAGACCCATACCCGACCCATACCCATCGGGTCCCAAAAAGTTAGACCCAGACCCGACCCATTAGGGTCCGACCCGAAGGGTCTGGGTAGGGTCCCCGACCCACTGCCATCCCTACACGTGACACGGACACAAACCCGACATGGTCCGATCCGTTGGCAAGGTTTAACTATAGTAGTTGTCAAGATGAGATAACACTTGTAGTTTTGTTATTGATGGATTACTAATTTATTGAAAATAAATTTGCTTAATTTTATCAAAGTATTAACTACTTCTATTAGGATAATGAATCCATCACTTACCAAGTTTACGATTTCCTAATTCCTATTCCCTTACACTTTTCAAATTAACTTCTTTCTTGTATTCCGTTTATATATATAAACACATAATTACGGAGTACAATTAAAACGATCAAATAAATAAAATAAAAAACTAGAGATTCACAATGTTTTTGTCCTCCGTTAAATCAAAGCTCCTTCAATTCTGCCCAAATCTCATAAGAACTCCCCCGTCTAATTTTGTTAATGCCCGTGTTAACCCTAATAAGAACCCGATAATCCGAGAAATAACCACACCATGGTCGTCTTTTGTTAATCGCAACTTTGGTAGGGTTGTTGCCCCCAATAGAATGTTTGCTCGTACGTTCACTATTGGGAAATTAATTACTTAAACGAGTCATGGTGTCCACGTAAAATCGCTTTACAACTTAAGAAAATTATGACCAAGTTTCCTAAGACATCTTGTGTAGCTCTTGCTATGTGCTTATTCTTAAGGGTAGAACATGTCCCATTCTCGGGTCGTCGACACTTGGTTATCCGTTCACCAAAGCACATATCAATATTTAGAACTCGAAAGTTCACCGATTTTTTGTTGAAGCATTTACCATTTGAAAATGCAAAGGTTTTACCATCGACACACGTAAAAACCTTACGTTTTGAATCAATTGCACGAAAAGTAGGGCAAGGGATGCATGACGTATTAGGGGTAGAGCAAGATTTTAAGGTAGTGGCATATGAACCCGGGGTCGACAGTGAATCGAACCCCGGTTTTACGGTAGGACGACAAACGAGGTATAATACCCCGAAAAGAAGGTGGTGGTCAAGTAATAAGGGTTTTATAAGAGGATACAGTACGAGGAATTTGGAAGGTCGTGAATCGAAAGTCAATGTCATTGACTCTCCCGAGATCTATGTTGCTCATGGTTTTGGCAACATTCATATTTGCACTGGGTTGCTTGATAATGCTTCGGATGAGGAAGTGGCTTTCCTTATTGGACATGAGGTACCGAGTAATTCCTAACTCTATACTCCCTCCGTCCCGGTCATTTGTTATTCATTGGTTTTGGCACAAAGACTAAGAAAAAAGGACATGTGAATCAAATTGAGTACGTGTGAATGACCAAATTATTCATCAAATGCATTCTTAAAATAGAAAGGACAATAAATGACTGAGACAAAAAAAAATTGGAAAAGGACAACAAATGACCGGACAAAGGGAGTATTCATGGGTCAGTTACGCCTTTGTTCAAACTAATTTTATACGTTTGCTCAATATATGTTGTGAGATCGATGTATTTTTTATTCAAAAGCATAAAATTTGCTTGAACGGTGATGGCATACTGGCAGTATTCAAAATAAGTAGGCGTCACCTGGTTATACGCAATTTAGATATCGAAGTTTTTGCTTAAATGGGGTTCAAACCCAAACTATTTAACAAAATAGGGCGGGTTTCAAACTATTTACAAAAAATGGGTCCACGTCACCATTTCTGCGTTTTTCTTTTTTTTTTTCAGAAATTCGACATATCTCGCTGTCCGGGACAGCGAGATACTACTGAGGCCAAAAACAAAAACGAGCAGAATGCTACTTATATTGGGCATGTAGAGACTCGTTGTATGCGACGGCGAGAAATGGCATTTACGTGTTTCTCGCTATGTGGGACAGCGAGATAGTGATTGCCACAACTTACAGCTATTCTGACTTTGTGCACTTTATGTATTGCTTCCCATTCTCGCTGTACTGCATGGCGAGAAAGTAAAGGGGTTAAAAAAAAAAATTCAAGCGACATCTTCAGCATGCATTAAGCTCCACTATGATTAATTACCTAAACCTGTACGTAACCATCAATCCAGCGGCAATTAACGTTAAACACATAAGAATATATCACAACCGTTTCATTGTATAAATAAGTTTGAATTTCATACAAAATAAGTGTCCTAAAATTAAACCAAACTAAACACAACCATAAGTTTGTATATCACATAATTTCTATTCTTGACGACTTTTCCCCTTTTTCCTTGACCTTGAAGATGATGCGCCTTCTTCACTCTCTTGGCTTGGTGGAAATTGGAGACGGTGCTCTAAATGGCGGAAGTTGTATCGTGGAGGGGATGGAGGTCTTGGCTCTTCATAGTTGACAAGATGCCCTTGATTGGTAGTGCGCAAGGCATTAAGTGACATATTACGCATTTTTTCAATCAATGTACAATACCTCAAAGGGACATCGTCCGACATATTCTCAAGCATTGTTGTCATTGTGTTGTAGTTGTATACGTTGCTCTCGGTCTATATTATGCAAATCAACATCATTAAAAAGTTACATGATAAAGTTAGATAAGTAAAATTGATTTAAAGCTAAATAATTTAAAACGACTTACTAGTGTTTGCGGTAGGGTAGTAGTAGTGATGATCCTCGTAGTCGTCATAGACTTGGTTACTATGTGGAGCAATGCGTTGACGAGTGATAGGGATGTACCATTCATAGTACTCATTGTCCCGGCTCATTAACCCGGAGTATTGGGCTCCCCCTTGAACCGTTTTTTGCATACGGTTGTCCCATTGCCTTATGTGCATCCTATGTAGGTGGGCAAAATCCGTTGTACAATTCCCTTGTCTGCTAACATTATGCAAATCCACAGAAGTATTACATAATTCGGGAATGCTTTGATCCCACCCAAATTTTAAAACTAAAAACAGCTAACAAATCTAATGTATAGACCGAAAATTGACTCTAATATGCAAAAGGGAGAAAATACATATAATCTAATTGCAATGAGTAGGATTTTAATAACAAGAATGAAACTTGTTTACCTCTTATACTGTGATTCAAGAGATGAATGATGGATTAATTATAATGATTTGCAGGGATTTTCGACTATTTAGGGTTTGGAGTGATTTGGGGATTTTTTTTGTTTTTTAACGTTTAATGAATGGGTAATGGGGGGGAGTGCTTCATTTTATCACTAGACCCGTATATTCTCGCCGTCCCACATAGCGAGAATCAATTAAATGCCATTTCTCGCTCTCGCATACAACGAGCCTTAACAAGTCCAAAATAAGTAGCATACTTAGGGGTGTTAATGAGACGAGACAGCTCGCGAGCTACTCGAGATCGGCTCGGTCAAAGCTCGGTCAAAGTTCGGCTCGTGCGAGCTCGGCTCGGGCTCGAACTCGGCTCGAGAGCTTAACGAGTCAAGCCGAGCAAAGGCTGGCTCGACTCGAAAAGCTCGCGGCGCACTCGAATTTGTTTGATTAGATAAGATATTACTGATATTTTATAAAAATATTTTATCATAATTATATTTTTTGTATCACACATATCAAATGTCACGCTGATTTACCAAATATTTTTACATATAACCCTTGAGCCTTGTTATTGAAAATATCGAAAGAAAAAAATAAAAAAATAAACAGTTTTATATAGGTTCGATTTGGGCTCGAGTTTGGCTCGAGCTCGCGTTAAAGCTCGCAAGCTTTATAACGAGCACATTTTTTTCAAGCTCGGGTAAGCTCGAGATCGGCTCGAGCTCGAGTTTTGGTTCTTGAGCACAAGCCGAGCAAGGCCAAGCTCGGGCTCGGCTCGGCTCGTTAGCACCCCTAAGCATACTGCTTATTTTTGTTTTTGGCATCGGTAGTATCTCGCTATCCCAGACAGCGAGATATGTAGAATTTCCAAAAAAAAAAAGGAAAACACGAAAATAGTGACGTGGACCCATTTTTGGTAAATAGTTTGAAACCCGCCCTATTTTGTTAAATAGTTTGGGTTTGAACCCCAATTAAGCAAAAACTTCTTAGATATCACCATCTCACATACAATGTATAGGCCAGGGACGATTATAATGATTGGCCTATATAAGGGTATGTGAGAAAGTAATACCGAGATTGTTAGAGGAGGTTGGCTAGTCATACCATGAATATATAAGCTCTAATGTGTATATTGTACCTACTTTTTATTTTTCAGATGGGACATGGTATAGGCGAACACACCATGAAGAAGTTCATGTTGTATCTTCCAAAAGCAATTATTATCGCATTGGCTATAGTTATCTCGGCGTTTTTTAATCAACATGATATGCCCAATAATACTTATAATCAAAGAGTTGATCCAAAAAATGATTATTATCAAAGAAATGACAAAATTCGTGAGTTTATTAAGTACGTCCCTCTCCGAAGGTATGTGTATCTAATCCTACTATAAATATATTTATTTAAGCGTAAGGTATACGATAATCTATGTCACATAACTATATACTCCGTATAAAACAGTTGTACGACACATAACTGCTACTCCCTTCTATTCTATATGATCTTCCACATTGATTTGGGACCAGTATTTAGTATAGTGGTAATATGTGGAGGAAAATGGGAGTGAGAGAGAGTATATGGGGTTACATGTTATATTAACCACAAATAATAGACAAATAAGGAAAGTGGAAGATCTTTGTGAATTTTCCGATTTAGGAAATGTGAAAGATGTTAGTGAATAGGAGGGAGTACATAACTAGATACTCCGGATAATTTCATTTTTATGCACACCTTTACATTAAGAGAACATATATTACTTTTTGATGTCATTGTGATAACAAAAATCTTAGTAACTACTACACTCCTTCCAAATATCTATTTTTGCATAAAGGTAATTGTATTATTGATTCGTTCCTTGTATTTATGACGATTAACAACATATAAATAGTGCTTATTCAATCTTAACCTAAACTCTAGTATCTTCTAATATCTGTAACATACTGAATATACTATTATGATTTATGATATCGGTATATTGTAATATACATTTAATATCCTCTAACAACTCGAATGAGGGAATACTGCTCCGAGTCTTATATAAGAATTTGTATATGTATGTCATTTGACTAAATATGGTTATTATGTCAATAATTCTAGGAATGAGCATGAGGCGGATCACATAGGAATGATGTTGATGGCTTCAGCTGGTTACGACCCTCAAGCAGCACTAATGTGTATATCCAAATACTTAAGCTCTCACGATTTACCATCACCTTATGGTACGCATCCAAATGGCTACGATAGAATTACTTATTTAAAGAGCCCAAAAAGGATGAATAAAGCCATGAATTTGTACAAAGATGTAACATCAAGGTAAATATATAAATGATGAATTCTCCAATGAAATGGTTAAAGTTTGTGAGTTAGTTTATCGTGAATTTTATAATTTTGTTATAATTTCAAATATATTTTTGATAATTAGGATACACAAACCACCTATATTAAGAAAGTTATTTGAGAGTGACATGTTCGAAATATAGAAGATATAGCCTCAGGCCAAAACATCTACAAAATTGCTTTTCAGGAAACTTAAGTTCCTTTAATAATTTACCCGAGTTTCACCTAAATATTTAGGTGGTTACTATAAAAAGTCAAATAAAAAGGCCGATATACAATAAAAGGGGACTCATATATACTCGTAGTATATATACGGATTATTATACCCCTTGTCCCTTTTACTATGTGTCGATTTTGCCAAAAGCCGAAAATAACGCGTACTATGAGCGAGCAAATAATGACACGACACGAAAACATGATTTGAACCCGATACGAAATTAATGGGTTTGGGTTGAGACTTAATGACACATTTATGTACGTGGGCTGACACGAACACGGCCCTATATTTAATTGGGTCAGTTTGGGTTGGAGGGTTTGTGACTCGTTTAGATGTGGCACAGACACGAACCCGACACGATCCGATCTGTTTGGAAGATTTAACTATAGTTGTTTTGTTATTGATGGAGTACTAATTTATTGAAAATAAATTTCCTTAATTTTATCAAAGTATTAATTAAAGAAAGATGGGTAAATAAATCCATAGTACTACTTCTATTTGGATAATTAATCCATCACTTACCAAGTTTACGATTTCCTAATTCCAATTCCCTTAAACTTTTCAAGTTAACTTGTTTGTTGTATTCCGTATATATATAAACACTTAATTACAATTTAAACGATCAAATAAATAAAATAAAAAACTAGAGATTCACAATGTTTTTCTCCTCCGTTAAATCAAAGCTCCTTCAACTCTACCCAAATCTCATAAGAACTCCCCCGTCAAATTTTGTTAATTCCCATGTTAACCCTAATAAGAACCCGATAATCCGAAAAATAACCACGTCATCGTCTTTTGTTAATCAAAACTTTTGTAGGGTTGTTACCCCCAATAGAATCTTTGCTCGTACGTTCACCACCGTAAAATCAGTTACGTTAAACGAGTCTTGGTGTCCACGTAAAATCGCTTTACAACTTAAGAGTATCATGACCAAGTTCCCTAAGACATCTTGTGTAGCTCTCGCTATGTGCTTATTCTTAAGGGTAGAACGTGTCCCATTCTCGGGTCGTCGACACTTGGTTATCCGTTCACCAAAGCACATATCAATATTTAGAACTCGAATGTTCACCGATTTTATGTTAAAGTGTTTACTATTTGAAGAAAATGCAACGGTTCTACCATCGACACATGTAAAAACATTGCGTTTTGAATCAATTGCACGCAAAGTAGGGCAAGGGATGCATGACGTATTAGGGGTAAAGCAAGATTTTAAGGTAGTGGCATATGAAACCGGGGTCGACAGTGAATCGAACCCGGGTTTTACGGCGGGCCGACAAACGAGTTATAATACTCCGAAAAGGTGGTGGTCAAGTAATAAGGGTTTTATAAGAGGATATAGTACGAGGAATTTGGAAGGTCGTGAATGGAAAGTCAACGTCATTGACTCTCCCGAGATCTTTGCTAGTTACCCTGGTTTTGGCAATATTCATATTTGCACTGGGTTGCTTGATAATGCTTCAGATGAGGAAGTGGCTTTCGTTATTGGACATGAGGTACTGAGTAATTCCTAACTTTATATTCATGATGAATTAAGTGATGTTAACAGTGGTAGCCGGTTAAACCTTGAAACTTGCAGAAATGCAGGAGTTGAGAGGTCCCGGGTTCGACTCCCAGCTGGGGCGCTGATCACTTGGCCACTGCAGCCCCCAAAGGGGTGACTTAAATGGTCTATGTGATGGTTTCGGAAATGCACGAGTCCGGGGGATTCAACCCCTCGTCATCAAAAAAAAAAAAAAAAAAAAAACTTTATATTCATGAATCAGTTACGCTTCCGTTTAAACTAATTTTATACATTTGCTTGAACTAGAATAACAGTATTGAAAATAAGTTGGTGTCACCAAGTTGTACGCAATCTAGATATCACCATCTCACATGCAATATACAAACCAGGGGACGACTATAATGATTGGCCTATATAAGCTAAACTCTAATGTGTATATTGTACCTACCTTTTATTTTTCAGATGGGACACGGTGTAGGCGAACACACCATGGAGAAATTAATGTGGTATCTTCCAGAAACAATTATTATCGCCATGGCTATAATTATCTCGACGAGTTTGAGTCCACACGGCTTTAATTATCAAAGAAATGATGAAATTCGTGAGTTTGTTAAGAACGGCCGTCTCCGAAGGTATGTGTATCTAATCCGACTACTCTACTAGCAATTACATCTACTCGTATATATTTAAGCATTTTTGCGTCACACAACTATATATAAGGGGTTGTTTGGTTGCCCATTTCATGGGAATTAGAACTTTCCAAGGAACTTCAATTCCTCCATAATGTAGGAAGTTGCTTACTTAGCCCCCCTTGGTAAGTGCAACTTCCCACATGAATTCATTTCCCACATGACAACCAAACAACATTTTTACAATTCACATGAATTACAAATTCACATGAACTTAACTTCCTAGGAACTTTATCTTCCCATAGTGAACCAAACAGCTATGTCCCTTAATTAATGCCATTTGCACGGATAATTTCATTTTTATGCACAACTTTTGAATTAAGTTTACATGTGCTTTATTTTTCCCCATACAAAATCAAGAAAATGTAAACTATTCACTCGGATAGATGGAGTATATTTTTTGGTGTCGTCAAATCTTAAACTATACAAATGAGGCCCGGAATACTGATCCGAATCTTATACTTAAAAGAATTTGTGTATGTATATATATGTGTCATTTTACTGAATATAGTTATTATGTTAATAATTATAGGCTAGAGTACGAGGCGGATCATATAGGAATGATGTTAATGGCTTCAGCTGGATACGACCCTCAAGCGGCACTAATGTTTATGTCCAAATACGCAAGCTCCCACGACGATTCACCATCACCTTACACGCACCCAACTGGCCGCGAGAGAATTACTTATCTAAAGAGCCCAAAAAGGATGAATAAAGCCATGAAATTGTATAAAGAGGTAACATCAAGCTAAATAAAATGATGAATTTTATTGAATTTCCGACTCAAATCTCCAGCAAAGAGAAAGAAGGTTAATTAAGTGCTTTATTATTTAATAAAGTGGCTGAAGCTTGTGAGTTGTTTCATACTCCCATAAAAATAAGAGAACATTAGAGACAAGGAAGGCTATAATTGGGAAAATAGCGACATAATTTTGGCAATTCTTAGTAAACATCCGGCGATAAAAAGCCGCTCTCAGTTGTTATAGTTATAATAGGGGGCGTTTGTTTTGCACATGGGTATGAGTTTGGAATCAGGAATCATAGCTGGGTGGTATGGGGTTGGAACTCCATTTGTTTGTTTCAATTCTAAGTGATATGGGTTTGAAATCTGGTTGAAGTAAAAATATATAAAATAAAATATTCTAAATAATAATTTTTGATATTATAAAATCATAAAATTTTTTTTTTGCTTAAATAAGTATATAAAAAATCGATTAGAATATGCCATAATTTTTTTTTACATGTTTTACTCATTTTAGTTTGAAACCCATGAGTATCAACCTTATACCCACCCCACTCTTTGGGTATGAGAAACCCATAACTCATGGGTTTGAGGTATGAGTAAAATACCCTATAAATTTCAAACAAACATTTTGTACGGGTTTGACTCATTTCAAATTCATACCTCATACTCCCTCCGTCCCGGTCATTTGTTGTCCTTTTCCATTTTTGGGTGTCTCAGTCATTTGTTGTCCTTTCTATTTTAAGAATGAACTTGATGAGTAATTTGATCATTCTCATTCAATTTGTTCCACTTGTCATTAAGTTATTGGTCCTCTCCTCTTTCCTTGTTCTTTGTGCCAAAACCAAAGGACAACAATTGACCGGGACGGAGGGAGTACCTTTTTTATTTGAACCAAACACCCCCTTACATCTATTAAAATTTTCCTTATTTTCGATCAACGTAGTTAATTAAATAATCTTTTACTCTCGACATTAACTTGTTTGTTATATATATATATATATATATATAAACGAAACAATTTTGGTAAGGTTGTTGCCCACAATAGGATGTTTGCTCGTACGTTCACCACCGTGAAATCAATTACGTTAACCGGGTCGTTGTGTCCACGTAAAATGGCTTTACAACTTAAGAGTATCATCACCAAGTTTCGTAAGATATCTTATGTAACGCTTGCTATGTGCTTATTCCTAAGGGTTGAACGTGTCCCATTATCGGGTCGTCGACACTTGGTTATTCGTTCACCTAAGAGCACTTGTTATTATTCTTAACCCAAATTTTCTCCAAAATTGTCGTCGAGGTTGGAGCAAGTAAATTGGGAAGGGTCCTACCCTCGGCCGACCCTAAAACCTTACGATTTGCATCAATTGCACGCGAACTAGGGCCAGGGATGCATGATGTACTGTACTAGAGCTAAAGTAATATTTTAAGGTTGTGACGTATGAAACTTTGAAAGTGATCAAAGATCCGCTATTACTAAGAGAATAAAAGTTCTCTTTTGTCTTATTTACCTATGTGGTTAGTATTTGACTTGTCGTAAATTTGTGACAGATATATCCGCCACAAGGGAGACTTGCTGAAGCTTTAATTGACATGTTAAGGACAACAGAACTTTTCGAATGTTGGTTAGTTAAAAGGTTTTTTTTGTCAAATACAACGTTTAAAGAACTTTTTTTTTCCAAACATTACCTTTAAAAAAAAGTTTATCAAACACAACCTTTAATAAATTTTTTTTGTCAAACACGACATTTTGGCCAAAGTTTGAGCACTTGTAATGGGGTGACTTTCAGTCGATGTTTGAGATAGCAAACGAGGTCATTTTGAGGTGTTCTTAAACTCGTTGGAAAGGTGGGAGTACATGCTTTCCAGCGGTTGTCAATACGGTGGTCAAAAGTAGCTTCATGTGGGGTAGATTTGTGTCTAAAGTAAAGCTGGTCACATGAGGTTGATGTATATCAAAGTAGGATTTTTTTCGTGGGTCAATTCACTCCTCTTGAACCACCCTTGCAACCAACGACCACCACAAACAACACAACTACGACATATCCTGCACTCCCCTCAACCTACATACTAAATTTCAGACAAAAAAAACATCATAACCCCATTAAAAGACCCTCGAAGACCACTCTAACAACCCGTTTTAATCCCAAACTTCTAACCCTCTCTTACCAGCCTTTACGCACCAATCGACCCCACATAAAGCCACCTTTGGCCACCGTGTTGACAACTCCTGGAAAGCTTGTACTCCACCTATCCAACGAGTCCAAGAACACCTCAAACCAATCTCGTTTGATATTTTAAATATAGACTGAAAGTCATCCTATTGCAAGCGGTCAGGAAGATTAGAATCCGGCCAAAAAGTCGTGTTTGACAAAAAAAAAATTATTAAAGATTGTGTTTGACAGACTTTTTTTTTAAAGGTGGTGATTGGAAAAAAAAAATTAAAGATTATGTTTGACAAAACTCTTAGTTAAACTAGTAAAATCTTTGGGTGATTGATTATATTTCTAACTTGGGTATGAAACCCATTACATTAGAATTGTTTCGCCGTGTTTCATTTTGCACGAGAAGAAAAAAGACCTTATGGCTTTTAGAAAAACTCTATAACAGAACTTGTCTATAACTCGTCTCAAACTACATACTCTTCAAAATCCGATACAAATTAATTTATGTAATTTTAAACAAATAAATAATCTGCACCCTCTTGATAGGTTTATTGCATTTGGATTAATTTATGTAATTTTAAACATATAAATAATCTACACCCGCTTGAGAGGTTTCTTTGCTAAATTAATCGTGATACATTGTAAACCGCTCTTTTACTGAATGGAATGTTACCATGCCGAAACTATTAAACAAGCTCGTCTAGCTCAGTTGGTAGAGCGCAAGGCTCTTAACCTTGTGGTCGTGGGTTCGAGCCCCACGGTGGGCGTTAACTTTTTTACGCTCATTACCTGAGTAGCCACTACAATTGAAGACGCATCATCTACAAATGCAACATCTACAATTGAAATAAGCTTTGAACATCAGAAATAAAAGACTTGACTAACAAACCACAAAGTGATGTCTTTAATTTTTCGGACACAAGCATGAAAACCTTGCATCACATAAACCGGACAGTTTTTGTGAATGACACCAGATAACCAAACCACATATACACTGTACATACAGCGATATATCACTTTGTGTGTTTACTGCCTCGAAAATTACATCCTGACATTTACAAGACAAATAAGAGCTAGAAAGACGATACTAATCTGCGATTACCGTGTTGAGGTGGTGCTGCAACAGGAATGATATAATCACTATGACGAAGCTTTGCCTCAAACCTAATGTTCCCTCGCTTCAAGCTCCTCTCACAATTGACATAGGTGCCATTGGTGCTGATAAAATCCAAGAGCACAAAATTTTAGAAGCATTCAACTTCTCTTTTAAAGTAAACGTCTAAGTTCGACATACAGCTAGTACTACCGATTTGACAAATGCAAGAAAGCATCAAGAACATACAAATAAATAATACTCGTAGTAAATAATCTTGGTTTCGGTCACGGTTGAAATACGAACTGTTATTCGAAAGATGCAGAAACAGAAGGAGAATAGAATTACCAAACGAATTAGAAGCGATCAGAATGTAGAACCCGTAAGTAGTGCCGTGGTACACTACAAAAAAAAGGATACGTGGGCTGTATGAACAGTGCCTTGCGACGAATTTTCCATCGCAGATGTTGACTTTCTTGTTGACCTTTGTGCCTACGTGGCCTGCATGAACAGTGCACTGGACGGACTTTCCGTCGCAGGGCCAAATTTTGCGACGAGCATTTGCGACGCTTTAATCCGTCGCAGAATTTCCTTTGCAACGGAATTTCCGTCGCATAGCCAAATTTTGCGACGAAAAAACGCGACGGGCTAATTCCGTCGCAAATCCTATATTTGCGACGGGAATTCGTTATTTGCGACGGATTTGTCCGTCGCTATGGAAGCTTTTCTTTGTAGTGGTAGAAGCCACTGCCTTGAAAACTATTTCTCCGGTACGACCGTGGTAGCGATCAGCTAGTGCCGGTAGTTCCCCAAGGATAACACTACAGTCTCCACGCAGTTCCCCCCACTCGGAACTGTGAGACTTGGAACGATAATAGAGCGTGATTTGATTATCTGTGTGTTGAAAGTGTGGAATAAGTGTTGTATATATACAGCAGAGTAGACGGTGAAAGGGGGAGAGAATAACTCACCCACTAACAGCACTGACTTATTCCACTAACAGTCTCATTGACTGTTTCAACAAAACAGAAGCACTCCACTTGGATCCGGCCCAAAAGATAGGCACAGCCCGCCGCGGGCGTTTGCCAAATCCCAAATCCGGGCCGGGCCGGGCTCGAGCACGGCCCCCGTGCGCGCGAGCTGAATTAAGCACCTTGCAAGCCCTCCACAAAAGGCTTCCTTGACCCACTAGTGATATGGTAAGGAGGGTGGGTACATATAAACCCACAAAAATCCCTTTTCCTCACCAATGTGGGACAATTGGAAACACTCCAAAGGCAAAAAGCCCCTATATTTTTCAACACGAACTAGTTTTGTGGCCCGTGAATTTCACGGGATATTTTGTTTTTAGTGTGATGTTTTTAGTGTTTCTAGTAATTGAGACTTTATAAAATATCAAATCACATAGTAAGATTACGTCATGAATAATTCATGATAGATTGTTAGTAGAACTAAATGTGTCACTAATCTTCCTATGATTCTATTCCAATTAAGGTAAATGTATTAAGATTTTAGATTATTAACTAATTTATTTCTTTTTTAGTGTAAGTTCCATTGGTATGAAGTTTTGATCATATTTTTCAACTTCATCGTATGTATTTGCTTTGTTCTCATTTAGGGTGTGTTTGGATACCATTTTAGGAGGGAAAGGGAGGGGAGGGGGAGTGAGGGGAAGGAAAGGTAGGGGAGGGGAGGGGAGGGAAAATAAATTATGGTTGTTTGGATAACAAAAATGATGAGAGGGTGATGGAAGGGGAGGAAGAGGGAGATGGTAGAGTGGATGGAGAATGATGATGAAATGAGAGTAAAAAAAAAGTGTTCCTTCCAAATCTTGCCAATGATGGAAAGATTTTAGTTTGGTCTAAAGGAGAGAAATTAAATCCTATCATTCCCCTCCCCTTCCATTTCTCTCCTTCCATATATTGTAACCAAACAAAGGAAATTAAACCCCTCCTTTTCCTTCCCCTCCCTTTCCCTCTAATTCTCTCAATCCAAACACACCCTTAAGGTGTGTTTGTATAGCAAAAAAGGAGGGAAAGGGAGGGGAGGGGGAAGGAGGGAAAGGAAAGGGAGAGAAGGTGAGGGAAGGGAGAATGAAGGAGGTGATTTTCCTTCCAAATCTTGCCTTTGTTAGAGAGAAAATAAATTGGCTTGGAGGAGGAAAATGGAGGGACCCATTTTCCCTTCCCTCCAAATCCCTCCACCTCCATTTTGCTAACCAAACAATGGATTTCCCATCCCTTCAAATCACTCCTCTCCCTTTCCTTTCAAATTCTTCAATCCAAACATACCCTTAGGGTGTGTTTGGATAACAAAAGTGGAGGGAAAGGGAGGGGAGGGGGAAGGAGGGAAGAGAAAGGGAGGGAAGGGGAGGGGAGGGGAAATGGGGTGTGCGTGTTTGGATACAATTTCTCTCCAAATTTTGCCTATTGTGAAGAGATTTTGATTTGCTTTGAAGGAGGGAAAATGGATCCCTCCAAATCTTTCCCCTTTCATTTCCCTCAACCCTTATTTGCTATCCAAACAAGGGGTTTTAAATCCCCTACTCTCCCTCCCTTTCTTTTCCCTCAAAATCCCTCAATCCAAACACACCCTTAGGGTGTGTTTGGATAGGAGGATTTGGAGGGAAAAGGAGGGGAGGGAAAGGGAGGGATGATAAATCCTTTGTTTGGTTAGCAAAATGGAGGTGAAGGGATTTTGAGGGGAGAGAAAATGAATCCCTCCATTTCCCTCTTCTAAGCCAAATTATTTCCTCTCCAACAAAGGCAAGATTTGGAGGAAAAATGATCTCCTCCATTCTCCCTCCCCTTCCCTTCCATCCCTTTCTCTTCCCTCCTTCTCCCTCCCCTTCCTTTCCCTCCACTTTTGCTATCCAAACACACCCTTAGGGTCTACCAAGATTTATGTACTCTCTAAGACTTCATTCCTATTTCCTCTTTCTTTCTCTATTTAAGAGGAAGTTTAAGTTAATAACGATAATATTGTATAAAACAAATTCCACTATTTTGTTGGTTTATTCGCGGTAATTACCGAGTTACTTTTTTTATAGGGACAATTCATTGGAGAAAGAAGACTATATGGAGAAGTAAAATATTAGGATTGCTTAAAGAACTATATATAAAAACTAAGTGTAAGATTGCCGACATCAACGTGAATGAGTAATAGTTTATTGGACATAACAACAACAATACTCAATAATAATACTCAATATACTCTCTATAATCAAATAAATTAAACCATAAAATATAATCCACGACTTAGAAGCTCATGGACAAATGAGCAATAGATATTAAATAAATATTGTGAATAAAAAGTATCATAGGTTTTATAGCCATCACACAACCATAAACTCCCATATTTTAATTTTAAATTAGATAATTGATTGCTGAGAAACTTGAATTAAATAAGGAAAAATGTTAATGAAAATTATGGGTATTAAGTATTATAAAGAAATCTAATCAATTTATTAACATATTATATTACAAAAATTAATTAGATATGAATAAATTTTAATTAATTTAGTGGGTGTTAAGTATTATGAAGAGTTTTAATCAATTTATTATAACGTTTAATTAAAAAAATGAATTAAATAGGAAAAAATGTTAATAAAAATGGTGGGTGCAGGTTAAGTAATATGAAAAGTTTTAATTTATTAACATGTTTTATTATTACCAAAATTTCAATTAAAATGTCAATTTTAATTATAAATTATGACATTTATTAACATGTTTTTATCACAAAAGTTCAATTAAAATGTCAATATTGATTATAAATTATGAATTTTGATGTAAATTTGTAAGAGTTACATAAATTTAATTTATAAAAATGAATTAAATCTATAAAATAAGACAATTACGTGGCAATGAGTTTTGATGCTCACATTTCTGTGGCATTTCTTTATCCTACTTGGCTTTGTCTACGTGGCGTTTATTAGTCATTTTAGGGTAACCTTTTAATTATATTTTATAGATAATACTAACTCAAAATGCAGTAATACACAGTTGTTACAGAACATTTACAAAGCGTGCAATGTTGACGAGTACAGGCAAAAGATCATATTACCTGACCACAGCCATATTGAATAGTTTACTAACCATCAATACCTCATTTCCAAGCCGCCCGACCTGAAACAATCGGAAAGATTAATTCAAGAAACTATTATTTCAACAATTATACTATTAATTCAACGAATAAGCCGAGGTCGACGCTTGCTAACCATCGATACCTCATCTCCAAGCCACCCAACATTGCTAACCATCAATACCTTACTGTCGTCCGCCTCCTTTCACCGCATCTTTTAGCTAGTTGATCCGGCAAACTTGGTTGATGCAGTGCTTTTGGCGCATGGAGTCTCGCATAGGAAGGCGCTCCGCTGGTAGTTTATGTTCGGTTTTACGGTATCTGTCAAATGGATTTATTATTAGTCTTTGAAAAAATCAGGTGGAAGCAAATTAAAACAATTCTTGATACCTCATCTCCAAGCCGCCCAACCTGAAACAATCGGAAAGATTAATTCAAGAAACTATTAAGAACGTCAATAAAAATAAAAATTAAGAACGTCATCTAAACGAAAGTCTACCGCATCTCAAAGCAATGAATCACACAAAGATGATGTTTTGAACAAACCTTGAGTTCTGATCGATCAAATATGGCAAGTGCACAAAGACCGAGATTAACGCTCGCTGTTGTCCGCTTACCGCAACAACTTGATCGAATTTTTGAAAGTTGAGCGGCTACATTATTTTCTTGCGATTGTTGTACCGGAATCGTTAAGTGTTCGTACTGGTAAGGGGAATCGTTTGCTCGGTTTTTTTTTTTATTATATTAATCGCGGGTGCTATTACTTTGTCGTAAAAGTCGGGTGGGAGGCGGTCTGTAATGTTTGAAATTTTTTGCCATAGTGTATACAAAAAATGAGAGCAAAATCGTAGAAATATGTAGTAATCAAGAATTAGAAAGAGAAAAGAATAGAGAGAGAAGATTTTAATTGAGTAATAAATTGTATTATAGAAAGCGTTATGGAGCTGGTATGTATGTATAAACGCTCTGCTTGAGCAACTTCCTTAACGACCTCTGTAACAAACTTGTAACTAACTTGCTGCAATCTACATTCAGTTAAATCGTATACACCTTGAGTGGGTCCACCTGATAACCCAGTACCTTGGAGACCAATAGACCTGTCAAATGGGTCAGGCGGGTCGATTTCGGGTCGGGTCAGAATACAGGTTGGGTCAAATATGGATCGGGTCATACGGGTCACGGGTCAAGTTAGGGTCAGAATACGGGTCAAGAAATAATTTCTAACGCTTTTTTTTTACTATTTTTTTGATAAAAAAAATATTTTTTAAAACATGTAAAACATATTTAAAATCAATATTTAATTATATTCAATGTTTACATTGATTATACTGCGTCATTTACATAATTATTAAAATAAAGTTTTTTTTAATAATTATTTTAGTACTAAATATTATATAAGTTATATAAAATTGACTTTTTCATTGTGTTTGTATTTTTAAGTTATAAAAAAATAATTTTTTTAACTATTTTTTCAAATATAATATAAAAATATTAATATTTTAATAAAATTCTTGATTTATGTTTGACTCAACAGGGCGACCCGTTCGGGTCGGGTCTAGACCCTAACATAACATGTTATTTCGATTTCGGGTCAAACAGATCGTCGGGCGAAATTTTCGAGTCTTGACTCTGATAAACGGGTCGGGCCAGATTTTGACAAGTCTAGAGACCATAGTGTATAGTTGTACTTGTACCATAGTAGTCTATTTTCACTTTCCAATATTTCCTCTATATTTTTATTTTATATTTTTAAGAAAATGTACCCTTATTGGAGGTTAAACATCCACTATTTATTAAATGAATAGATAATCTCAAAAATTTTCCCTTTAAAAAGCATCT
The DNA here is from genome assembly GCF_048544455.1 of Silene latifolia. NCBI lineage: Eukaryota > Viridiplantae > Streptophyta > Magnoliopsida > Caryophyllales > Caryophyllaceae > Silene > Silene latifolia. The sequence goes on from NC_133531.1 coordinate 3,639,672, forward strand.
TTTTACATAAGTAAGTTAATTACAATTAATTACATTTATTAAATAAGGAAACTAACACTTATATAATTATATTTCATTAACTTATTATCTTTTCATTAAAATTAATATTTTCATTAAAGTTTAAACTATAATCTTTTAATTAAAATTTATATCAAAGTATAAATTGCTAAATCTTTTATTGATACTATTATTTGAGAATGATTTAATCGTACTACGTATAAAACATAACTGTAAATCGCTATTAATACTTTTCAGACAGGAAAAATTAAGAAAATTTAAAAATTGAAATCATTAGCTTTGTGTTTAAAAAAAAATATATTTTGTTCAAATACATTTCAGCACATTAATCAATTCCCATGATTAATTATCAGTTACAACTTCTTTTTTCTTTTCAAATCAAGATATAGTGACGAAAAATAGGAATTAATGAGATACCACTGATATATATATAATTAAGTAATTTATTAAAAATTAAAAAAAAAACTTTATATACAATGCATTTATTACACGGGATCTAAACTAGTTAACTATTAAATCGGAAGAAGCAATGTCACCAATATACATCGGAAAGTTATATGACCATTCCCGCCTACCAATTTGCCATGGTGTAAACCGGGCAAGCTCATGAGCCACCCTATTAGACTCCCTACCAGGGGAGGAACCAGGAATCGTACGTACCTAGGGCTAATTTTTTTCTTCAAGGTCGAAATACATTAGAAGGCTTTTTAAGTCGATAGGTATACATGCTTTTACCTGATATTATTATGAAGTACTCCTATATTGTATGTGGCATTTTCGTGATGTTTTACCCATACATGATAAATTTCGTGTTTTGTTAGTGGAGTTCAGTAACTTTATACAACTAATTGTATAATAGATTAACTGAAAGATATTATGTGGCTCCAAATCTTTTCCCTCAATTTCCTTCTAAATTACTAATCCAAACACACCCTAAGCATACCACAAACTCACAGTTGATTAAATTACAGTTCAGTATAAAATTAGCTTGGGTACTCAATAGGGAAATAAACAAATATTTGAGACAAGAGGAGGAAAGGGGAGGGGGTAACATTTTCTTAAAATAGAAAGGTTAACACTTGGTGAAACACCTCAAAATAGAATAGTAACAAATGATTGTGATAAAAGGGGTAATTTTTTTTTTGGTTAACCCATCTTTGTTATTTAAACAAAAAAATAAAAACGAAAGTGAAAGAAAAATGCCTTTTCTTACCCACCATTTTATCCATTTTTATATCCAAACAAGTTAATTCTCAAGTGTTCGGTACATAGCCACATAGGTACTATAAAAAGTGCGGTTAGCTTCTCAAAATTACGGTTTTTCATAGTTACTCACTTTGTCTCAAATTTTTTTTTTTACAGTATTAATTAATAAAACTAGCACAAAAACTCCGGATAGAGGGTATTGAGAGACCTCTCACAAGATAGAGTAAGGGACTCACTGAATTTTTTTCCCTATTATGGCTCCCATTAAATTAGTGAGAGACGATCGACCTACGGTAAAACTAGATTGATCTCTTAAGGTAAGACTAACTTATCTCATCCTTTCGAATGATAGAAGTAACTTTCAAACAAACTCAAAAGAGTTGGACATGAATGTCCAATAGAAGCCATAAAGTCGGCGATTTTGTTGGTTTCATGAAAGCAATATTTAATTATTACTTTATAAAAAACTGAAAATCTAATTTTACATCTTTGATGATATTAGAAATCTCTCAAGAAATTTGTCAAGTACTACAGATTGAGTTGATATCTCAAATTTTGTTTATTTTGATGAAAATAACTCTTACAAAGAATAAAAAAGTTAAAGTACTTTTATTGATAAACAATGTTGCTAGTTTTATCCATATATATTACGTTTCACTCTCACTTTTTCTTTCATTTTTCTATTTTCTATTTTTATTTTGAGGCGTGCGTTCACCCATGACGGTTCTAAAAGATGATTCATGTCAGCCGATCAACCAAAACCTTAAGGCGATGGTTGAGGCCCAACTATTATAAATATTTCTATTACGCTCCCTCACTCAAATGCCTTCGGGCTTGAAGAGTGGTTAGTTGTGCACCGGCTCCCCCGTACCGTGTGCTGGGTTTCCATTTCGAGTTTTTGAGGAGTTTTGAGGTTGCTAGGATTTGACCTGTGACCTTCGGTCACACTAGCTCTGATACCATGATAGATGAACCATCTCAACCAAAACCTTAAGGCGATGATTGAGACCCAACTATTATAAATATTCCTATTAAACTCTAATAGTCTAATGTGCGTATCTAAGCTTGTATGTATTTATTTTTCAGTTGGGACATAAAATAGGTCGACACTACATGCAATGACGAAGCTATGCTTTGGCCAGGCGGGCCATGGCCCAGGTAGAATTACGAACAAGTAAAAATTAACTAATGTAACAATAAATAGAAATGACCTAGTGGTTCGTTCATCGTTTAAACTTTGGTTGGGTCTCCTGTGGTCTTGTGTTCGAGCCATAGTAAGGCCAACTTTTTGCTTTTGTTTTTCTTAATTATTTTACTTGTTTCATATTCTTTTTACCTTGTTTTAGATTTTTTTTTTACCTAGTATATTTTCTCAAACAGTGTTTTAGCAAATCTCTCTTTGTACCTTGATCTTTATAAAGCATATGTAAACAATTCATAGAAACATGAATCATATAGTAAGGGAAAACCTGTTTTTACCACCGAGAATAATCCTTATATCAACAATGATATTGGTGGTGATTAAAATTTTATCACAAAATCACATTATGATACATATTAAATGTTTATTTATTTTTATCATGGTATAAACTATCGTTAGAAAATAATCACGGAGTATATAATATGGAGTCAATTATTTGGAAAAATCAATGATTAAGTCAATATTTAAAAGTATATTTTAATTATTGGTACATTTTATATAAAATTTAAAAGTCGTATTTAATATCGGGAGTGTTATACTAGTTGTGTGAGGTCTAGATAAATTGGTATACATCGGCGAAATTAAAATCGGCCCCTGTCTTTATTTTGTCCGAGCTTCGTCCCTGGTAATTATATCGAATATTTTCCCACATATGAACATTGCCTAAAAAGCAAACGTATAGAATTGAATGAAATGGGGAAGTAAATAATATCCATAACCGATAAAATATTTTTTCCAACAGTCGGGTATCCATAGTAATATCTCTCTAGTAGAAATCAATCAAACCGACGGACGATAAAGGTTTCTAAACTGTTTTTCAGGGGGAAATTATAATGGGGATAACTATAAGTATAAGTATTAATCTCAGATATTGAAGACTCGGCACGCCCACAGCGTATAATTGTGCCTGCTAATCCAGCAGCGACGAAGGCAGCGAGTGAGGCAGAGCGAAGGCCACGAGGAGACCACATTAAAGCAGCGCTGGCAGCAGTACAGGTGCTCATGTCCAACAGGTTCTCTTTCCCTGGGGTTCCGCGGAGATGCCCTACGGCTAATCTAGACAACTCTATGGAAAGTGAGAACAACGCGCCAAACCCGCCAACTCGGACAACGTTGGGGATTAGCTTTTGTTTAATCCCTCCGGATTTAAACTTGCAGAGATTGTATAGTAATCCTAATGATATTCCGCCTGTGAATCCATAACCGGTATTTACTATGAGATTGTCTTCACGTAATCCTTCAAATTCAATATAACTCGCAAGTTCTGAGGAATGTCGGCTCTTTTCCATTGTATTGTACCAAAAATAAACAAAGGAATATATTTCCCAACGATTATATAGAGTATTGGAAAGGGGGATGTATGGGATTCTTTGGGATTGATTTTGATTTAAGATTAAACTAGGGTTTTGAGATGCAAAGGGGAACTGCAAAGCATGGGATTCATCGTAACTCCGTGTATATAGGCCATGCCATAAGCCCACAAGTGAGTCTGTTTCGAAAAGGACGAGATTTTTTGGTAAGTTGGGTATTATTTATAGGGTTAGTGAGGGTAATTTGTCTTGTAAGACAATTCTCCCACTGTTAAAAAATAAATTTTTTTAATAGTTTTCCCTTTAAAAGAAATCTCACTAAATATTTTGATCAACGTGTTAATTAAATAAATCCAACACTTACCAAGTTTATGATTTCCTATTCCCACAAACTTTCCAAGTTAACTTGTTTGTTGTAGTCCGTATGACCGTATATATAAATAGAGTAAACACTTAATTATTACAACCATCAAATAAAAAAAAAAAAAATCAACTAGAAATTAATTCACCATGTTTTTCTCTAACGTTAAATCAAAGCTTCTTCAACTCTACCCTAATTTCACCACAACATCTCCATCAATTTTTGTTAATGTCAATGCTAACCCAAATAAAAACCCGTTAATCCGAAAAATAACCACGTCATCGTCTTTTGTTAATCAAAACTTTGGCAGGGTTGTTACCCCCAATAGAATCTTTGCTCGTACGTTCACCACCGTGAAATCAATTACTTTAAACGAGTCGTGGTGTCCACGTAATATCGCTCTACAACTTAAGAGTATCATGACCAAGTTTCCTAAGACATCTTGTGTAGCTCTTGCTATGTGCTTATTCTTAAGGGTAGAACGTGTCCCATTCTCGGGTCGACGACACTTGGTTTTTCGTTCACCAAAGCACATATCAATATTTAGAACTCCAGTTGTCGCCGATTTTATGTTAAAGTGTGTACGATTTGAAAATGCAACGGTTCTACCATCGACACACGTAAAAACCTTACGTTTTGAATCAATAGCACGCAAAGTAGGGCAAGGGATGCATGACGTATTAGGGGTAGACCAAGATTTTAAGGTAGTGGCATATGAACCTGGGGTCGACAGTGAATCGAACCCGGGTTTTACGGTGGGACGACAAACGAGTTATAATACTCCGAAAAGGTGGTGGTGGTCAAGTAATAAGGGTTTGATAAGAGGATATAGTACGAGGAATTTGAAAGGTCGTGAATGGAAAGTCAGTGTGATTGACTTTCCCAAAAACTATGGTGATTATGCTTTTGGCCACATTGGTATTTGCACTGGGTTGCTTGATAAGGCTTCAGATGAAGAAGTGGCTTTCATTATTGGACATGAGGTAATGAGTAATTCCTAACTTTATATTCATGAATCAAGTGATGTTAATTAGTTTAGTGGTAGCCGAGTTAAACCTTAAAATTTGCAGAAATGCAGGAGTTGAGAGGTATCGGGTTCGACTCCCAGCTGGGGCGCTGATCACTTGACCACTGTACAAAAAAAAAAAAAAAAACTTTATATTCATGAATCAGTTACGCGTCACCAAGTTGTATGCAATCTAGATATCACCATCTCACATGCAATATACAGACCAGGGGACGACTATAATGATTGGCCTATATAAGCTAAACTCTAATGTGTATATTGTACCTACCTTTTATTTTTCAGATGGGACACGGTGTAGGCGAACACACCATGGAGAAATTAATGTGGTATCTTCCAGAAACAATTATTATCGCCATGGCTATAATTATCTCGACGTGTTTGAGTCCACACGGTTTTAATTATCAAAGAAATGACGAAATTCGTGAGTTTGTTGAGAACGGCCGTCTCCGAAGGTATGTGTATCTAATCCTACTACTCTACTAGCAATTACATCTACTCGTATATATTTAAGCATTTTTGCGTAAGGTATACGTTCTATGTCACACAACTATATATAAGTTACTACGTCCCTTAATTAATACTTTCTCCGTATCACACCAATGGTAACATGGTATAAAATCTTGCGTCTTGGAATGTTCGATTTTAATGGCACACGTCAGTTACAACAATAACATATAAATATTAAGCTTTACAACGACCTTTTTTCATTAACAAAGTGTTTTATCTTTTATTTTTTTAAAATGATATTTTAATTATATCTAAAAAAATAATTAGACATAAATATCATATTATAACTAAGTTAATTAACCCGTTACAACGCACAAAAGTCAAACTAGTATAATGAATACGAGAGAGTAAGAATTTGTGTATGTATATCATTTAACTGAATATGGTTGTTACAATTCTAGGCGGGAGCACGAGGCGGACCATATAGGAATGATGTTGATGGCTTCAGCTGGTTACGACCCTCAAGCAGCACTAATTTGTATATCCAAATACCTCAGTTCCCACGATTTACCATCACCTAAGGGTACGCATCCAAATGGCTGCGATAGAATTACTTATTTAAAGAGCCCAGAAAGGATGAATAAAGCCATGAGTTTGTATAAAGAGGTAACATCAAGCTAAATAAAATGATCAATTTTATGTAGAATTTCTAAGGGGAAAAAAATTGGTTTAAATAAGCATTCTTATGACACAGGTGAGAACCGAACCCCCAATTCATAGTTCTCAAATGCTTTATCTAATAAATTGGTTAAAGTTTGTGAGTTGTTTCATACTGATACTTTCATAGAAATAAGAGAAATTAATAGATGTATTATATTGTTGCTATATCGTTTGTAATTTTGTTATAATTAGGTTATGAGGTACCCCTGTTATTCTTGGTGTGTATATAGAGATATACCCTCGGGTATACGTAATAGTCACCAAATTAAACCATCGTATCTAATCTAATTACTATTCGAGACTAAACTCCGCTTTTTTAATATTATATCAGAAGATTAGAGATAAGGAAGCCTATAATTGGAAAAATAGTGACATAATTTTATGATATTACTGTAGTAAACATCAGATGATAAATAAAAAGCGGCTTTCCCAGTTGTTATACTTTCTATTGAAAATTTCCTTTTTTTTTTTATCAACATAGTTAATTAAATTATCTTTTACTACTTCTATTAGGATAATGAGTCCATCTCTTACCAAGCTTATGATTTTACATGGTACCCCTATATTTTTTCATATTGTATGGGGTACCTCTCTTTTTGAGCTAAAAATATTTGTTTGTCTATAATTCTTGGTCATGAACTCGAAAACGATAATTTTTTTTTTCAAATTAAAGATCTCGTAAAGACGATCAATAAGAAAAAAAACCGTTATTATGAATTCGTAGCCATGAGATATAACCGGTCAAAGTTTATTTGGTTAAAAACGTCTGATTGACCGTAATTCTTGTAACAAATTTCAAAATTGACAATATATTTTTTTTTCAAATAGAATATCTCGTAAAGGCGATCAATTTGAGAAAAAAAAAGAATCATCGCATTCCGAATTCATTACCACGAATTATTGGTCGTCAAAGTTTTTTAGTGCAAAAGAAGGGGTACCCTTAGAAAACCAAAAAACATGAGAATACCATGTAAAATATTCCTTAATTTTTTTTACGTAAGCTTGCATCAATGAACAAAAGATCATATTACAACATAAGGTATGACTCATCGCAAATCAATTACGCCGTATTAATTAGCCCACAAAAACCAGTAGCTACAACAGTCTTCCGAACACAATTGTACCTGACTTACCAAATACTCTAAATCAAGCCTACAAAGCCACAATCATAACAAAAATGATAGTCATTCTACCATTAGTATTTTATTGTTATTATTTTATTTTTTATATATCGCCAAATATTATTATTATTATATATTATTATAATATTTACTATTATTATTATATATTATTATTATTATTATTATTATTATTATTATTATTATTATTATTATTATTTTAGTTGATTGGATCGATTAGATCAGATCGTTCGATTCGATTCATTTCAGTTATTTCGATTAAGTTGATTCGATTGACAATTTGGTCCAAACGAACAGGGCCTAAGACGATTAATGCCATTAGCTAATCGGAAAACCAACCGTTCCTTCACGAGTTAAACGATACGAAAAGGGTAATACTATGAAGAATAAAATCGAAATTTGAAATTATAAAAGATTTATAAAAGGAAAATAAGTTAGCGCTACCGGGTAGCGTCCAATCTCGATGCCCGCGTCACCGTCTCACATGCTTTTAAATATTTCTATGAGTATGAAACAACTCACAAACTTTAGCCACTTCATTGGAGATTTGAGTCGAAAATTCCAATTAAATTCACCATTTATTTAGCTTGATATTACCTCTTTATACAATCATGGCTTTATTCATCCTTTTTGGGCTCTGTAAATAAGTAATCCTATCGCAACTATTTGGATGTGTATCCAGGGACGAAGCTAGAGAAGAATAGCAATCGGAGCCGAATTTTAATTTTATAGAATTTTTTTTTTTGGGTAAAATTTTAGTTTCATCTCAAGTGAACCTTGCATCATTACATTTTAGAACTCTTATATGTAATGAATAAATCTAACAAATAATATGAATGTCAATATGTTTATTGTTAGAGACTGTATTACAAACTAAAATAAAAAAATTAGTACATTTATAAAGATCTCACTTGAAAGCTCTCCCTAAAAAAAAAAAAAATTGCTTGCAAAATCATAATAATAAATAGAAGAATCATTTTATTTATGTAAAGTGATAATCTTAAACTAAGGAAGAAAATTTAAAGAAGGAAAACGTGTTAAAAAAAGGTCGAAATTTTTGAAAAAAAAATTAGAATAATAGAAAAGAAAAAAGGAGCTAGTTGGATTTGAAACCTTGACCTTCTATAATTAGCCCCTACTAGACAAAAGAAAACACTACCATCTCAACCAAATAGAAGATATGCTTCTCATTCACAAAACATTCTAATTATTCTTGCCCGGGCCATGGCCCAGTGGGCCAAACCATAGCTTCGTCACTGATAATTACTAATATATAGCAAAAAAAAATAGTTATGTGAGATATTGTTTAAATTGTCTTACCGCATACATTGTAAATATCAAATTTTTATAATTTTTATTAATATGTAACTAAATTTTTATAATTTCTATTAGGGGGTGTTTGGTTGGGGATGTTGGAATGAAATGGAATGAAATGGAATAGATTTGAGTGATTCTAGTATTTGGTTGGAGCATTTTGGAATGGAGTCACCCCAACCCCTTGGAATCCCATACCCACCTTCCTACCCAGGTTTCTAACTCCATTCTCCCTCTATACAATTAATAATAGGTATGAGTTTCTAAATCCACCCCTCATGATATCTCATTCCATTCCAATCCATTCCGACCTTTTGAACCAAACAACCCCTTAATATTAATATGTAACTAAAAGATATGAACAAAAGAAAACAAGCTTTTTTTTTTGTCTCACGAAGCGCGCACATAGTCGCATTACAATAAAGGGAAGGGGATTCGAACTTGGACCTATTGTAGACATCTTTGGTAAGAAAACAAGCTTTTTTTTGGACGAAGCGCGCATATAGTCGCATTATAATAGACGTGTGAAGGATCTCTTTTCTAATTTCGTTGTCATTTTTTCAATTTCTCAGATAACTAGATAAGGCAACTTTCGGTATATAATCATCTGTGTGCTCATAACAGTCATAAGATATATTAAGATCCCATATCGATATACTCATGGCCTGTGTTCAAACCACAACGGCATAAAATTGAGAGTATACCACAACAAATACGAAAGCTCAGAGGTCGTACACATTGAGAAAGGGAAGACCCGATATAGTTGGGAAATGGGGGCTGCAAAATTATAAATTCATCGGAAAAAACACCACCTCTTAACAAAGGAATACCCGAAAGAGTTTCTATAGAATCTCTTGATCCCAACTTAAATAGACCCAAATATTACGCTCTTGACCCGACATTGACTCATGACAACCCTTAAACTTAACCCAAAACCAACAGTTGTCTTCTATGACACCGACCATTCTTGACTCGTGACTCGACCATGACATTCATACTACACGACACAAGAGAGTAAACTATTCTTGCAGTAAGAAAGACATCAGCCATCCGATCGTATCCCGCGCCAGCCCACTCCCTATATTGACTTGCACTGAACCCAAACTGCAATCATTTAGATGACAAGCAAACTTTGATCAATGATATCCTCCTGCAAATAAAAATCAAGATAGAATGAGTTTTTGAGCACATGGCATATTGGCATCGTATTAGACGATACACGTTTGAAAAGCTGTTACAGTAGTTCAGTAAAGCCAATGAAATGCAGAAATTTTTCCGACTGGTACAGTGGTACGGGTACCCATCATATGTATTGAGTACTTTGAGGTGTACTTTAAGAGGCTATAACTCGTGTTTAAGAGCTCAGAGAGTGATGATTTTTATTCCAAATTGATTATCTTTTCGAGAACTACGACTTGAAAAAAAAAATTGTCGAGTTTGGAATTCATGACTAAGATATTGGTCACCCAAAGTTTGTTACGTAAAAAAAAAACTTTTGACGTACAAAAACTCCTAGCCACGGAATCCAAATACGACAATTTTTTTTTTCAAATCGTAGTTCTTGGAAAGATAATCGATTTGCAAAAAAAAATTATCACTTTCTGAACTCGTAGACACGAGTTATAGCCTCTTAAATTTTTCCGGAACAAAAAATTGGGTATTTTGGGCAAAAATTGGGTATTTCGGCCAATTAAGTGAGGAATTAAAGATTTACTTACTTGAACTAGGAAGATGACAGAGTACTGTAAAGCTGAGATAGCGCTTGCTGATTGGCGGGTTCAACATTCTCGCTGATAACAGGTCCGAAACTCCCAGAAGAAAACCCAGGCAAGTTAGCCAAGGAAGCTAACAAGAACTGCTTAGGGTCTTTTATCTCTTTTAAGGGGTCCTCTTCTTTTTTACCAGCATTATAAAGACGAACATAACTTGCAGAGTAACTACCAGCTTCCACAAAATCCGGTACCTCGGTTTCCTCTTCTACCCTTTCTTCTTCTGGTCTAGTAACAAGAGTTACAATACTATCCAACATTTTACCCCAGAGACTAGCAGATGAAGGATTCAGAAGACCAGGGTATTCACAAATAAGTTTTGTTGAAGCTACTGCGGTTAACTTGGTCTCGGTATGACCGGTGATTTGCTTGAGATTAGGCATCCAGAATTTCTCCAAGATCGTAAGGAATATGCCGAGCTGAATTTTGTCCATGATTTCGACAAGATTGTTCAAACCATGTTTGACTATAAACAGAGACATAAATATAATAAGGCACCTGATGAACTTTGTATTCGGGCTACTCTGGAGACGAGTTAACAAAGAAATCAAAATGCGTTCTGTTTTTCCTCCAATGACTCCCAAGCTAAGGTTCTCAATAACTGTGTTAATCACAAAAAATGCCTGTTCAACTGTTTTGTTGGAATTAAGAAGGTTGCCATATATATTAAGCACCTGGTCAAGCTTGCCCCCTTGGTTAAGCTCATTGGGAGCCATCCGAAGGAAAGCCTGAAGCAGACGTACAAGAGCTGGGACATCAGAAGATTTGGTCCACAAATCAGGAAGCAAAAGAATGTCAAAGAATTGCATGTAATGAGATGGCAAAGGAGGTCGGTTAAGCTCAACAAGCTGTGCCAATAACTGAAATGCATATGGGAAGAACTCAGCAACATTGGTGGTCAATATTGTCTGGAGGCTTGGGAAAAGGCTAGATTCAAAAGTTGGTATGACGGAGGAGTCCCGCTCAGAGACACGCCTAACAAGAACAGCCACTGCCTCAAAGAGATAATGATTAAATACAGGGTTTTTCGGGTTTTTGCACACTTCATTGAGGATTGAAGCTAAACTTGACATGCAATGAGGAGCAGCATCGTTAGGCACATCCACAACACCAAAAACTCGCATGATACACTTCATAATATATTGATTTTCTTCAGACTCTGGGAACTTCAGAGCGTTGAAAAGATTTTGCAATAACAACAAGAGAAATGGGCCAATATCAGATGCAATATACCTGGCTCTACCGCCTTCATCCTTGACCAAAAGAAGTTTCTCAATGAAGATAGCAGCATAAGAGTGGACCACATTGGACTCACTACCAAGAAACCGGACTACTTCAGGAAACAAGGGCATCACACTAGACTTTGGGAGCTGGTTTCTGAATACTGTTAGAAACTTAAGGGTACCAGCTTTGAGTAGCGGATATGAATTTACATCTTGAATTTGCAACTCAGGAACTACTACCAATGCAAAGAATGACTGAAGATCGAAATAACCTGTCAATACATTAGGAGCATTCGCTCTGACAGTGTTCAGAGATGTAACCAAATATATCGCAGAGTCCTTGTACTTCCAATTTGCAGCTGGGTTCTCAGCACATGAGGCCAACATGGTCTGTACAATGACATTGACCATGGGAGCAACCTTATCCCTATAGTGGATGGCAATTCCCTTGAGAAGTTCACAGGCTGCCCTTCTCCTAGTGTCAATATCACTCCCTTCAAGATCCCGTCTGATGAATTCTACATAATTCATCTCAAAGAGCTCTTCATCGTCTTCCGTCAACATCACATTTGGAATGACAATGCTTCGACATATCTGTTCTATAGAAGCATCATCAACAGCTATCTTGTAGTGGTGAGCCATCTCACTGACCTTTTCCAAGAACTTGATTCCTGTTATAGCAAGATGATCACGTCCTGGGGTTGCTGAAACTGTAACAAGAAGGTTTCGGTGTGCTCTCTCAAAGTCAACCACATATTTCTCGAAAGCCTCCTCGGTTCTTTGGACATAGAGGGTCAAGATTTCAGAAATAGCAGCACGAAGACCGTCAACAAGAGCCAACTCCCCTCCTTGTTCAAGAGCGGGGAAGGCAGTCGTGAGATATTTACCGAACACATTCATAAATGAATCCATGTTGTCTTCAAAGAGGTCAGGCAACTCCTGAAAGTTAAAAGAATAAAATATCCTACAACAAAGTCTCTGTGATTCAAAGAGAGGTTTCAAGTTTGCCGCAGTAGCACCAGAATTGCCGCCAGAATCAATCAGCATAGCAGTATGGGAGAATAACTTCAGTAACGGGACAGCGAAATTATCCAAACAGTACCTTAAATCAAGTCGCAGATTATCATTACCATAACCATGCCGGAACTTCTTAAACAGAGCATTTGCGGTGCCAAGAATTCCATTAATAGCTAAATAATTCCCGCCGCCGTTGAGGGCCTGCTCAAGCTTAACATTCAACGTAGGAAGCAACTCAGTCCATTGTCTCGGAAAATCATGCTTCCCAATCTCAACTAAAGCCTCGCTGAGCTGAGCTTGGACATTATGTGTTGAATCCAGCATCAGATCAACAATGTGCTCCTTAATCTGCTTCTTCTCCTCGTCGGGAATAGGGTTCGGTAAAACAACATTAGGCTCTGGTCGTCTAGCATACGGCGCCCAACGAGCTTTAAGATGATTTTTGAAATTCACGGCAGCAGCTTGCCTGACGTTCTGATCAACGCCCGGTGAACGTATAAGAGTGAGAACAGCAAGCCCATAATTAGGTTCATCAGCATTTTTCATAAGGCTGGCTTCAGCATTGCGACGAGGCTCCGCTTGGGGAGAAAGGGTGTTAAGAAAACAATCAGACAAAAACTTCAATCTTTCTGCAGTGATAGCCATCTGCAACCAGACAGACAGACAGACACAAACTTTTTAGCACGTTCTTAATACACCTCATATATATACATACTTCATCCAACACAAACAACAGTCTAAAATAACTCTATTCCCTCCGTCCCAAATCCCAATCATCACACTACCTTTTTTAATTCTTTGTGAGGCGTATTTTTCCCTCTTAATTGATAACAAATCCAGATTAATAACATCAACAATGTTTTGTGGGTTGTGGCATATCATCGACACCCAACTTTTTAGCACTTCCTTAATACACCTCATATATCCATGTTTCATCCAACGCGAAGAACGGTCTAAAAATAGCTACTCCCTCCGTCCCATTCATTTGCTTACCGTTTTTCATTCTTTGTGAGACATCTCCCCTCCTCCCACTTCAAAACCCCCTCTTTCTCCCCCCACAATTTCTCCCAAATTCCGCAACTTCAACCATAAACCCTCCATCCCAATCATTTCTTTACCTTTTTTATTCTTTGAGAAGCGTATTTTTTCCCCTCACTAATAACATAACAAATCCAAATCAAACTACACCGTCTACTAGTAATCAAGTATGAGAGCAATGTTTCGTGAGGCGTATTTTAATCAAACACTAAACAACCAAACTACGGAGTATAACATAAATTGACAATCATAAACCCTAATCGAAAAACCGCATAAAAAAAATTCAGAAATTAAATGTTAAAACAACGATAAATCGAAGAACTACAGCATAAATCGCAACTAATAAAATTGATTAAAACAATTAAATTAAAAAAAGAATAAGAAATCGTACCTTTAGAGAGAGAGTGTGACAGTATCGATTGTCTAGAGAGAGAAAAAAAGATGGTGAAGATTTGAAAATCAAAGGGGGAGAAGAATGGCGAAAAATAATAACGTTGTGGGCCGCATTTTATACTAAGCAGTATTGGTGTCGGTATATGACATGGGTATTTTGGTGGGCTTTGGTGTTGGGTTTGGATATAATTTAGAACTTGAAACTTTATTTTGACCCGAGTCGTCACTCATGTCTTACATATTGGGTCTACTACATAGACCTGTCAAACGGGTCGGGCGGGTTGGGTCCCGTGTCGGGTCAGAATACGAGTCCGGTCAAATACGAGCCGGGTCGGGAGTGGATCGGGTCATGCGGGTCACGGGTCGGGTTAGGGCCAGAATACGGGTCAAGAAATAATTTTTAACATCTTTTTTAAACGATTTTTTTAATTTAAAAAATATTTTTTAAAAAAATAAAACATATTTAAAACTATTATTTTAATCATATTCAACATTTACATTAATTATATTGACATAATTATTAAAATAAAGTTTTTTTAATAATTATTTTATTATTAAATATTATAAAAGTTATATAAAATTGACTTTTTAAGTTGAATTTGCAATTTTAAGTAATAAAAAATTAATTTGAAAATAAAGTAAAAAAATTAATTTTTTAATAAAAAAACGGTATAAAATGTCGGTCGACAATTTTTTTTCCCTCAAATCGTATATTATGGCGAAATATTCATTTTAGAAAAAAGATTTTGCCGAATCTGAATTTCGGTCTAGGAGTTATACTCAATTGAATTTTTTTTATAGCGACAAAAAGGGCATATTGTGCATAAAAATCAAACATGGGTATTATGTACACAAACTTAAAATATTGGGTACCATGTGCAAAGTGGTAAAGTTTAGGGGTACCACGTGAATTTTCCGTAAATATTAATATTTTTAATAAAATTCATGATTTTCCCTTGACCCAACGGGTCGACCCATTCGGGTCGGCTCTCAATCCTAAAATAACGGGTCATTTCGGGTTCGGGTTAAACGGGTCGCGGGTCGAAAAAACCGGGTTTGTAACCCTAAGAAAAATGGGTCAGGCGGGTTGGGTTTCCGGGTCGGGTCGAGTTTTAACATGTCTAGGTCTACACATGCATCCTTTGACCCGAGTTTTAGACTGTTATATTAAAAAAAAAAAAAAAAAAAAAATATAATCTGAGAAGTACTTCGTGAGGAAGCGAGAAAGGCTAGCAGGGCACTCGTTCCCTAGAAAATTAAAAAATTAAAAAATCTAAGTTAAAATTTTGAGTTCTTTACGAAATTTCCTTGTTACATTACTTATTTAAATCATGACTTCGCCACTAATCTCGAGTCTAAGAAATTATCCACATTGTTTAATCGCCTTGTTTAAAAGTAAACAATCCTCTTGACGACTTTCATTTTTAATTGCAACTATACATTCCGATCTTCCTGCATAGAGATGCTACTCAATCCGGTTATCAACTTCTAATTCACTAACATTCATCTTGATTAATAAAATATGGATCTGTTTTCAGCCATTTTCACTATTATAACAATCATAATCTTAGCCATCTTCGTCACCATCTCAACTCTGTTTATAAAGATCTTTTCAGGAAAATCAATCCGAAATCGTCATTATCCTCCCGTTGACGGAACCGTCTTTCACCAACTATTCTACTTCAACACATTATACGACCACCAGACCGAAACTGCTCGAAAACATGCTACATTTCGACTTCTTGCGCCCGATCAAAGCGAATTCTATACATGTGATGTTAGAAATATAGAGCATATTTTGAAGACCAAGTTTGAGAAGTACGCGAAAGGGAAGTATAATATTGATATACTTATGGATTTGTTTGGAGAAGGGATTTTTGCTGTTGATGGTAATAAATGGAAACAACAGAGGAAGCTTTCGAGTTTCGAGTTTTCGAATAGGGTTTTAAGTGATTTCAGCTGTGTTGTTTTTCGTAAGAATGCTGCGAAATTGGTTCGGATTATTTCGGGATATTCACAGGGGAATCTTGTTTTTGACATCCATGTAAGTAACTTCATGCTTTTCATTCACTTGCTCCGCTCTCCGTTGACTTTCAGAAATTATTGGGTGAGACGGTCTTATATTGTGAAGACGACCTCTTTATATAAAAAAAAGACTTATTTTTATTAATAGCAATAGATGAATGGTTTTCTTACGCAAAAGAACCGTCTTATTCTAGAATTTGTGGTTTTCGGATGAAAGTTGATCATTAAACAAGAATGTTAAGTAACTTCATGCTTTTTATTTATTCACTTGCTCTGCTCTGTTGACTTTCAGTAATTATCGTGTAAGATGGTCTTATATTGTGTGACGGTCTCTTTATATAAAAAAAAGACTTATTTTATTAATAGCAATAGATGAATGGTTTTCTTACACAAAAGAACCGTCTTATTCTAGAATTTGTGTTTTTCGGATGAAAGTTGATCACTAAACAAGAATGTTATGTTACATTAACGACCGATGGTTGGAGACCGATCTTGAGACTCCAACCATTAGCTTAAGCTTTTGGTTGAAATCGTTTCTTGATTTATTGACATGGTAGTACAGCCAGTGTAACCAGAAGGTCACGAGTTCAACTCACCGCCCTCACTTCTAAAGTGGAAATGTTAGCACCAGGTATGGGGAGGCTTGCAGTTACATCCACACTTCAAGCCTAACCGATTGTGGACTCTAACCATCAGCTTAATCTAAGCTTTTGGTTGAGATGGTTTCTTGAGAGTAACAATGACGGATTTTCATAAACCTTGCAGGATATGATGATGAGATGTACTTTGGATTCGATATTCAAAGTTGGATTCGGAGTGGAGTTGAACTGTCTTGAAGGATCAAGCAAGGAAGGTGTTGAATTTATGAAGGCTTTTGATGATGCAAATGCATTGGTGTACTGGAGATATGTTGATCCATCTTGGAAGATTAAGAAAGCACTTAATATCGGTTCTGAAGCGTCTCTTAAGAAAAACATCAAAATCGTCAATGGATTTGTTAATGAAGTGATCACCACAAAGCGGAAACAATTAGCTCAGCAGCAACATTCTGTAAGATATGAATAAGGACTCGCAATTGAACAACTTGAATCGATTTTTCACTGTCTCTCAGTTTTTTTGTTCGTGCAGAAGATTAAATTGCAGAAACCGTTTGTACATTCAACCGTCTTATTAACAAATCATGATTTTTTTTTTGATGACGAGGGGGTTGAATCCCCCGAGCCCATGCATTCCCGCACCACCACATGGACCATGTAAGCCACCCCCTTCGGGGGTTGCAGTGGCCAAGTAGTCATCGCCCCAGCTAGTAGTCGAACCCGGGACCTCTCAACTCCTGCATTTCTGCAAGTTTCAAGGTTTAACCCGGCTAGCACTGGACTAACACCACTTGGTTAACAAATCATGATTGTATTTTTTGCAGGGTGCGAAGGAAGATATACTGTCTAGATTTCTGGAACTCAGTACGGTAGATCCTGACCAGATGACGGATAAATATCTAAGGGACATTATACTGAATTTTATGATTGCAGGAAAAGATAGTACTGCAAATACAATCTCATGGTTTATTTACATGCTTTGTCGAAACCCATTGATTCAGGAAAAGATTGTTGAAGAAGTGAGGGAAGTCATATCAGGGTCCGAGTCTGTGCTTAATGTCGATAATCTGGTTGATCGAGTGACTGATGAAGCACTAGACAAGATGCATTATCTTCATGCAGCTCTTACTGAGACCTTGAGGCTATATCCTGGAGTTCCTGTGGTATAACCTCGAATTTTTTGGTTAATGAGTGTTTATTAGCAAATTAATTAGGTAATTAGCTTTCGTTTGAAACTATTTTGATTCATAGTGTCCACGTCATCACTTGTATTTTTTTTTTGTGTTTTTGTATGAAGCCGTTAGGATAGTTAGCGGTTTTAATTGTTCTTATTTTTCAAAACATACTGCAAGTATTAGAAAACGTCGAAGGATAAGCCGCTAATGTCTTTAGCGGTTTTAGCCCTTCATATTTCTTGAACATAGTGCAAGTGCTAGCAAAATATGGATTTTTGCGGGAAGCCGCCCATCTTCTCAGCGGCTTCATGTGTATTTTTTTTTGTTTTTAATCTAAAAAAAAAATATAAATGATGACGTGGAAACTATAAACCAAAATAGTTTCAAAAGAATGCTAATTACCTAATTAATTTGCTAATAAACACTCATCAACCAAAAAATTCTATAACCTCTGTATTTTCAGCACAGGGCTAATGTTGCGAGATTTTTGAATCACTAGGTAATTTACCGACTTATTGTTGTTGCGTATATCATAATGTAGGATGGAAGGTCAGCACTAGAAGACGATGTACTGCCAGACGGTAACAAAGTGAAGAAAGGAGATGACGTATACTACATAGCCTATGCAATGGGTAGAATGCCTTACATCTGGGGAGATGATGCTGAGGAATTTCGCCCAGAGCGATGGCTTGACTGTAATGGAGTTTTCCAACCAGAATCACCTTTCAAATTCATAGCGTTTCATGTAAGTATTTATTTTTCCAAACCAGGTTAAGTATTTCCGCGTCTTCTGAACATCTGACTGACCTTACTACCTGTATGATAATGGATGTGACAGGCCGGGCCGAGAATTTGTCTAGGAAAAGATTTTGCTTACAGGCAGATGAAGATAGTTTCAATTGCGCTTCTTCAGTTCTTTCTGTTCAAGTTAGGGGACGAGACGAGGAGGGTTACTTATAGGACTATGCTTACACTTCATATTGATGGGGGTCTCCATGTTAAAGCACTACCAAGAGCTCAAAGAATAAGCTAAACTACTGGATATGATTGTCAAGCAATTGAGAGAACTACTTGTAAGGTGTCAACTGTCAAGTAACCATATTTTGATTTGTCAATGTAAACACAGTTTTTCGACTCGTACTGACTATATATCACATATCGTGTCAACCGACCCCAAATTATTGTTATTTGTGAGTTCGAGTCTTTGTTGTTATTGTACATGATTTGTTGAAGTTCGGAAAATTTCAGGGAACACATCTCTGAGATATGATGCTTTATTTACAAATTGCAAGTTCCTAGTTTTTTTGGTGTATACGGTATACCATCTGATTTTATCTGGATTTGAGCCGGTTAAGACCACTATAACGATAAATTTCTCCCTCATAAATTGCAAATACCTAGTAATACGCGAAAAGCTTACACAAGAATTGTAAGAAAAGAAGCAATGTGGCTTATAAATTATTTGTGACACTATTTCACACTTAAAAAGTGAAAATGTTGCCAAAAGTAAGAAGACGGTTACATAAAATGGATCACTATTTTATTCTGATCAAATGTAAATAAATGATTTAGCCTTTTAGATGGTCAAAGTCTCAAAAGTAATAAACATGTCCAGTGCTAACTGTAAAATGTTTAATCTGAGTTTAATTTAGAAATACTAAATAATAACACTCTTTTAACTATAGAAATTTACAAAAAATATATAACTGTCGACAGGTTAAATTAGAGGTCGCGGGTTCAAAGCCCGTGGATACAACTGTGTTAAAATTTATGAGCGGAAATTTTATCGCCCTATTACCCGGCTCAAGTCCAGATTAAACCGGATGCGGTTGATTTATGCACAAACAAAAAAGTGGTCTCTCATGATCACAAGATTCTCTCTAGGGTTTTGCCTATGAGAGCCTCCGTCTACTCTTAGTCTTTAGATCCTCCTTGTTTTTGAAGGTCTTTTCTCTACTTCCTTCGTGGCTTTGGCGGTTTCTTCTGGTTACCTTTGCTTAGATAGTTTCAGGTTGGTTGGTTAGGGCTTGTGTGAATGGATTCATCTGCTGAGTCTAGCCGGCGGATGGATAAGAGGATTATGGAGCATGATGACGATTTTGTGTGGGACGTAGGGGATGCGGAAAAGGAAAAGGAAATCACTGAATTTCTACTCGTAGGCAGAATCTGGTCTTCAAAGGCTATCAATGCTAAGGCGGCGGTCGACACTATGATCAAACTTTGGAGCACGAAAGGTACGGTTATAGGAAATCTTATTGATGCAAAAAACAAAATTTTTCTATTTAAATTCGCCATGGAAATAGACAAAGCGAAGGTCGTGGACGGACAGCCGTGGCATTTCGATAAGTATATTTGGTGCTTTAATGATCCTAATTGTGAAGGGAAACTGTCGGATACGCCATTAAATCAAGTACCATTATGGGCTAGGGTTTATGATTTACCACTCCGTGGTCGATCAAATCTTTCGAACGTGAGTAAGATTGGAATGCAGCTTGGTCATTTTGTTAAATTAGATGAAGCTCCACTGCCCGAACTGGAAAGGGCAATAAGAATCAGAGTGTTACATGATGTGAGGAAGCCGTTGAAGGATATGGTGCACACTCGAATGGCTAGAGGGGAGACGATTGACTTCGAAGTGAAATATGAACGACTTCCTATCTTTTGCTATGGCTGTGGTGTTTTAGGGCATGGCGAAAAAGATTGTGATGATGGACCGTATGAGGAAGGGGAACTACGCTACAGTGAAAGGCTGAGAGCATCTCCTAGGAGGGTGGTTAAAACGGCTGTGGAGGTGAATTATAAATGCTCGAGGGATTTGGGTGGGGTATTCGAAGATGAGCATCGACGTAAAGAAGAAGAGGATGTGTCGAGGATGATTGCCAAACTTCAACAGATATCGTTGTTATCAAAGAGCAAGAAAGGTAGGGCACAAACTGTAGAGAAGGAGGTGGGGGCTGAAACTATGAGGGGTATGATGGAGGGACTTGTTAGTGTCGATTCTAATTTAGGGAGGGAGTCTGCAGGGTGGGGGGAGAAGGTGATAGGGCCGGAGTCCTTGAATGGTAATGAGGAGGGAGAGGGGACTGGTGTGTCTGAGAAGAGTGGAAAGGGAGGAGTTTCTAATGAGAGTAGGGGAATGGCAACTTGGCAAAGAAGAATAAGGACGGAGGAGGTGGGGAAACCGATGAATGCGAGTGAGGCAGGAGGTTTGAGGGATGGGGCAGTGGGAAGCAAACGAGGACTTGCAATGGTGGTGGGTGTTGAAGAGCAGGGTGTGTTGAAGAGCCGTAAAATCATGGATGTATGTTCATCTGAGGCGGAGGTTGAGGGCACTCAACCCCGCCGGGCCCAATGAATATCCTTAGCCTTAACTGCAGGGGGCTGGGCAACCCCGATGCAGTAGGCGGTCTCCGTAATTTATTACGGAGAGAGGCCCCCGCTATGGTTTTTCTCTCCGAAACCAAACTTAGCGGTAATGAATTTAGGAGAGTTAGGGCTAGCTTAGTTGATTATGAGGGTATGGAGGTGGATAGTGCTGGGAGGTCTGGTGGCCTTGCTTTTATGTGGAAGAAGCACTTAAACTGTTCTTTTAGATCGGCATCCATTCATCACATGGATTTTGAGATACAAGGAGATGAGGGGAGTTGGAGAGTGACTGGGTTTTACGGGTGGCCTAGTGTAGCTGATAGGCACCTTTCGTGGGAATTACTTAGGGAGTTGGGGGGCCAGTCGAATGATCCGTGGGTTTGCATAGGTGATTTTAATGAGATTCTCTTCGCGACAGAAATGAAAGGGGGAGTTCGGGCTCAGTGGCAAATGAACAATTTTAGGGAGGCTGTGGATGACTGCGCTCTTAGGGAGGTTGAGTTTGAGGGATATGCGTTTACGTTTGACAATGGCCAGGAAGGAGTGGATAATAGACAATGTCGCCTTGACCGAGCCTTATGTAACGAGGCATGGACTGATCGTTATCCTAGAGCAAAGTTGTATCATTTAACTCGGGAATGGTCTGACCATGCCCCTATTTTACTCCGGTTGAACAGACGGGAAGTGGAGGAGCGAGAGGTTCGTAGGCCTTTTCGGTTTGAGCAGATATGGGTGGGAGAGCAAGGGTGTGAGGAGACGGTGAAGGATGCGTGGGAGGGTGGGGATATTGACCTTGTGGCAGCTCTGTCTCGGTGTGCGGACCATCTACAAAAATGGAAGGGGATTAGTATAGGCAAAATCATGAAAGACTTGCAGACCAAAAGGCGCAAATTGACCCGTCTAAATGAGGGTGGCAGAACGAAGAGGGAGGTAGAGGAGAGGAGGAGATTGGTTCGAGATATTGCTTGTTTGCTGAAACAGGAGGAGGTGTTTTGGCGACAACGCTCTAGGGCGTTGTGGTTAAAGGAGGGAGACCGTAATACTAAATTTTTTCATCAAAAGGCGGGGCAAAGAAAGCAACGAAATCACATTGCTAGACTAATCGACAATAATGGGAGGGTTAGAGAAGGCAGGGAGGATATTTCGAAAGTGGCTACTGACTATTTTGCGGAGTTGTTCACTTCTGGGCAGCCTAGAAATTTCGAGCATATGCTAGATGGGATTGCGGGGAGAGTGACGGATAGGATGAATGAGTTGCTGCGATGTGATTATAGTGAGGAAGAAGTTGTGAATGCGCTGAATCAAATGCATCCTTTGAAAGCGCCGGGACCAGACGGGATGAATGGACTCTTCTACCAAACCTATTGGCATATTGTGGGTAATGCGGTGGTCCGTACCGTGCTTAGTGTGTTGAGAGGAGCACCTCTTCCGGAGGGCATCAATAAAACCCATATTGTTCTTATCCCAAAAAAGAAGGCACCCGATAAGATGGTCGATTTCCGCCCAATTAGCTTATGTAATGTGGTCTATAAGCTAGTTTCGAAAGTTTTAGCTAATCGTCTCAAGCTGTTTTTGGGGGATATTGTGTCAGAAAATCAGAGTGCGTTTACTCCAGGCCGGTTAATTACGGATAATATTTTGGTTGCCTTTGAATTATTCCACTTTATGAAGAACTCAAGAAATAAAAATGGGCATATGGCGTTAAAACTCGATATGTCTAAAGCGTATGATAGAGTGGAATGGCATTTTCTGGAACGGGTTTTATTACGTATGGGATTTGACTCGAGGTGGGTTAATCGCGTCATGATGTGTGTTTCATCGGTCACTTTTTCCGTTTTGATTAATGGTAGCCCGTCGGAGGAATTTAGACCGGAGCGTGGACTGCGACAAGGGGACCCGTTATCACCTTACCTCTTTATTTTGTGTGCCGAAGTTTTGTCGAGTTTGGTGAGGCGTGCTGCTGAAAATGGATCGCTACATGGGATTAGAATTGCACCGGCTGCTCCTGTTGTTTCACATTTGTTTTTTGCGGATGATAGCATTTTCTTCATTAAAGCCAACCTAGGGGAAGCTATTTGCGTACAAAATATACTTCAGGAGTATGCTGCGGCATCTGGGCAAGTCATTAATTTCGACAAAACCACTGTGTCGTTTAGCCGTGGTACTAGGGTGACTGATAGAAATTTGGTGGCTGCGAGACTTGGTGTTCGAACTGTTGAAGTACAAGAGCGTTATCTCGGGCTCCCCACTGTTATTGGACATTCAAAGAGAGTTGTGGCTAGTGTCATTCGAGATAAATTATGTAAGAAATTGCAGGGATGGCGAGGACAATTATTTTCGAAGGCGGGTCGGGAAGTGTTGATAAAGGCTGTGGCCCAATCAATCCCGACTTATGCAATGAGTGTCTTCAAATTGCCGGCCAATTTTTGCGATGAACTACGGTCAATTGTGTCTCGATTCTGGTGGGGGTCAACGAACGGGAAAAGCAAGATCCCGTGGATAGCGTGGTCAAAGCTTTGTCGACCGAAATGTATGGGAGGACTGGGTTTTCGCGATTTCCACATGTTCAACATGGCTCTCTTAGGAAAACAAGCATGGCGTTTAGTCACGAATAAGGTTAGCCTTATGTCACGAGTGATGGGAGGGAAATACTTTCCTGGGGGTGATTTTATGAGTGCTAGTATGGGCACGAATCCGAGCTATACGTGGAGGGGAATTATAGAGGCTAGGGAGGTGTTGCTCAAGGGGTTAAGAAGGCGGATTGGAGATGGGATGAGCACCAAAGTTTGGACTGACCCATGGATCGCGAACACGCAGACGAGGAGGGTACTTTCACCAAGACGGGATGCGGATGTAAACATGATGGTAGCTGACTTATGGAGCCCGGATGGTACGTCATGGGATAAGGATAAGGTTCGTGAGTACTTTCTCCCTTTTGAATATGACCGGATTGTTAGTATGCGCATTAGTCTCACTAAGCCAGAGGACGCCTGGACATGGGAACTCGAAAAGAATGGCGAATACTCCGTCAAATCTGCCTACAGAGCGTTAACAAATGGAAGGGAGGATGAAGGGGGTCCGTCTGACAACTCGAAGGACAAAGTTTTGTGGGCTCGAATCTGGAAAGCGAAGGTTTTGCCTAGAATCAAGGTGTTTATGTGGCTCCTCTGTAATGATGCCATAGCCACGAAGTACAACCTAGCTACTCGGGTTCGCGGATTTGGTGTTGGCTGTCCAGTTTGCGAGAACGATATGGAGACTAGTCTTCATTTGATTCGGGGTTGTGGGGTTGCGGGTGGGTTGTGGGATAGGTTGGGAATGGAGGTGCGGATGGCGGATGGGTATGAGCGGGTGAGGGAGTGGGTGGAGGATGTGTGGAGGGAGTTGGAGGATGGTGAGATAGAAACATTTATGACGGGTTGCTGGGCATTATGGGAAGCTCGAAATAAATGGGTCTTCGAAAATACACGTGTAGACATCGAGAAGGTACGGAGGAGAATTGTGGATCTGTGTAGGGAGATGGGTGAGGAGGAGGGAAGTACGTGCACAGGGGAGGGAAATGGAAGTGGGAGGAGGCAGTGGGTAAAACCAGATGGAGAGGTGGTGAAGATAAATGTTGATGCAGGGGTAAGGGAGGGATGGGGCTCGGGGTTTGGGGTCATCTGCCGTGGAAATGAGGGTGAGGTGCTGTGGGGTTTGAGCGAACATAAAGAGGAGATGATGGAGGTGCGGATGGCAGAGGCTGAAGCTATGGTGATCGGAATTCAGGAAGCACGAAGACGGGGATACACGAAGATAGCCATTGAGAGCGACTGCAAGCCTTTAGTTGATGCGTTGTTGACAAAGGAACAGGGACGAAGTGATTTCCATTTGTTGTTAGACGATATTCTTTCGGTTTGTGATAGTTTTGAGTCGGTCTCTTGGTCTTTTGTTAGTAGAAATTTAAATAGGGTAGCGCACGAGTTAGCTCAGTTAAGTGCGATTCATAGCGGTCGTAAACTTTGGGATCTTGGCGATCTTCCACGTTACGTTGTTGATCTTGTTCATTTTGATTCTTATGGAATGAATTAATCCCATCTTTGGGATTTCAAAAAAAAAAAAAAAAAAAAAAGTGGTCTCTCAAAAACTTGGAAAAATAATTCTAACCGCCTTTAGTCGAATTTTGAAGCTCGAAACTTCACAGGAGCCCAAATCTTCACAACGCATCAATTAGGTACGCTAACTTGATTTGATCAATCATCGTATCATCGATACCTAAAATATTTTATAGGAATTCATATATTTGATCAATATAGTTCAATTACTTGTTTAAATTATCGGATTTTTGCTCTCAATCTTTGCTTCACTCATCTTATGTTAAATGATATGATTGAAGAGTGATTGCACATCAACTGTTTGTTAAAATGCGCGTAAATTTTGCGGTTTTTTTTATTGTATTTCTATGATTTTAACATGAAATAATCAAGCAAACAATTAATTTTGATTAGATAGTTGTTGTTTGTATTACATGTAATGTTGTGGATTTTAGGTGTGTTGTTTTGGTTCTTTTCATGTTCATGTGACGGGATTAAATATACGCTAGTTGACGCAAACCTACTGCAATTCTTCTCTTGTATTGGCTGTATACATTGTATTAACTCTCAATGTCGGTCATGATCACTGTAATGGTCAGGGAGGCGCTTCTAGTGTCATGGTTTATTATGACATTTTTAATACGGAGTATCACTTAAAAGCCGTATTGGTCTAGTTATGTCTTTATTGGCCTTTTATCAGCCAAGTAATTGCATAATTAGCCTTGTATAAGCTGTATTGGTCTAGTTACGTCTTCAAATCACTCATATAAGCCGTATTGGTCTAGTTACGTCTTGATTAGCCTTGTATAAGCCGTATTGGTATAGTTTCGTGTTTATATCACTCATATAAGCCGTACTGGTCTAGTTATGTCGTTATTAGCATAGTATCAGCCAAGTGCTATACTGTTTAGCAGTTTGTGCTTCATTTGCCAGTGCAGTTCTCAACACAATCTAACATCTAGTTAGAAACAACATCTCTAAGTAACACACTGGTAAGGTCACAACCACGTTCACTTGTATTTTGCGGTGCTTGTTTTGATTTGTGTGGTTTATCACCAACTAGAGGTGATCGCATGGCAGATTGGAACGTAGCGTAGCTTCTATTGTTGCAGGATAGTTGGTGACAGAAAGAAGAAAATGAATATATTGAATTTGCTGTAAATCCTATAATTGAATGTGTGGTCAATCTTTTTTTTTTTTACCAGGCTCTGTTTGCAGCAAGGAGTCAGGGACAGATACAACATCGAGCACATTGGAGTGGGCATTCACAGAACTACTGTGCAATCCTGAAAAACTGTCTAATGCTCAAAATGAAATAGACCGTGTAATTGGGAAGCATAACAGACCAATTCAAGAGTCCGACCTCTCAAAATTACCCTATATCCAAGCAGTGGTGAAAGAAACCTTGAGGTTACACCCACCTATTCCGTTTCTACTACCACATAAAGCCGAAAAGATGTAGAACTATGTGGCTACTTTGTCCCCAATAATGCACAAATATGGGTTAATCTGTGGGCAATTGGTTGTGACCCAAGCGTGTGGCGGAATGCACTTTCGTTTTTGCCCAAAAGGTTTATGAAGAGTGAAGTTGATGTCAAGGGTAGAGATTTTGAGCTAATTCCCTTTGGAGCAGGAAGAAGAATGGGTCCTGATGTGCCACTGGCTCATAGGATGGTGCATCTAATGTTAGCAACTCTTCTTCATTCTTTCGATTGGAAACACGCTCATGGGTTATGTCCTGAAGATATAGACGTTGAGGAAAAGTTTGGACTTACTCTACAAAAAGCCCAACCATTTCAAGCTATTCCCCTTATAAGATGATCCAAGTATCCGACAACCAGGCAAGTAACTGCTTTGTTTTATGCATAAAGAAGAATAAATATCGTCTTATAAGCTGCTATAATTCCTCTGTCCGTGGATAAACATCTTGGTTTTCATTTTAGGCATCCATGAATGAACTTCCTGCTTGTGATATTTCATCTTTTTTATGTTATTTGTGGTCAATATGGTTTGTGACCTCACATCATTTTAGCAATCAATTTAGATTTCCGTTCACATCTTACTATGTTCGTTAACTTTTGAGCAAAATATACCAGGAAGTTTATTCATGGAAGAATGGAGTAGCATCTTTGTAATGGTCTGCTATGCTTTTTGGTTGCTGAAATGAAAGAGTGATTTTGTGTGTGGAAATTTAAGTACCAATAGTTTTTCACAAATTATGCGTAGACTATAGTAGAGTTGACCTGTTTAAGAGTGGGCGGAAGAGCAAGAAGGCTCGACACAGAGAGAGGCCGGCCTTGGTGAAAGTTCTTACTTGTATGGGCACAAGTAATAGTAACATGTCGAGGAAAATGAAAGTTTTCAAAAGATATGGAGCCATTAATCTCAGTGACCTTAAATAAAATAATATACATAAAGAAGAAATATTTAAATGTAAACGCCGTAGAAAGGGAGTAAGATTGTTCATCTAATTGTTGGAAAAATTGGTGTCTATTTGTAATTTTGTATTGTTTCTGAAATAACAACAAAATATTTATCTAGTACCTAATAACCTAAACAAGACGAATATGATTAGTTCAATAATTAATTTGAATATCCTCTTTTAGCACATTTGAAGTTTAATAATTCTTTGAATCGTCTCACCTGTTCAAAATCAGAAGCTTTTAGACTGCTGTCCAGTCTCACAAGTGACCACACGTATTTTTGGTCAAAATTGGAAGCGTTTGTTTATTTTTGGATATTATGTGGTCAAAATAAAAACACAAACACTTCAAAAGCTGATACTTGACTTAATGAGTATGACTTGAGCAAATGTACACATGACACAGTCGGCCAAATACATTAAAACTACCTACACAAGAAGTTGACGTGTTGGGATATTCTCACAATTACTTTCCAAAATATGAAAATTGTACGATTTAAAGAGTATAGATATAAGCAAATAAGGATCACATATGATGATGCAAGTGGGGTAAATGTGTGTCTGAGATGAAATGCAGGTGATATATTGAAAGGTAATTTAAAACTATCAAAAAGTGAAAAATGAAAGATATTTTAGAGACGGCGAGAGTATTTTCTAACATGCATTGTGATATTTCCAAGTTTTTTGTGCTCAAACTTGAGTAATATTCTTGTGGCCTATATTAAGGGTTTTTATGGATCTCGATTTAATAGGTTGGAAACTTAATGCTTTTATAACAATGGAACCTTACATCTTATCTCTAATTCTTATCTCTATAATCTTCATCATCTTTTTAGTCATTAAAATTTGTCAAAAATCTACTGTATCCAAACTTCCACCGGGTCCTAAAGCATGGCCTATCATAGGCAACATACACCAGCTCGGCGACAGACCACATTGTTCTGTCGCTGAGCTATCAAAGAAGTATGGCCCCATAATGACTCTCAAGTTAGGGACTAAGACCACTATAGTAATATCATCCCCTGCAGTAGCAAAAGAAATGTTCATTAAGCACGACTTAGCACTTTCTGGTAGAGCATTCCCGGATGCAACTAGGGTATCGAACCATCATAAGCATTCCATGGTTTTTCTCCCAGTAGGACAGAAATGGCGTGACCTTAGAAAAATCGCGGTGGTTCAGGTATTCACTAACCATCGTCTGAATTCGAGTGAGGGTTTAAGGCAGGAGAAAGTAGGTGAGCTAGTTGATCATGTACGACATTGTTGTGAGAAAGGCCAGGTTGTCAGCCTAGGCAAGGCCGTCTTTACTACAACGTTGAATTTATTGTCCAACACATTTTTCTCAATTGATCTAGGTAACCATGATTCGTCGAGTCAGCAAGACTTTAAGGTCATTGTTCGGCATGTGTTAGAGTTAGTTGGGAAGCCGAATGTTTCAGATTTTTTCCCGTTGGTTAGGCACTTGGATTTGCAAGGAGTGTTGAGAAAGACTTCGGTTTATTATAATAAGATGGCCGGAGTTTTCAATAGGATTATTGAAAAAAGATTGAGTGACGGTCTTGCCGTAAAAGATGATGTTCTTGGTACTCTACTTAAGCTGGCTGAAGATAATGAGTTGAGCCTGGAAGATGTCAGACATATGCTCACGGTAAGACTTCTGTTGTCCAAGCATATATAGTTCAATGCTAAAAAAAGATTGCATGTCTGCTCCCTACCCCTCCTTAGCAAGAACTCCTGATAGATTGCTACATAATTAACTACGGAGTACTTTGCTAAATTAGTCACTAGTTTGTTGCTGAAACAGAGAAAACTAGGAGTCATTACGGCAAATAAACGGTGATGACTCAATCCGAACCCCAAATGCTCTGACCCACAATTACCTGATCAGAACATAACCCGACTTGACTCCAAATGACCCAAGTGAATTCACGACGACCCAAGTGACTTGAATCAAAAATTACCCGACCCACTGACCTGCACCAAAAATGACTCGATAACATCGTGTCCTGGTTCAAAGTGGCTGACTCAGATGACTAGTTTGCAAGTGTCATTTGAATGTGGCCATTGTTTTTAGAGTTGCAAGGGAGACTCAGATGACTAGTTTGCAAGTGTCATTTGAATGTGGCCATTGTTTTTAGAGTTGCAAGGGAGAGTTTATGATCTAGAAATGACTGGGCTCAATCATTTTGGAATTTCGGTACCCTTGGTTATCCCATTTCTGATTATGAAGTAACATAGTTTTTATACAATTTAAGTCCCGATTTTCATCATGAATAATCTACAATCTATATTGAATGGGTAAGACTACGTACAATCGACACCTCAGCCCGCCACTGGGGACAATGGCCAATGAGCATTCAATACACTGATATATCTTGATCACATGCATCACCTGTTCTCATATATACTTTTGGTGTGCATCAGGATCTATTTATAGCCGGGACGGACACAACATCAAGCACATTAGAATGGGCAATGACAGAATTATTGCGCAACCCAGAAAAAATGGCAAAAGCTCAAGATGAACTAGACCAAATAATTGGCAAGAATACTACAGCAATTCAAGAATCTGACATCTCAAAGTTACCATATATTCAAGCAGTGGTAAAAGAAACATTCAGGTTACACCCACCAGCTCCATTCTTAGTACCTCATAAAGCCGAAAAGGATGTACAACTCTGCGGGTTCTCCATACCCAAGGATGCACAAATATGGGTCAACGTATGGTCCATAGGACGCGATTCAAGTGTATGGCCAAACGCTATTTCATTTTTGCCTGAAAGGTTTATGGAAAGTGAAGTCGATTTTAAGGGCAGAAATTTCGAGTTAATACCATTTGGAGCAGGAAGAAGAGTGTGTCCCGGCATACCACTGGCTCATAGGATGGTGCATCTAATGTTAGCAACTCTTCTTCATTCTTTCAATTGGAAACATGCTCATGGGTTACGTCCTGAAGATATAAATGTGGAGGAAAAGTTCGGACTAACTCTACTAAAAGCCCAGCCACTTCAAGCTATACCCCTTATAAGATGATCCAAGTATTCTACTACATAGCAGGCAAGTGACCGAGTTCTTTTATGCATAAAAATTACTACCGTCTTATAATTCCTCTGTCCGTGGATAAACTTCTTTGTTTTCATTTAAGGCTTCCATGAATGAACTTCCAACTTGTGATATTTCTTACTGAGTACTTGTGTTATTTATGTTATCTTTTATAAATATAGGTTGTGACCTTTACATCTTTTAGCGACTTATGAGCAAAACTTACCAGGAAGTTTATTCGCGGATTGATGGAGTAACACTTTTGTAATGGTCTACTATGCATTTTGGTTGCTGAATGAGACTTATATGGAGTATGTTTAAAATGAGCTTCACTATGGTCAGTATTGTTTTGGAGGCTTAAAGATGCTTAAATAAAAATAGTATTGTTTGTCCAAAAGGAGTACTTTTTTGTGTGTGGAAATTTAAGTACAAATAGTTTTTCACCAATTATGTGTGTACTGTAGTAGAGTTGTGTTTAAGAGTTTGTTGGCAGAAGATCAAGAATGAGAAAATTTGAGTAAAAGTATTCTCCCCTCTATCCTAGAATATACTCCGTAGTTCTTATGTTTTTGAGTACTATACTAAGGGCATCAATAATAGAGCTTTGTCAACAAAGGTTTGTGTACTTTTTAGAGGTTTGTTGACAAACAAACTCTCTATTGTTGGGAATGGGGGTTGAGGTTCATAAATGAGAATGTTTACAATTTTGTATACAGGTTTGTGTTTTTGGTTGTGAGTGATAGTGGACCCCATGTAGTATACTTTTGTGAGGTTTGTCTATATTTAAGAGATTTGTTTGTTGTTGTATTGAGATTTGTGTATTGAGTGATATGACATTAGACAAACCTCATTTGGGGTTTGTCTATTGCTAATGCCCTAATAACACGTTGAGGAAAATGAAAGTTGATGAAAGATATGGTCATTAATCTTACAACAATAAGTCTCTCTTGTGACGGGTCAAATATCACCCACATGGGTAGATAAGACAAAAATTAAAGTGTTTAGGGAGTCACAAATGATTTGTCTTATCCATCCATGTGAGTTTTACTTGACCCGTCACAAGCTTGTGACGGATATCGGCCGTCACAAATGAGAATTTGTGATCTCCCAAATAACAAAGGTAGAAATGTTTATTTTATTTTCTAGTTAGTTGTATAGAAAAAGTAGGAACTTTATTAACGGTCTCAGGATAAAGGGGGTTAAATATGAACTCAGAAGCTTGGTATTAAGAGGGTACAATAAGATTGTTTCTTTGTACGTATTTTGTTAAGCACACTTTGATTGATTGACCCTTCATTTCTCTTTAGTATATTTTTATTCAATATTTTGCATCTGCCTAAAGCTTATGTGGTCATACTTTAACTTTTATGAGTATTAAATCTTAGTTGACCAAAATGTACACACGGTAGAGTTGGCCGACTACACATGTTGACGCGTTAGGATATCATTTTATACTTCTTGTTGTATATTTTAATGTGCATTGTGAATTTTCTAAGTGTTTGTGCTCAAATTTGAGTATATAAGGGATTTTATGGACCTAGATTTAATAGATATATGAAATTTGCTTCTACAAAAATGGAACCTTACACTATATCTCTAATTCTAATCTCCATAATCTTCGTCATCTTTTTCGTAATCAAAATTTGTCGAAATTCTACTAAATCCGAATGTCCTCCGGGACCTAAAGCATGGCCTATCATAGGCAACATACACCAGCTTGGCAATAGACCACATCGTTCTGTCGCCGAGTTATCAAAAAAGTACGGTCCTATAATGTCTCTTAAGTTAGGGACTGTGACTACCGTAGTAATATCATCCCCTGAAGTAGCCAAAGAAATGTTCCTTAAGCACGATTTAACATTTTCTGGTAGAGCATTTCCGGATGCAGCTAGGGTATCAAACCACTATAAACATTCTATGGTGTGGCTCCCAGTATGCTCAAAATGGCGTGACCTTAGGAAAATCGCGGTGGTTCAACTATTTACAAACCATCGGCTTGATTCGAGCCAGGGTTTAAGGCAGAGGAAAGTAGGTGAGCTAGTTGATCATGTCCGACATTGTTGTGAGAAAGACCAGGTTGTTAGCATAGGCAAGGCTGTGTTTACTACCACGTTAAATTTGTTGTCCAACACCTTTTTCTCGGTAAATCTAGGAAGCTATGATTCCTCGGATTTGCAAGAGTTTAAGGACATTGTTTGGGCTATGATGGAATTGGGTGCAACACCGAATGTTTCGGATTTTTTCCCACTGGTTAGGCACTTGGATTTGCAGGGAGTGCTGAGAAAGACTGCGGTTAATTATGATAAGATGGTCGGAGTTTTCAATAGGATTATTGAAAAAAGATTGAGTGATGGTATCGCCGTAAAAGATGATGTTCTTGGTACTCTACTTAAGCTGGTTGAAGATAATGAATTGAGCCTTGAAGATGTCAGACATCTGCTCATGGTAAGGTTTCTTGTTTTTTATTTTTATTTTTATTTTATTTTATTGAATTCCCGTTTGTCATGCAAACGTTTATTTTAAGATAAGATGGTCGGAGTTTTCAAGACGAGATTGCAACGTCTGGTCCCTACCCCTCCATAGACAACAGCTCCCCATAGATTGCAACATTCATGACTACTAGGGTGAAGTAACTGCTATATTGTTGAGAAATATATATGGGTCTTTCTTTCTAATAAACTTGACGAATCAAATGATCCGACGTGAATCAACCCAACCAAACCCGATTTGGACATGCAAAGTACGACTTTAAAGTTGACTGAAACCCAAAGTGATCTGAACCCAATGTTCCAACCTGAGAATGAGCCGATTTGAAAGGTTTCAAAAAACAAATTAGCCCATCTCAAGTATGACCCGGTAATACTATTCCCGAAAAATGATTTCACACGAATCCGACCCCAGCTGAATGACATGTTAGCTAGATATGGCCGGTGTCTTTAGAATTGATGGAGCATTATACAAAGTGACAATTTAGGATAGCCAGCTCAAAATTGGTGTAGAGCTTAAATACCCTTGTTTATTCCATTTTCATCTGTAAAATTATAGTTTGATGCATTTATGTGGCAATTTTCGTTATGGATAATCTCCTATCTATATATTAATGGATTATTAATACATCCCAATCACCCGCACCACTTCTCATGTATACTTTTGGTGTGTATTAGGATCTATTTGTAGCGGGGACAGACACAACCTCTGGCACATTAGAATGGGCAATGACAGAATTACTGCGCAACCCAGAAAAAATGGCAAAAGCTCAAGATGAATTGGACCAGGTAATTGCCAAGGATAATGCGGCAATTCAAGAATCTGACATCTTGAAGTTACCATATATTCAAGCAGTGGTGAAGGAAACATTCAGGTTACACCCACCAGTTCCATTCTTAGTACCCCATAAAGCCGAAAATGATGTACAACTTTGCGGGTTTTTCATACCCAAGCATGCACAAATATGGGTCAATGTATGGTCCATTGGTCGGGATTCAAGTGTATGGCCAAATGCTCTTTCATTTTTGCCCGAAAGGTTTTTGGAAAGTGAAATCGATTTTAAGGGCAGAAGTTTCGAGCTGATACCATTTGGTGCAGGAAGAAGAATGTGTCCCGGCATGCCACTGGCTCATAGGATGGTGCATCTTATGTTAGCAACTCTTCTACATTCTTTTAATTGGAAACATGCTCATGGCGTAAGTCCTGAAGAAATAGATGTGGAAGAAAAGTTTGGAGTTACACTACAAAAGGTTCAGCCACTTCAAGCTATTCCCTTCATTAGATAATCTTCTCAATTGTAAGATTTCAAACTGGAAGATAATTTGTTTCTTACACCTAATGCAGATTGCATCCTTTTTTTTCTGAGTAACTCTCTTATAGGACATAAAACGGGCCAGTAGAGAAAAATCCGATTTAAAAGTGGAAGTTATTAATAAGAAAAAGGGATTTATCGGATTATGATTTCGGCTATTGTTGTGAAGGGTCACTCCTGAGTGCTGTGATATAAGGTCTCATACAACACAAATTTTTTTAAAGTAGTTGGTTGTATTTCTTTTGTTTGCTTTTATATCCGATTTTTCTTAGACATGAACTCTTTTCAGCCATCTTCACTGTTATAACAGTCATCATTTTAGCCATCTGTATCGATCTACTCTGGAAAATCAATCCGAAATTCTTACTGTCCACCCATTGATGGAACCGTGTTTTTCCAACTATTCCACTTGAACACTTCTTGCCTTGGATCAAAGTGAATTCGAACGACAGATGTTCGAACCATAGAGCACATTTTGAAGACCAAGGTTGAGAAGTACGCAAAAGGGAAGACTGGAAGTACAACATCGATATATTAAGAGTTTTGTTTGGGGAAAGGATTGTTGCTGTTAATGGAAACAAATGGAAGCAACAGAGGAAACTTTCAAGTGTCGAGTTCTCAACCAGGATGTTAAGGGATTTCAGCTGTGCTGTTTTTCAAAGAAATGCTGCCAAATTTAGTCAGGTATATTTCCGAATATTCTTAGGCTAATGTTATTTTTGACATCCATGTAAGTAACTTTGTGCTTCTCGAGTTGCTTGCAAGCTGTCTCGTCTCATTATCATCCCTAGGAAGACAATTGCGCTGGTCTGTTCACTTTTGATTTTGATGGCCTTTGAGAAGGTAAGATGACCCGATTTGGGGTGGATTGAACTGCCTATGATGATGCAAATGCATTGGTATACTGGAGATTTGTTGATCCTTCTTGGAAGATTAAGGGTGTGTTTGGATAGTAAAAGTGGAGGGAAAGGGAGGGGAGGGAGAAGGAGGGAAGAGAAAGGGATGGAAGGGAAGGGGAGGGAGAATGGAGGAGGTCATTTTCCCTCCAAATCTTGCCTTTGTGAGAGGAAATAATTTGGCTTGGAGGGGGGAAGTGGAAGGATTCATTTTCCCTCCCCTCAAAATCCCTCCACCTCCATTTTGCTAACCAAACAAAGGATTTATCATCCCTTCCTTTCCCTCCCCTCTCTTTCCCTCCAAATCCTCCTATCCAAACAGACCCTAAAGGAGCAATTAACATAGGATTAAGGATTAGGGATCTATTGGCCGTATCAAACCAGGATTTACTTCAGCCGACTCCAAATGATTTTGGGACTAACGTTTATTGTTGTGAAAGTGACAATTCGATTAAGTCAGTGTTTGAACAAAAAAATGGTCAGAATTTTTGCAGGATGTGAAGGAAGATATATTGTGTAGGTTTCTGAACTCAGCAGGATATATCCTTGTCAAATGACGGATCAATATCTAAGGGACATTATACTGAACATGATTGCAGGAAAAGATCGTACTGCAAATACAATCTCATGGTTTATTTACATGCTTTGTCAAAGTCCATTCATGAAAATATTGTTGAAGAGGTGAGGAAAGTTATATTAGGGTCTGAGACTGTGATTGATGTCCATAATCTCGTTGATCGAGTGACTGATGTAGCACTAGACAAGATGCATTACCTTCATGCTGCTCTTACAGAGACTTTGAGGCTTTATCCTGGAGTTCCTGTTGTTTGGCCTGTTTATAGATCTGCACTGTTTGTTTTTCAATATGAATTTAATTCTTTGGCTTGTAGGTATAAAATAAGGCAGACTGATGCACAAAACTGTCTTGTTTCCATTCTAAACTCCCTCACTTCTTTTTATAGCTGTCATTCAATGCAATTTTCGATTTTTTATCTTATCACATGTCATTCGTAAAAAGCATCCTAATTATTTTAAGACTTCACATATGTGAATCTCCTTTACCCCGTCAACTGAGCCTTGAGGCACTGGTGTAATATTGCAGTTGACACAATTATCTGTGCTTTCTATACAAAAAAGTAGCAGTCTATTCTCTTAATGTTAACATTACTTCATTACTGTTTTCTGTTCATGTGGAAATACCTTTGTATTTTCAACACGGTTAGTGTTACGAGATTTCTGAGTTACTAGGTAATGTTAAATACTGCTGTTGTTGGATATACCACAGTGTAGGATGGAGGGTCAGCAGAAGAAGATGATGTACTGCCAAATGGTAACAAAGTGAAGAAAGGAGATGACATATACTACATAGCCTTTGCAATGGGAAGAATGCCTTACACCTGGGAAGATGATGCTGAGGAATTTCGGCCAGAGCGATGGCTTGACCGTAATGGAATTTTGCAACCAGAATCACCTTTCAAATTCATAGTATGTACGTGTTTGCTTTTCCGAAACAGGTTATGACTTATAGTATCTACCCCTCATTGAATGTACCAGCTAAGCTATCAGACATCTGTACATTTCATTAGAGGAAACAGTACGTACTTAGTTTCAGTGTTTCCGCTTCTTCTGAACATCTTATTGACATTACTACCTGTATCATATTGGCTGTGGCAGGCGGGGCCATGAATTTGTCTCGGAAAAGACTTTGCTTACAGGCAGATGAAGATAGTTTCAATTTTGCTTCTTCAGTTCTTTAGGTTCAAGACAAGACGAGGAGGGTTACATATAGCCATATAGGACTATGCTTACACTCGGTCTCCTTGTTAGAGCACTACCAAGAGTTCAAAGAATAAGCTAACTACTGCACATTGTTTGTCCAGCAATTTATAGCTAGTACTACTAAGGTCTTAAGACTAATTTGTCAATGTAGACAGTTTTTTCAACTCGACTGCATCCATATATATATGACAAATTGTGTCCATCGATCCCAAATCATTGTGATGTGTAAAGTGTTTGCTATTGTATTTGTTTTGTCCAAGCCTGGAACATTTTGACATTTTCTTTTTATATCTTACAAACAGCGAGTGCTTGGCCAATTACAATTTCACAATTTAGAGTAAAAATGATATCAAATTAATAAAACGGTATAAATGATGTAAAATGGATCACTTTTCCATCCGCTCTAATCAATTATTTACACGTGACTAAAATATTCTTTACAAAAAAGTAGGGCGACGGATGGAATAATACACATGATTAGTGTCAACGATAAAATGTTTATCCTCATTTAAATGAAGTATTATAATAAATAAAAGAGTCATCTTGATTAAGGTTGTAAATGAGGTGAGCCCCTCGACAAGCCCTTGAAATCGGCTCGGTCGAAATTCGACTCGAGATCAGTCAACTGAGCTCGAGCCAAGCTGAGCCTAGCACACTAAGGCTCGGCTTGGAGGCTTTTTTTTTTTAATTAATTAATGTAACATACTCCATAGTGTGCATCAATAATATTTAAATTAATTTATATCATTTTTATGATAAATTAACTAAAATATTAATTTAAAAAATAAAATAACATATGAAATGTTATTTTAAGCTAATAAACGAAAAAAACTAGTTTAAATTCAAATTTTTAACTTAAAAATTACGCAAATTACTCTACAAGTCTATATTAGAATTTAAATAACCCTAAGAAAAAAATGTACTTAAACAAAACTTGAACTCGGACTCAGACTCGTAAAATATCATATGAGCCGAGCTTAAACTTTGGTTTCAAGAATTCAAGCTTGAGCTCTCGGACTCAATTTTTACAATATGGACTTATGGAGCTCCTCGGTTCGGTTACACCCCTAAGTTACCGAATGTATAAAATCCGTCATAAAAGTGGTCTCTCAGTAAGGTCTTGTTCTTTTGGACTGAAATTGTCTGAACTGAACTTAATGGAGCTGAACTGAACTGAACTGAACTGAATAGAGTTGAACTGAAATGAACTGAACTGAAATAATAATAATAATAATAATAATAATAATAATAATAATAATAATAATAATAATAATAGTAATAATAATAAAAATAAAATAAAAATAAAAATAAAACAAATGTAAATAGTAATATAATAATAATAAATATGTTATTAATAATATTAATAAAAATGAATATATTAATAAAATAATAAATATAATATAATAATAGTAATAATAATAATAATAATAAATATTAAAAAAAAATGTTATAATAAATAATAATAATAATAGTAATAATAATAATAATAATAATAAATGTTATAATAATATTATTCATTATTAATAAAATATCAATATATTAATAATAATAACTAAAAAACAAATATGATAAGTATAATATTAATATTATAAATAATAATAATTAATATAAATAATAATAATAATAACAGATGTAATATAATAATTAATTAATATAATAATAATAAATATGTTATTAATAATATTAATAAAAATGAATATATTAATAAAATAATAAATATAATATAATAATAGTAATTGTAATAATAATAATAATAATAAATATTAGGACCCTAAATATTAATACCCTAATATTGCAATTAATCATAATAGTATAATAATAAATGTAAATAGTAATATAATAAATATTAAAAATAAATTTTAATAAAATAATAACAATAGTAAATAAATTATTATAATAATAATGATAACAATAAGAATATAAAATAAGAATAATAATATTAATGTTGAAATAAACTACTCTGAATCGAATCAAGTGGTAAGTCGAATCTGAATTGAATTGAATGGAAATGAATCGAATCGAATCGAACTTAATAGAACTGAACTTATTAGAACTGAAATTAAGACCAAAAGAACCGGGCCTAACTCGGGAAAAATAATTTTAACCGCCTTTACTCGAATTTGAAGTTCACTCCACATGTATTATTTTAGTTGGTAGATTTTTTTTGTAGGACCATTTAAGCTACTAGCTCCATGAAGCTAGTAGCTCAATTTAAGCTAGTTCAATGGAAGTGCTCCAATGGTCAAGCAAGTAGTTTGAAATTTTTTTTATTTGTAAGCAAGTCCTTTTGGGAAACCATTGGAGATGCTCTTAGGTATTCTTTCTTGGATTTGATCAATCATCCATGCCTAAAATAATTGTTAGGAATTCATATATTTGATCAATATAGTTCAATTAATCGTTTGAATTACCGAATTTTTGCTGTCAATCTTTGCTTCACTCATTTTGTGTTAATGATATGACTGAAAACTAATTGCACATCACCTGTTTGTTAAAATGCCCGTAAATTTTGAGGTTCGTTATTGTATTTCTATGATTTAACATGAAATAATTAAGCAAACAATTACTTGATTAGATAGTTGTCGGTTGTATTACATGTAATGTTGTGAATTTTAGGTGAATTGTTTGATTCTTTTCATGTTCATGTGATGTGATTAGTTATACGCTAGTCGAACGCAAGCCTACGCGATTTTTCTGTTGTATTGACTGTATACATTGTATTATATCACATTATCACAATATCGGTTGTGATCACTGTAACGGTCACAGAGGCGCGTCCGGTGGCCATGGTTTATTATTACTTTATTACATCCCTTAAAAACCGTATTAGTTTAGTTACGTCTTTATTGGCCTTGTATCAGCCAACTAATTCGGTAGCCAAGTCGTATTGGGCTAGTTACGTCTTTATATCACTCATATAAGCCATATTGATCTAGTTATGTCTTTATTGGTCAGGTATCAGACTATCAGCTATAAGCCTTGGATAAAAGCTGTATTGGTATAGTTACGTCTCTATACCACTCATGTAAGCCGTATTGGTCTAGTCACGTTTTTATTGACCTTGTGTTAGCTAAGTGCCATACTAATTGCGCTTCATTTGCCGGTGCACTTCTCGACACAATTAACATATAGTCAGAAACAACATGTCTATGTAACACACCGGTAAGGTCACAATCACATTCATTAGACTCCCCCTTACCTCGTCATTTACAGGAGTCATTGAAGCACAGCTAATGTCGATGAACAGACCTTTATGCCTGTTAATTTCATCAATCCTTGAACAATTGGGTTGCAGCTGCAACCCATAAATCCCTTTTAAACCGGCCAATGCTACAAGAAGTACATAATTATACGGGTTGGTCGAACACATGACACCGTTTTTATACAACTCACTGATTATTTTTCGGATTAATGATTTAATTTGCTGTGTTTGTTTCTACTGCTGGTGTGAACTCATTTACTTCCGTTGTCCCAATCATTTGTTTACCCTTTTTATTATTTGTGAGGGATATTTTAATCAAAGGTAAACAAATGATTGGGACGGCGGGAGTGCATAAATTCTAAGGCCAAACTAAATCATTAAGAGTTCCTATATATATATCTGCTGCCAACATCAGGAGCATTCCTACATACCAAGAGAGCTCTTACAGTTCTAAATTCATGGATTACCGCAACATAACATTTCTTTTCTTTTCCATCTTAACTTTCCTTTTCTTACTTAAGCTCGCTTCAAAATCTGGCAAATCCAAACTTCCTCCTGGACCAAAATCATGGCCTATCATAGGCAACATTCACCTGTTTGGCGACAAGCTTCATTACTCTGTCACCAATCTTTCTAAAGCCTATGGACCTATAATGTCTCTTAAGTTTGGAACTGTCACCACCATTGTTATCTCATCCCCGGAAATAGCCAAAGATATGTTCCTTAAGCATGACTTAGCCCTCTCTAGTAGGAAGCAGTCAGATGCCGTTAGGGTGTTAAATCATGATAAAAATTCCATGGCTTGGCTCCCTGTATGTCCCAAGTGGCGAAATTTAAGGAAGATTGTAACCATCCAAATATTCACAAACCATCGACTCGATGCTAGCCAATTTATAAGGCAAAAAAAGGTCAGTGAGTTACTTGAGCATGCAAGATGGTGCTCTGAAAATGACCTGCCCGTTGATATAGGCAAAGCCGGGTTCACTGCCTCGCTAAACTTGTTGTCCAACACGTTGTTCTCCGTGGATTTGGCTAGTCACGAGTCCTCCTTTTCACAAGATTTTAAGGATCTTGTTTGGCATATAATGGAGGCTAGTGGAACTCCTAATATCTCAGATTTTTTTCCTGTAGTTAGGTACTTGGACTTGCAAGGTCTACGGAAACGGATCAAGGGTCTTTTTCTTAAGGTGATGGAGACTTTTGAGCAGATCATTAATCAAAGAATGAAAGATGAGGCGGTTTCTAAAGATGATGTTCTGGACACTCTCCTCAAGCTTGTAGAAGATGATACCTTGAGCCTTGATGATGTCTATCATATGCTACTAGTAAGCATAGCACCTTTCACCTAAAATTTTTTGATGTTTGTGTTTATAGCTGCCTGTCTTTGGCTATTTTTCTAAATATTGATGTGTATTGATTGGTTAATATGGGTTAGAATCAAACCTGTCAATTCTGACCCGACCCGTTTGACCCAAACCCGAAATGACCCGTTATTTTAGGACCGAGACCCGACCCGAATGGGTCAAAGGTAAATCAAGAATTTTAT
This sequence comes from Silene latifolia, assembly GCF_048544455.1. Taxonomy (NCBI): domain Eukaryota; kingdom Viridiplantae; phylum Streptophyta; class Magnoliopsida; order Caryophyllales; family Caryophyllaceae; genus Silene; species Silene latifolia. The sequence goes on from NC_133531.1 coordinate 3,681,776, forward strand.
TAAAATATTAATATTTATATATTATATTTGAAAAAATAGTTAAAAAAATATTTTTTTTATTTCTTAAAATTACAAACACAATTAAAAAGTCAATTTTATATAAATTTTATTATATTTAATGTGTATATTGAATTTGCTGTAATTGAATGTGGTCAATCTTTGTTCTTTTTACCAGGATCTGTTTGCAGCAGGGACGGATACAACATCTAGCACATTAGAGTGGGCATTCACAGAACTACTACGCAATCCCGAAAAACTGGCTAATGCTCAAAATGAAATAGACCGGGTAATTGGGAAGCATAACGGACCAATTCAAGAATCTGACATCTCAAAATTACCATATATCCAAGCAGTGGTGAAAGAAGCATTGAGGTTACATCCACCTATTCCGTTTCTATTACCACATAAAGCTGAAAAGGATGTCGAACTAAGTGGCTATTTTGTCCCCAAGAATGCACAAATATGGGTTAATGTATGGGCAATTGGTCGTGACCCAAGCGTGTGGCCGAATGCACTGTCGTTTTCGCCTGAAAGATTTCTGGGTAGTGAAGTTGATTTCAAAGGTAGAGATTTTGAGCTAATTCCCTTTGGTGCAGGAAGAAGGATGTGTCCTGGCATGCCACTGGCTCATAGGATGGTGCATCTAATGTTAGCAACTCTTCTTCATTCTTTCGATTGGAAACACGCTCACGGGTTACGTCCTGAAGATATAGATGCCGAGGAAAAGTTTGGACTTACTCAACAAAAAGCCCAACCACTTCAAGCTATACCCCTTATGAGACGATGATCCACCTATCCGACAACCAGGCAAGTTTTTTTTTTTTTTTTTTTTTTTTTTTTTTTTTTTGACGGTAAGAGAAAATATTTTGGGATGATTCATGTCAGCCGATCCCAAATTATTTTGGGGTTAAGGCTCTGATAATCCATGGCGGATTTTGTAATGGAATGATCAATCCTATTAGAGCATCTCCAATGGACGGCTACAATACATTGTAGCCTGATTTGTCAAGTCGGTTTTTTAAGCTGTTTTGCTTTTCAACTACACACCGCTCAAATGAAAAGCTACAACATTTTGTAGCTTATATGGGTCCCACCTTATTAATTTCATCCAATAAATAAATTTACCTTTTTTTTTTCATGTCAAGCATGTAGCTTGACAAAGCTACAATGCTTTCAAGCTACATTTGTTCACTCTTTCTCTAATGGTAAGCTACTTGCTTGAAATTTTACAAAAATTGTAAGCAAGTCCCTAAAAGCAACCATTGGAGTTGCTCTTAAGGTTCCTAGAACAATGACTTGTTGAAAAACAGTGAACTGGCAAGTAAATGCTTTGTTTTATGCATAAAAAAGAATAAATACCGTCTTATAAGTTATAATTGCTCTGTCCGGGGGATAAACATCTTGGTTTACGTTTAAGGCGTCCATGAATGAATTTCCTGCTGTGATGCTTCTTCTCTTTTATGTTATTTATGATCAATATGGTTTATGTCCTCCCATCATTTTAGCAGCAATCAATTTATATTTCCGTTCACATCTTACTATGTTCGTTAACTTTTGATTAAATCGTTCCAGGAAGTTTATTCATGGAAGAATTGTTCGAGGGCTTAAAGATGCTTGAATAAGTAAGATTAGTATTACTTTTGTGGGCGGAAATTTAAATACAAATAGTTTTTCACAAATTATGTGTAGTACTGTAGTCGAGTTGAACTGTTTCAGAGTTTGTTGGCGGAAGAGCAAGAAGGCACGACACAGAGAGAGGCCGGCTTTGATGAAAGTTCTTACTTGTATGAGGAAAGTATTAGTAACATGTCGAGGAAAATAAAAGTAGACAAAAGATATATAGTCATTAATCTCAGTGACCCTAAATAATAAGTATACATAAGGAAGGTATATGCGAAATTTTAAATGTGAACGTTGTTCAAAGAAATTAAGAGCTTTATTTTTGCATGTAAAACACTTTATTTTAGTCATTTTGTTATGTATACTTGACTGATCGTAATTTGTAACCTTCATTCCTCAAATAGCAATATGTATTTTTTTTTTCTAGTTTGTTTATTTTTGAATATTTTGCATCTGGGCCTACCATTTATGTGGTCAAAAATAAGAATACAAACAGTTTGAAAAGCTTAATACTTGACTTAATGAGTATGAATTGAGCAAATATACACACGGCAGAGTCGGCCGATTACACTAAAAAACTACTTAAATTAGAGGTTGACGTGTTGGGATATTCTCACAAATTACTTTCTAAAATACGAAAATTGTAGGATTTAAGCAGTGTAATTATAAACAATAAGGACTACATATGATGATGCTAAAGGAATAAATGTGTGGCTGAGATGAAATACAAGTGAAACGGACTCATTATCCCTCACTTGATAAAAAATTGGTAATCACTTCTCATAAATTAATTTTGTGTCACAATAAAGAATAATGGAATACAATATGGAACACAAAATAGGATAATCTGCTCTCCAATAAAATTACTCTACCAAAGTTGGTTGGTGTGAGTGGTAAGAGCTCTCATCTCTTAAACAAGTGGTCACGGGTTCGATTCCTGACCCCATTAAATTGCCTTCAGTACCCCGAAGGAGATTGTCCCAGCTGTCGGTAGGGGATACTCCTGGTCAACACCAAAAAAAATAAAAAATAAAAAATAAAAATATAAGTCTATGATTGTACCTTTCATCCCTTAAATAACAACAAAATAGTTCTTGGGTACCAAAAGTCCAAAACAAGACTAACGTGCTTATGTAGTACAATAGTTAAACATTTTGAAAACCTCGTGTACCATATTTTGCATGTGGCCTAAAACTAAAGCTACGTACGTTAGCCACAAGTTTACTTCTTAGGATAAGTATTATTTAGTAGAGTAGATCTTTCTTAAGACGGTCTTATTCTAATATCAAAAAATGTCAACATTTTTAATAGAAAAGTAACCATTTAATGATCAAATATTATAAATAAAATTAACATTTTTTAAATAAAAACTGATGTTAACATTTTATCAGAAAAATTAACATTTTATCGTAAAATGGTGACATTTGTTTTATCTTAATTTCAGACGAAGATAATACGTCTGAAACAAGAATTTGCCTATTTAGTAACGGTCTAACGAAAATTATTATGGAGATGTAAGTCATAGAATTATTGTAAGCTTTTACAATAATGGAACCTCACATCTTATCTCTAATTCTCGTCACCATAATCTTCGTCATATTTTACGTCATCAAAATTTCTCGAAATTCTACTAAATCCAAACGTCCTCCAGGACCTAAACCATGGCCAATCATAGGCAACATACACCAGCTCGGCGACAAACCACATCTTTCAGTCGCCGAGCTATCAAAAAAATATGGTCCCATAATGTCCCTCAAATTAGGGACTATGACAATTATAGTAATATCATCCCCTCAAGTAGCGAAAGAAATGTTCCTTAAGCACGACTTAACATTTTCTTCTAGAACATTCCCGGAGGCGACTAGGAAGTCGAACCATCATAAGCATTCCATGGTTTGGCTCCCAGTAGGGCCGAAATGGCGAGACCTTAGGAAAATCGCGGTTGTTCAACTATTTACAACTCAACGACTCGATTCAAGCCAGGGTTTAAGGCAGAAGAAAGTAGGTGAGTTAGTTGATCATGTACGATATTGTTGCGAGAAAGGGAAGGTTGTTAGCGTAGGCAAGGCCGCGTTTACTACTTCGCTGAATTTGTTGTCCAACACGATATTCTCGATTGATTTAGGTAATCATGATTCATCGAGTTTGCAAGAGTTTAAGGACATTATTTCGGCGTTGTTGGAATTAAGTGCAAAGCCAAATGTTTCGGATTTTTTCCCATTGGTTAAGTACTTGGATTTGCAAGGAATTTCGAGAAAGGGTTCGGTTTATTTTGATAAGATGCTTGGAGTTTTCGATAGGATTATTGAGAAAAGATTGAGTGATGGTATTGCTGTAAAAGATGATGTTCTTGGTACTTTACTTAAGTTGGTTGAAGATAATGAGTTGAGCCTTGAAGATGTTAGACATTTGCTCATGGTAAGCTTCTAATTATGTTTTTTTTATCAAATAATTAAGAAATGATTAGCAATTTTTTTTCTATTTTCAAATGGAGCTATGCTCAATATAAACCCGAGAAAATTCCAGATGACCCAATCCGAACCTGAAATGATCCGATTCAAAATTACCCGACCAGAGCATGACCTGATCTGACTCTAAACAAGCCAAAAATGATTTGATTCAAAGTGACCCATACCCAAAATGACATACCACACCTGAAAATGACCTGAATTTTGAGTATTTTTTAGATCCAATATTTTGATTTTATATCGAAAAAAATTTAACCAATCCTTGAATCAAAATATTGGATCTAAAAAATACGAGTATAGATTATTGTCTAGCAATTTTTTTATTCGAGAATCTCTTTGGTGTTTGTTATTAACACGTTAGTATATCTTGATCACACGTGTACATTCTCATGTATACTTTTGGTGTGTATTAGGATCTATTTATAGGCGGGACAGACACAACCTCTGTCACATTAGAATGGGCAATGACAGAGTTATTGCGCAACCCAGAAAAAATGGCAAAAGCTCAAGATGAACTAGACCAAATAATTGGCAAGAATACTGCGGCAATTCAAGAATCCGACATTTCAAAGTTACCATATATTCAAGCTGTGGTGAAAGAAACATTCAGGTTACACCCACCAGGTCCACTTTTAGTACCTCATAAAGCCGAAAAAGATGTAAATCTATGTGGGTTCTTCGTACCCAAGGATGCACTAATATGGGTCAATGTATGGTCTATGGGTCGTGATTCAAGCGTATGGCCAAACGCTCTTTCATTTTTGCCCGAAAGGTTTTTGGAAAGTGAAGTCGATTTTAAGGGTAGAAATTTCGAGTTATTACCATTCGGAGCAGGAAGAAGAATATGTCCCGCTATACCACTGGCTTATAGAATGGTGCATCTAATGTTAGCAACTCTTCTTCATTCTTTCAATTGGAAATATGCTCATGGGCTACGTCCTGAAGATATAGAGGTCGAGGAAAAGTTCGGACTTACTCTACAAAAAGCTGACCCACTTCAAGCTATACCCCTTATAAGATGATCCAAGTAACCAGGTTTTTTTTATGTATAAAATTTAATAAAATAAGCGTCTTTTAATTCCTATGTCCGCTGATAAGCTTCTTGAATTGGTTTTCATTTAAGGCGTCCATGAACGAACTTCCCACTTGTAATATTTCTTACAAAGCACTCGTGTTATTTATATTATTTTTGATCAATATGGGTTGTGAGTTATGACCATCACATCTTTTAGTGACTTATGAGCAAAATGTACCACGAAGTTTATTTGCGGATTGATGGAGTAAAACTGTAACACTTTCGTAATGGTTTCCAATGCTTTCTGGTAGCAATTGGTCTCCCTTGTGACGGGTCACCATTTGTGGCGGATATTTTGTGAGTTAAAATGGTAACAAAATGGGTTAGTGGAGAAAGGGGACCACATGAATAGTGTTGCAGAGAGAGAAAAAGTGGGTCCTTTGTGAGGTAAAATGGTATCCGTCACTCCAGAGTGACGGATATTGTTGATCACAAATGAGATTTTGTGTTCTGGTAGTTGAGAAATTAAGAGTATGTTGAAAATTTAAGATTAGTATTTTTTGGTCAACAAGAGTACTTTTGTGTGTGGAAATTAATATTCCCTCTATATATATAGTAACATTAAAAATCTTGACATTATTTATGATCGTAGGAAATCTTTGATATTATTCTTAGGGGTTGTTTGGTTACCCATTCTAAAACACATGAATTGTAATTTATGGGATTTGCAAAATGGGTGAGTTGTTTGTTTGTCCCAAATCACATGAATTGAAGTTCCATGGGAACTCCAATTCCTCCATAATGTGGGAAGTTGCTTACCTAGGTGACTAGGTCCCCCTAGGTAAGTTGAAATTCCGGTGGAATTCACTTCTCACATTCCAACCAAACAACTTTTTCCCATTTCATGTGATTTATAAAATCATGGGATCTCTTAATTCCTTGAAACTTCAATTCTCTTAGCGAACCAAACGACCCCTTAATTTATAAGACAAAATATAGTCATGTGAGATCTTTTTTTATTTATCGTTATGAATGCTATAAGAATATAAAATTTTTATAATTATTAATAATGTGTAACTAAAGATATTCATGTTGCAAAACATGTCTCAACAAGTGTGAAAAAAGTCAATGTTACCATTGGTGTGGTATTGAGGGAGTATGAATAAATATAATAGTTAGACTTAAATCATTAATTTTAAGGTTTTTGTGAAGATGGTTCATCTATTATGGTATCAGAGGTACTTAAAATTCTGGTAGCCTCTAATAACTCACGAAGTGGAACGGATTTCAGCACATAATAGGAGGGAGTATGTGCACTAATCACTCTTCAAGCCCAATAGGCATTCAAGTGAGTTTACACTTTTTCTTTTTTAGGTGTTTCAGTCAATAATTTAAATTTTCATTCTCTAGTAAAAAAAACCAACCCATATAGGTGGGGCCGTGGGAATATTGTATAACTACATTTCCTCTAAAGCTGATCATGGGCCGGGTCGGGATGATAAAAATCGCCAATATGTACGGGTTGGACCGAGTTGGGTCAAATGAGTGGGCCTATTTAACGAGCTCAAACCCAACCCCTATGGGTTAAATTGGATTTCGTGCCTAAATGGGCTTTTTGGGCTCTAAAATTTACGACTTACCAAACGAGATAGCATTATATATACCTTCAAGAAGCACTTTAATAACGTAATTAGTTTATAAAATCGTACAAAATATGATGAAGCGCATATGAATAAATTAGAAAAGTATAAGAAACACAACTGTCGATACATTAGAATGTTTAACGAGATATTTATGCTATGTAAACTTCACTTTTAAATCTCAATAAATATATACATGAGCTTTTAACGAGTTATTTATAATTTTAACGCTACTTAAACAAACTCAATAAGAAAAAATATTCCTTAATTAAATAATATCGGTCGGGCCGGGCCAAGATTTGGGCTAAACGCTTGGCCCAAACCCGCCCTAAAAGTACTTTCAGCTTTTTTGGGCCCGTCCATGGGTTTTTTGAGCCAAAATAAAAACCCCAAACCCTTCAAAAAATTGGGCCGGGCCAGGTCGATTAGCTTGGCCGTTTGTCACCTCTAAATTTTCCTCCTCATTTCAAGTTGTTTTTCATTTTTTTAATAATTATAAACACATTCCTCTTTCCTTACTTTAATAATCGTGTATGAAATAATTGTAAGCTATTAATCGGGATAGATAGTATACATAAGGAAGAAGTATGATTGTTCTTTGAATGGTTGGAAAAAGTGGTATCTATTTGTATTATTTCTCAGATTTATCTAAATTTTGTACCCGTGGAATCACGGGTGCGTTTGAGATTAATTGTGTAAGTACACGCGTACCATAATCTCATTTGTTTGATACATATCGACATCTTTATTGCTTTCACTGACACGCAAAAATGTTTCACATAAATTGTTGTTTATGTATTTTGGCGAGAAGTAAAACAACATATTTATTTTTAATTTCACGGTATTATAATATTGGACGGGCAAATAGATCTAATAACGTACAACTGTAATCTAGAACTACTTACTTCAACGTTAAGAATTGTGATATAAAATTAACCATGTCAAATGAATATTTGGTACCTACGTAGCTTATTTTTATCATTGACCAATGTTTTCTTATATACTCTGTAATCAAGTTTGAAAGTGTGTGGTTGTACAAGCAATTATAATGTCACCTTTTAGGACTATCATTATATAAATTTGATAATACGGAAAATTCACGTGGTACCCTCGAACTTTGTCATTTTGCACATGGTACCCAACTTTTTAAGTTTATGTATATTATACCCTCCATGTTTGATTTTCATGCACAACATATCCTTTTTGTCGCTCTAAAAAAACCCAATTGCACATACCTCCTAGATTGGAATTCAGAATCGACCAATTTTTTCTCGTTAAATGATTATCTCGTCATAATCTACGATTTGAGGGAAAAAAAAATTGTCGACTCACATATTATAGGGTTTTTTAACGAAAATCTCAAATCAAACATATCTTCGATCATAAATTTCCGAATGACCAATTTCTTTTTATCAATTTATAGATCTCGAAGAGTTAATCAATTTGGAAAAAAAATTAGTCAATTCCGATTTCTGTTCTATAATTTATGCTCAATCGAAAATTTTAAAAACGATAAAAAGGACAAGTTGTGTTTGAAAATTAAATTTCAAGGATATCATGTGCACAAACTTAAAAAGTTGGGTACCGCGTGAAAAATGGCAAAGTTCGAGGGTATCACGTGAATTTTCCCTTGATAATATTATGAGTAATATTATATTAGCTAACATAATATATGTATTTATTTATTTAGTACACTTTTCATTTCCACACTCTTACCTTTAAAAAACAATAAATCCAATTCTCTAAAACCTAATTTTATTATAGAAAATGTATTTGATTTGTTTATTAGAAATTATATATTGATCATATTAGTGTTTTTCTTCTCTGTTTTCTAGTATTCATTTCCGTTTTATTCAGGGGCTTAGGTTTTTAAGGGTTTCTTTGATTGACGGTGGACGGTAGCTATGTTGAAGTGAGCCGTAAAAGGCGTGCCGGTGAGAAGGGTACAATGACGGTGAAAAATTGGTCGATGGGCGAGAGAGCCGGTGCTTAACATGTTTCTAGAAGCAAGGGACAAAGCGGGTTGATAGTGGCTTGGAAGGGATTGATACCTTGTAGGCTAGGAGATGGTAGGCGTGTTGACGGTGGAGTAATGTGTTTTTGTTTATTTTCCAAAAAAAAAAAATCTTTATACCATGCACGTTTGTTTAATTCTCTATCTCTATTTTTTTATATATTTTTCTCTTCACGCAATATTATTTATTTTGTTAGATGATGTAATTCTGGAGTTTTTTTCCTCACTTGTTGTAGCTCGTGTTATTTTTGCTTTGATTTGTTTTGTTCTCATCGTAATACATTTTATTTAAATTGTTGCATAAGACGACTTTAGAAGGGTTACATGATGTATTTTATATTGTCCTTATAGTTCAATATATTAATTTTCTTACGCTATTATAATATTTGAGGACATTATATAAAAAAATATGTTAAGATATTAATTTTTAAATTCTCTTTATGCATCCAATTTATTAAATTAAGGAGATATACATTAAAAGAGGGGATAACATTTACAAACAATGTAAAATATAGATTTATGTAATATGACTTTTATTTGTCGTATAATTGATTTTGACAATAAAATCCAAATTTTTTTTTTTTTTTTTTTTTTTTTTTTTGATGTAGTATAATCTAATTTAAAATAAAAATCCAATTTTAATGTGCATGATGCTCTAAATTGTATTTAATGCTACAAATATAATAAATTTTTTCTTTTTTCTTTTTTAAATAATAAATGGTAATAATGTGGCATATTAGGCTAGATATGTTGATGTGGCAAATAGATAAGTGTTTAGTTTGTGTTTTTGTTCCGGGTGTAATTCCGGAGCAGGATTGTGACCACTTGAGCTTGTAGAATGATGTCGTTGCTCGTCTCTTCCTTTCACTCTTTCCTGTAAAGATGAACAAACTGAGGGCTCGGCTTGGGGCCGAGCGTACTCACTCCGACGCTCAAGTCAGTAAACTTAGAGAGATAAGTTGTATGTTTAACTTGGCAAAGTATATTGTAGAGAGATAAGGGAGTTTTATACCAGATTTTCCAGTGTATTTCTCAATGAGAGATGTGGAGTATTTATAGACTTTCACCTTTTGTCACGTAGTGGCCAAGTGGCGTAGCGGTGGAAAGATCTGTCTTACCCTCGGCCGAGGGACCCATGACAGGCCGCGGGCTGGTTGACTCCATGCCGAGGGGACCGGATGCGAGTATACGGATATGCCTCTCGGCCGGCTAGTTGCCGAGCCGAGACCAATGACAGCCGACAGGCTTTGTCGGTTAGGCCGTTTTTCTTTTGACTTGTTGTCTTTTAGCTTTGACCTTGGTCAATATGTTGACTTGGTCAGCGGGTGCAGAATATGCCCCATCAATTTGCCCCCAGCGTAGTCTATGCCGTGGTATGGACCTTCGATGCGTGTTGAGCGTATTCTGCGCCTGTCGAACTTCTTCCTCGGCTTGGTCCTGTTCAGGCCGTACCATATCCCGGCGAGCGGCAACAAGTATAGGGAGACGGGCGGTCGTCACCAGACTCACCTGGCCCTTCGGACAGCTTCAGCTGTTCGGGGGCCAACTTTTGAGCCTTTCCTCCTGTAGACACCTCGTTTCTGCACCCCTCGCAAACCACCCGGTGATGATTGGGCCGCATGTTTGGTTCGCGGAACGATTAGTGACAGTTCGTAAGATTATCGTCAAGTGATTGCTCAAAAATTAATGTCAGCCTCTTAGTTGTCATCCACGTCCCGATACGGTCGTTTGTGATAATTAGAGTACATTCGAGTCGGGTCAAAAACCGTCTCCATTTTCGATGATTTGTAAAATCCCGAGTCGGAATGTTCTGGAATGTTCCGGATATTTCTATTCCATATTTCTCAAATTTTATCTTTTGGCAAATAATATCCCGTAATATTCAAAAGATAATCGAATTAAATCCGTCCTACCATAACTAAAACACGGAAATCTTTCTTAAACAGGAGGAAACCTCTTGGGAATAGACGCAGCAGGTGCTGCGCCTCTTCCAAGAGACGCAGTGGCTGCTGCGCCTCTTCCCAAGCCCTTCTTTGCATGATTTACGTATCTTTTTTTATATCTTTCCGAGATTCACTTCCAAAGAGTCTCCGAAACCCTATTCCTCCGTGTGATTAGTATAAATAGGAGCTTTCGTTCCTCATATTTCTCACGCGAGTGTCCGCCCTTCTCTTCTCCCTTTGCATTCTAGACTTTGTTCTTACTAATTGGCGCCTACGTGCTTGAACATTCGACCACGTAAGCTCGGATCTTTCCGGGTACCAGCCTCTCCGTTGCATGACCGACCAATTTGACCACTACACTTAATCAATCTAATTAATCAATTTGTTCAATCGTTTTCCTCTTACGAGGGCACTCTTTCCTTGCATTCGCGTCGAGCATCACTAATCGATCTTCTTAGTTCTTCTCGTTTCGTCAACATGTAAGTCTGAGGGTGTATAATTCTCTTTATTTATTGTATTTTGTTTATCGTATAACAATTGTAAGATTTATGTCGAACACACCATTAAAACCGATTTCTAAAAACCATCTTTAAAACCTTTTTACGGATTTCCAGTAGACAGACGAAGAGAAAAGACGCAGCAACTGCTGCGCCTCTTCGAAGGAGCGCAAAGACTGCCGCGCCTCTTCGTGAGGGCCGCGCAGTTTCTGCTTCTTTTCTTCTTCTCCGTCCTCTCGTAATTCGTGTTTGTGTTTGTTTTATTTGTTTCTTTTTGTTCATTAATTCGTTCATCATAATAACATATCAATTCACATGTATATAATTGTTCATTCATCATTAATATGCTTAATTCATCATTGTTCCGACTTAAATCCTAGATAATCAATATTTACGGGTTTTCGTCATTAATATTCAAATCTGGGTTTTAGAAGTTCAATTTCGTTCATATTGAGTTTCTGGAATTCATCGTTGATATATTTGCATCCATATTCATTGATAATTCATCATGTTTAGTTTCATTCACCGATGTCACTAATTAATCGTTCATTAACATCGACCCTTCACATAATTAATCCGTCTAATTTCCGTCTCATTCATGTTTCATTGTTTATTGCTTTCATGACCATCATTCATATGTAAATAACATGCTAATCACTTTCATCCGAGTAATTATTGTCGTAATCAATCATTAAATTAACAATTGACATTAACGGTTCATTAAAGCTTCACGCCAGAACTCACCCTTGGAACAGCGCAAAGAATCGCGCGCTCTTCCAAAGGGCGCGCATACCTGCGCTTTGTTCAGGATGAGTTCTGTCTCTCGAACTTCCTTTCGCTTGACCTATTTAGTTTACGTATTAATCAACTAATATTCGTATGATCACGCTAATATCATTCGTTAATTATTTCTTTTATTCCTTTCTCTCAAATTATCCGTTTTAAAGGTATTTTCGACATAAATCGCCTATTCCGATGTAATTAATGTAATTTTCATTATTGCAATTCATAGTTATTGTATTTCTCTTATTTGTATGTTTTCACATGTAAATCAAATATTAAATCCAACTTCGACCCAATTGTGTGCTAATTACGTGTCAACCGACTTAGTCTAATTCTCACATGTTAGGATTAAAACTTGGATGTTGCATTGCATGCATATAGCCGACGATATATCAAGTACGAATAAACTCCCTAATCATTAGTAGAGGCCGCTATCGAGGCGGGCGGGATTAGGTGTTCGATCAAAAGAGCTTCCTAATACGTACCCTCACCCCTTACTCCAGATCTCCGTGAGCACCCGTGTTCATTGGCATCCACGAGAGTCATTCTAGACATAGAATGCTAAGGGTAACGATTGCTTAGTGTTCATGTCACTACTTTGTGTCCTGACATGACACGAGGTATTCGAACGGTTCCAATTTCCCATAAAAATTGGTGGCGACTCCTTACAAAATGCAAACGCTTGTTTTCGAGCCCCTTCGTCCCAAGCGCCCCCGTGGGCGGCCCGCTGTCCACAGTTTGGCGACTCCGCTGGGGATCATACACTTACGTGTAGCTAGGGTGAAACTCGAACAAGGTTAGGGAATAAGTTTGTACAAGACAATTGTCGGTTTTCATAACTCGGTCTTCCTAGACCGTTTAAATTCGGCCTTCCTAGGCCCAACCCAACCCATTCGACCAATCGTCCCGTCTAAACGGTCCTAATTCTTATTTGGGCCTAAGGATGGATAGCGATTGACGTCATCCATACCATGATGCTTACTCTTGTTTGTATCAAGGGCCTTCACTACTTGAGGAAATGGACTAGGAATCGGCCTTACTCTTGTTTGGCACGAGCCTCTCCACAGACTTCGGGTTTGATGGTTCGGTATGGCAACCCACCCTTTAAAACAAAACCTTTCTAAATGCACTCAGCATCCCGTTATAATGCTTGTATAAATATGCAAAACCTTATGTGATCACCATTTCAAAACAAATCATGACGAATTTTCAAAAAAATCAAAACCCGTTTTCAATCAAGAATTTCGAAAATAGGGCCTTTAATTAGTACAAAGTCCGGTCAAAACTCTGTCCGTTTGTCAAAATTCGGGCCACAAGCCCATTTCAAAACCTCACTTCGAGTCCACTCCTACAACTACACTACAGTTGGCTAGGACACACATTTTCAAAGACCTAGTCTTTCTTCAAAAACTCACTCAACACAAGTGGCACACACCCACTTCACGAGTCAAACTTTTCCTCTTTTAGCAAATGTGATAGAATGGTCGATCGTGTTTTGATTCGTCGCCGGTCTCTTATCCAGTTTCCAAGATGCCTGGGTCAAGTGATGATACAAACCTCCAGCAAATTCAAGAGAGTAATGATCGAATCCTAGCCGCGATAACCCAAATGCAAATCACTCAAGAACAAACCTATGACCGCCTTGAGCTTATCGAAGGCCGCATCTTTGATGTAGAGGGAAAGCTGCCTCCCATTTAAAGTGAAGTACTAGGTTTTTCCGATGACGAGTCCAAAGATGAGAATCCTCTCATGGGGACAACCGCAGCTGAGAAAAGACTCCAATACCTAGAGGAGCAATTGATGTACCTTAAGGGGGATGACATTTACAGGGAGAACAATCGAAAGTATGAGGCCGTCAATTCCAAATTGCCCACTAACTTTAGCATGACGGATATCCCTAAGTTTAAAGGACATGAGAACCCTTTGAACCACATCCGCGCCTTCAAGGACTACATGTCTATCAAAGGCATCAAACCCGAGATGTTCTCAAGGATCTTTCCTTCATCTCTTGACACCATCCCAAAGCAATGGTTCTACACTTTAGATCACAAAAAGGTCGCTACTTGGGAAGACGCCGCCATTGAGTTCTCGAAACAATACGCGGATAATGCCGAGATCCAAGTCAACATGCGCACTCTAGAGGTTCTTACCCAAAATGACAAGGAAGGATTCACCGACTTTCTAAGTAGGTGGAGGAAGACTAGTACTCAACTAGTAGAACGCCCAGATGAGGCCACTCTTGTGGAGAAATTCGTGGACAATCTCAAGCCCATATATGCCAACCATTTGAGATATCAAAACATCAAGACTTTCAAAGATTTAACCGTGTTGGGGACACGAATTGAAGATGACATCCGCAAAGGGCTCTTGTCCAAAACGGTAGGTCGAGGATATCAAGGGTCCACAAGTCGTTCATACGGCTCTACTAGCAAGACCGACGAAGTTAACCTTCTCGAGCCATCCAAGAAAACTAGCCCACCAAGGAAGTTCACAAACCTTGGGGACACGTACTCAATGCTCGAAAAGGCTAATGAAGCAAGGCAAACTCCAACCCATTGGACCTACTCCCGAACCCGAAAGGAAGTCCAAGTTTTGGGATGAAAATTCCCTTGTGAATACCATAGGGGCAAGGGGCACGACACGAAAAAATGCTACAAATTGAAACATGTGCTTCAAGATATGATTGAAGATGGTCGGCTTCCAATTCCACCAGGAGGTAAGCCCAACAACACTCAGAATCCTCTTGGAGTTCTAGTGATTACAAGTGACGAATCTACCTTAGATTGCTCACATCTCATTTCTCCCACCGAAAATGAAATTCATGCAATTGAGAAAGAAAGACTCTACTCTACCATCTCCCCTACCATTTCCGACTTCATCGCATGGGCAAGGAGTGTAGATAGACAAGTGTGGGAACTAGAAAACATGGTAATGATCTTACGCGATCCCAAGGCAACGCCTAAAGAACGCATACCATTGACCTTCTCTCAAAATGCCACTATGCAAGAAGTAGTCACCGTGGTCGACAAGCTAGTCGATCAAATCATACAACTAGAAAGCGACATCATGAGAATGAGGGAACTAGCCGCAATCAATGGGGTTTGGGCCGATGACGATGAAGACGAATACCTCATTGAAAACTCTTTGGTAAAAGAGATAGTCCAAAATGGCGAAGACCAAGATGTGGATCACCTAACTCGCTCGGGCCGTCCATACCAAAGTACTACTCAAAACAGTCCAACCAATGTCATCACACCAAATGACAACGAAGACGACCCCACCGACCATTTGCTCAAGCAATTACAAAGAACCAAGGCTGATCTTTCAGTCTGGCAACTAGTGGCAAGCTCATTTCCACACCGCCAAGCTTTACTGCAAGCTTTGGCCAAATTGAATGTAGCGCATAACTCTACTCCCGAAGATGTAGTCAACTTGGTCTTCCAAGAATCACCGAAGTTAAGTAATCCTATTACTTTCTCAGACGAAGACTTGCCACCTTTTGGCGGTAGTCACAACCTTGCTCTATACATCACTGTCATCTGTCTAAAGAAAAATGTGCCAATGACCTTGGTAGATGATGGCTCCGCGGTCAACGTCATACCCCTCAAAACGGCATATAAACTAGGCATGAAAGAGTCGGATTGGACCCCTACAAGTCAAGGCGTACGCGCATATGACGGTACGCGACGAAAAGTGGTTGGACTTGCTAGCCTAACCATAGCCACGGGACCAATCGAGCGAAAGGTCAACTTCCAAATAGTGGACATCGAAGCTTCATTCAACATACTTCTGGGAAGGCCTTGGATTCATGCTTCCAAAGCGGTAACATCCACCCTTCACCAAAAGATCAAGATCCCACTCAATGGCAAAGTTGTGACAATCACTTCGTCGCCTATCAAGGCAATAATCGAGAAACAGTCAAGCAATCAAGTCCTTGCGGATCCCATATACGAACTTGGGGGCTTCCAAAGTGTAAGTGTCATAGAAAGCGAGTTGGCACCCTTATACTACAATCCCTACTCTAACTTGGTGGTCAATCACATACTCAAGAATCAGGGATACTTCCCTGGAATGCCTTTGAACCCAATTCGGAAGAACACCTTCGCGCCATACAAGAAAGGCAACTCATCAAGAATACCACTTGGACTAGGGTACAAACCCCACAGTGAAGAAGTTCTCGAAATGCTTGCTCAAGTCCAAAATCGCAAGTATGTAGGAGTCCAAATGAGGCCATATCTCCCCACCTTAAATGGATACTTCGTTCAAGAAGGAAGTTCGGAACTCTATCACGGGTTTCCCGAACCTTGGCATTACCTCGAGAGGAAGTTAGCCGGAATCGAGATCTTTCACGATTGCTACTTTATCCCTCCAGAAACGGTCCCTACCGTCAAAACCCGTCAAGCACCTTGCTTAGACGAACAAGCTGTTAGCCTCCTGTTTGGGGAGGACCGATTTGTTAAGGCGCGCAGATGAGATCATTACTACAATACTTCAAGACGATCGCTTCAACCCCACCGCGTTAATCACGTAAATCGATACAAAGCAGCAGAAAGGATGGAGAAAATCAATCAAATGGACCAACAATCAAGGAAAACTCTTCAAGCTCACCTTTGGAGAAGGAGAGATGTTCAAAGAAGAGCCGAAGACGACGAGTTCGAATCGAGTCGGAGTCGGAGTCGAGTCGAGTCTAGAGAAGTCATTAGAGAGTCTACTCCCGTCGTCATCCCCACTCCTTTCGTTTCTCCTAGCTTACTTTCAAGTAGTCACAGTAGTTCGGGAAATGCCCCAACTATCGTTTTTGCCGCCACCGACCATGGATCGGTTGGCTTCTTTGTTTCAACTTTACTCAAATCTTAATATGAATAAATCGGGTTCTGCTTACTCTTTGCGTTATCTTGAGTGCAATTCTGTTTATGATGATACCGAGGATGACCAAAACCCAGAGTTGACCGAAATACCTCCCTACGTAGCCAAAGAAATACTACAGAAAGGGAAGGGGGACCAGAATTGAGGACACCGAACCCATCAATGTAGGAACCGAACTAGAACCCAAAGAACTTAGGATAGGGACTACCTTGAGCTCTACCGAACGGGCCGACTTCATAGACCTCCTAAATGAATTCAAAGACGTTTTCGCTTGGTCCTACAAAGACATGCCAGGGATCGATAGGGATATCGCCGAACATAGAATTCGATTAAGCCTGGTTTCAAGCCCGTAAAACAGAAGCTTCGACGGATGAGAACAGAATGGGCCCTAAAGATCAAGGAAGAAGTTGATAAGCAATTCAAAGCCGGGTTCATCAAGGTTTCCGAGTATTCTGACTGGGTGGCTAACATAGTACCCGTACCCAAAAAGGATGGGAGAATTCGAGTTTGTGTTGACTTTAGAGATTTGAACAAAGCAAGTCCGAAAGACGACTTTCCTCTACCCCACATCGACATATTGGTGGACAACACTGCAGACCACGCTTTGCTATCCTTCATGGATGGATATGCGGGTTATAACCAAATCAAAATGGCCATGGAAGACATGCACAAGACCGCGTTCGTCACCCAATGGGGAACCTATTGCCATACAAGAATGCCATTCGGATTGATCAACGCCGGAGCTACATACCAACGCACCGCAACTACACTCTTACATGACATGATGCACAAAGAAGTTGAGGTATACGTAGATGACATGATCGTCAAATCCAAAGAGAGAGAGGGACATATTGCGAACCTTCGCAAGTTCTTCGCAAGGCTACGGAAGTACAACATGAGACTCAATCCTCAGAAATGCACATTTGGGGTAACATCTGGCAAACTCCTAGGATACGTCGTTAGCCAACGAGGTATAGAAATAGATCCCTCGAAAATCAAAGCTCTGATTGAAATGCCACAACCTCAAACAGAAAAAGAAGTCAGAGGATTCCTGGGAAAAGTTCAATACATAAGTCGATTCATATCGAAACTTACAATGATTTGCGAGCCTATCTTCAAGAAACTCAAGAAGACAGACCACACCATGTGGGATGATGATTGTCAAAAGGCGTTCGACAGAATCAAGGAGATATTGGCTAAACCACCAATGCTCATGCCACCACAACAAGATCAACCTCTTGGTTTGTATCTCACGGTAGAATCAAAACCGCCATGGGTGCCATGCTAGCTCAAACCGTAGGAAGTGAAGAAAGAGCTATTTACTATCTAAGTAAGAAGTTCTTGGAATACGAGTGCAAATACTCACAACTCGAAAAGACATGCCTCGCTCTTGTGTGGGCAACAAAGAAGCTACGCCACTACATGCTTAGCTACTCCGTCAAAATATTCTCCAAGATGGATCCAGTCAAATACCTCTTCGAGAAACCTGTCCTCAATGGACGCCTAGCAAGATGGACCATGATGCTCTCAGAATTTGACCTCAAATACGTGCCACTAAAAGTAATAAAGGGTCGCGCCGTCGCCGAATTCTTCGCAGAAAATCCCATCAACGACGCACAAGCCATCGATACTTGGTCATTTCCCGACGAGGATATACTTCAAACAGATGTAGACTCCTGGGACCTATACTTTGATGGAGCATCAAACCTAAGAGGATTTGGGATAGGAGTGTTGCTCATTTCTCCCGAAGGTGAGCATACACCGATCTTTGTCAAACTCGACTTCGAGGTGACAAACAACGCCGCAGAGTATGAGGCTTGTTTAATTGGACTACAAGCGGCAGTAAGCTTAGGCATCAAAAACCTCCGAGTGCATGGAGATTCGTCACTAATCATCAACCAAGTTACGGGATCTTGGAAAATCCGAAGCGAAAGCCTAGCACCCTATCAAGCTAGGATTGACCAAGTCGCTCAATTCTTTGATCACGTAACCTACTTGCACCTACCTCGGGAGGAAAATCAATTTGCAGACGCTCTTGCGAAACTTGCATCTTTGATAAATATGCCGGATTACATGATGGAAATGCCTTTGTGTATCGAACGACGGTCGAGCCGCTTATGTCCATCAAATTACCGATGAAGAAGAAATCGCACAGGAACCCTGGTTCCAAGCAATCCTGAACTTCAAGCTTAATGGTACCTATCCACCAGATATGGACAAAAGGGGACAACGAGCTATACGCCTACTAGCTTCACAATACGTCCTCATGCAAGGAGAATTATACAAAAGAACACCTCTTGGTGTAGTCCTACGTTGCCTTGATCATTCACAGGCACGAAAAGTGATGGAAGAAGTCCACGACGGAGAATGCGGTCCTCATATGAGTGGACCTATGATGGCAAAGAAAATCACACGTCTAGGATACTATTGGACCACAATGGAATCCGATTGCATCAAATATGTGAGGCATTGCCACAACTGTCAAATCTTCGGGAACGTACAACACGTCCCTCCTTCGTTGCTCTACACAATGACATCTCCTTGGCCATTCTCCGCGTGGGGAATCGACATAATCGGGAAAATAACCCCAGCAGGAACAGGAGGTCACTGTTTCATCCTAGTAGCAATTGACTACTTCACCAAATGGGTAGAAGCGGCTTCCTACACCGCTCTCACGGCCAAAAATGTAGCCAAGTTCATACAAAATAACATCATCTGCCGATATGGTTGCCCACATGAGATCATCAGCGATAATGGGTCCCACTTCCAAGCCGAAACCGAACAGTTGCTAGCCAAGTACAAGATCAAGCATCATCACTCATCGCCCTATAGACCACAGACTAACGGCGCGGTAGAAGCGGCTAACAAGAACGTCGTCACAATCCTCAAGAAAATGACCGACAATTATAGAGATTGGCCAAGCAAAATACCCTTCGCTTTGTGGGGGTATCGAACATCCGTCAGGACGCCCACTGGGGCTACTCCTTTCTATTTAACTTACGGCATGGAAGCCGTACAACCAGTCGAGCTAGAAATACCATCCTTGCGCATCCTACTAGAGAGTCAGATCCCTGAAGCCGATTGGAAGAAAGATAGATACGAAGAACTCATCCTCTTGGATGAACGTAGGCTTCGTGCCTTACATAATGTCCAAACATATCAAGCACGTATCAAACGAGCTTTCAACAAAAGGGTTAGGCCAAGAAACATCAAAGAAGGAGATTTGGTTCTCAAATCGGTCAGAGCTCTTTTACCTGTCGACCCAAGGGGGAAATTCAAACCTAATCGGGCCGGACCATATCTAGTCAAATCCATACTCCTGGGGGTGCGGTTAGAATCACAGACCTAGATGGGAATGAATTCTCAAACCCCACAAATCTCGACCAATCGAAACGATACTATGCCTAGGATAGAAGAAACGCGCCTCGCGTAAACCCGCGTGTCGCTCTTGCGGCACTAAATAAGCGGCCCCTGGCCCTTTTGAATGTCACTATGCTCTTGCATTTTGGTAAACTTGTCATCCTCGTATCATCAAACAAACTAAATTCGCACCTCCAGAGTAAGCAAAAGCTCATGCTTATTTTCTATGTTCATTACGAGCTCTTGCTTCGAACAATTATTCTTTTACATTTACTCGAACTACGCGCAAGGGTTTGATTTCACTTTTAAGTGAATACGTAGGCAATCCTTCACGGGATTCAACCCACCATTTTATTTAAAATGTAAATAGAAGGACATTTGCATTGCATTTGAAATTCGACAAGAATAATTAAAGAAAATCACAACGGTTTCGTAACCACTTAACCTTTTGTATTTCATTCAATTGCTAATAATAATAATACGACAAATAATAAAAATCGACTAGGCTAGGATTCTAAAAATCCCTCCTTTTATTACAACAATAATAATAATAATCAAATAATAATAATAAGACTTGGGCTATTCCTCCATCTTTCCCTTGCCTTTGTCGTTCTTGTCATATTTCTTGTCACGACCTCGAGCCGGCGCCTCGCACCACTTCAGACCTAATCACCAACGGTCTTTCTCGAGGCCCGACTCTTCCATTCTTGCCAACCACCACCTCTGCGACAGGAGTAGTCTTCGATTTCTTCGAAGGATGAATGACTTGGAACCCGGCTTCCTCTTCTCCTTGATCGATGCTTCTCCTTCTCTTTCTCTCCCTCGCGCACTTTGTAGTCAACGGGCTCGCGCTTCCTCGATCTTTCGCGCTCTTCCGAAGTTGCGGCCTTCCTCCACCTCAGATAAGAATCCGACACCCACAAGGCATTGGAGGAGAAGCTCAAGAACCACATATTTCTTTGGGCCCATTTCATAGCCCACTCTCTTCGGCTCTCTGTAGTAAGCGCCATAGCGATCATGGGAACGGTGTCAAGCACGGGAATCATCCGCTTCAACCCGACTTGCCTCATCAATCTCTCGGGAAGATGAATACCATGAACTCCAATCCGGGGGATGCGCACGGACCTAGTAGGATCCAAAGAAGACACTCCAGAGACGGACTTGAGGTGCCACCACGGACAACCCACCGATCAAAGGGCCATCATCAGTCTTCAGCTTGTTCTTCCAATAATCGCAGACCCGGGTAAAATCCACCATGTACAGCCGTGTCCTCATCGAAATCATACGGGCATGATAGGAAAGTGCATGAACTGGGGGCTCGAGCAATCGGAGACGTTCCATAAGCCAAACCTACCAAAACAGGTATTAGACACCCAAAAAAAAAAAAAAAAAAAAAAAAAAAAAAAAAAAAAAAAAAAAAAAAACGAAAAAAAAAAAAAAAAAAAAAAAAAAAAAAAAAAAAAAAAAAAAAAGAAAAAAGGAGGGTGTCTTTTTACCTGTAAGATGACGGGACTCCCCAAAAATGGAAGATCGCGGTTGGATTTCCTATTATCCAAGCCCAAGATAATCTCCCCTAAGCACAAGCAAGCTGGGCTCCTGCGCAGCTCCATTTGCTCAACGAGACCCAATAGGCGGGGATCACCTCTCAAATCTTCATCAACATGTCCCCGAAAGACGTAAACGTGAAGCAAACAGAAGCCAAATGCTCTCCTTCTAGCGACATAAAGAGACAGAGGGTCGGCCCCGTTGATGAATCGATCCATAAAGTCCAAAGCATCCGCACGCCTTTCGAAGTAACAAGACGATCTACCTCAAGCCTAGTAAGTCCAAGCAAATCTCTAAACTTGCTCTTATACCCTTGTGAAGTGGAAGGGATGGCGGGGTAGATGTTCGGGGTCCCACCCGCCAATAGCAGCAATTTCCTCTGGAAAAGGACAAATATCACCTCCGGGAACGCGAAAACATGATAAATTTGGATCCCAATAATCAAGACATGCATCTAAGAACGGTTTTACTACCTTAATGAGTTTCAAACTCAACAAAGACCCAAGGTTGTAAGCACCCATGTCATGTTTCTCAATATTCGAAAACTCGTTAGTCCATTCCTTCAAGCGAATTTCTAGGGTATTCATGATGATAATTTTCTCTTGAAAATTTATGGGGAGTTTTATATGTGAATCGACGAAGAAGAGAAGGAAGAATCGTATGATTTAAAGCTTCATCGACGCTTCTATTTATACTAATTCTTTGTTTCCAAAATCATCGTAACCGACTGCTTGGGAACAGGCGCGGCACTCTTTGCGCCTCTTCAAAGAGACGCGGCTCGTCTTGCGCCTCTTCCCTAGCATCACTTCGTGATTTCGCGTTTGGATCTTTCCTAATTCTATAACCGAATAATTTCCTATTCCTACGGGATTTTATTTTGGTAAATCCGCGAAATTTACCATGCTCCAGGTTTCCTTGATCCATGAACGCGCATTTCGAGGCGACGTCGGCATTTTCGGCCATTTTTTCTCACACTTTTATATTTAGTTTTCATTTTAATTCCTTTCTTTGATTCTTTTCTTTTTCATTTTCACTTTTATTTAATCATTTCACTTCTATTTTCTTCATTTTCTAACTTATATATTTCTTTTTTCTTTTTTTTGCGGGGGTAACCCTCCCTATCGTCCGGTCATTTCCGACAAATTTTTTTGCATTTTCGCGTCCTTTTCGAGTCTCATTTTGCACCAATTAAAGGCCTTATGCGTATATAAAAATGTAAATGAATGTGTTTTTCTATGTGAATTTTAGAAAGCATGACGGTGCAAACCGTTGTCTACCAAACTTGTCCAAAAGCTAACTCGAGATACAAAAAAACACAACCCAGCAGCAAAAGGCACTCAGGCCATCGTATATACAACAAAAAAGCAAATGTACGAGCAAACTGGGGGCTTCGCCCCAAACAAATCCAAGTCTAAACAAACTGGGGGCTTCGCCCCAAACAAGTCCAAAAATGTTCAAAATCAAGACTACAAAGACCACGCAGACATTCTGCGAGCACCCTCCAACTCGGCAACCCTCGCCATAAGAGCGGCAATCTCGGCGTCCCGAAACTCGAGCTCCCTCGACAAACGAGCCGTCTCCTCCCGGGACTGGGCTAGCTCTCGCTCCAGCTCACGATCGGCCTGAGAACAGCAACAAGTTGGCTCATGTCAACCAATTCAAACAAAACTGGAAATCAAAAAGTCAAAAGAGATCCAACAAGGTTCATACCTGACGACCTCGACCGCCGACAAGTGCCTCGATGGCTGTAGCTCGTAGCCGGTTGGCCACCCTCCATAGTGCCACGAACCGAGATGGCGCGACTGCGTTTCAAAAGCTTCTCGAAGAACCGAACAAGTTTAATCAAATGTGTTCTTACACAAAAAAAAAAAAAAAAAACTATGCAAAGTAAAAGCTCACCCTCCGAATCGATCGCCGGTCGTCTAGGCCAAAGATCCGTCACGGCTCACGTCAAAATCACGCAACTCGGAGATCGTCGTCCTCCCGGTCGCGTCGGTGTACTCGAGGGTCTCGGGATACACTGGGGGCTCGATGCCCGCCGCCTCAACCTCCTGCAAAGACAAGTAAGCTTTCATTAATCGATGATCCTTCATCGTAATTCCCGAAGCCAATCAAAGAGAAATAAAAGGATACTCACCACTACCGCCGACGCCAACCTCCCGTAAAGGAACGCGAGTAGTCCTCACCAGCGCAGAAGGAGGTCATCGCCACCGGCACCAGCCAAGTCTGCCTCCCTCTCAGCCTCAGAAGGCTCCCTGAACATCGTCCTCGGAGGGTCAATAGGAACCGTCAATGCACCCCGAGAGCACTGACGAGCCAAACGCTCGCCTAAGTACCACACCGGACCCATCGACGTCCACAACAACAGCCGACTCGGGCTCCTAGGTCGAAGGACCTCAGCAACAAAAGGAGGTGCCTCGGCATACTCCGCCCAAGGTCTGGGCACCCACTGTGACAAGATAAAGACAGAGATCATTCCTATGATCAGATGAAGG
This sequence comes from Silene latifolia, assembly GCF_048544455.1. Classification (NCBI taxonomy): domain Eukaryota; kingdom Viridiplantae; phylum Streptophyta; class Magnoliopsida; order Caryophyllales; family Caryophyllaceae; genus Silene; species Silene latifolia. The sequence continues at coordinate 3,706,022 of NC_133531.1, forward strand.
GAAAGAAGTAAATGCATACAAACGGGATACTCACGCTGCTCAGCTGAAGGGCGTTCACATCCCGCCGGTAAACATTGTGAGAAGAACGCTTGCTCTTCGTCCGGCACATGACCCAATCCCTCACCACGGGATAGGCCCTCTCCAGCGGCTCCGTCCTCTTGGGCGCGAGGCCCGGGAAGTAAGAGTACACCCACGCCTGTAAAACGGGATAACCAATGACGATCTTTCGATCTTTGATAAAAGAAAGGAATTTATTTTGGTCCAAAGGAAGGTTCATACCTCCAACAGTAGCCCAGTCCGACGGCGCGGGAGAAGTCCCCTTCTCCATCAACTCCGGACGAACCATGGCCCTCATGAAGCGGATGAGGACCGCAAAACCAGCGGTGACCCAGTCCCAACGCCCTAGGGAGCTCAGGTCAGCAAGAAAGGGAAGAAGCTTCGTCGACAGCCTCTCACCCTTGTCTCCGAGGTAAATCGAAGACAAGAACCACCAAAGCCACAGACGAGCCCTCTGCTCAGCTGTACAAGGAGGAGGAGCCGTCTCCCTCCCATCGATCACCACCGATCTGGGGTCTTCCCGCGAAGTAATCTCGAACATAGGTACGGGTACCAAACCCGCATCGCAACAGCCTTCGGCGACAGGTTCCAGCCGATCAACCTCCTCGCCTCGGCCGAATCCGCTCTCATGCCAGTCTCCGGCCACACCATCTCCTCAGTCCCGCACGGCAGACCAGAAATCATGCCGTAATCCTCCAAGGTGACTCCCACCTCACCAAAAGGCAGGTGAAACGTGGAAGTCGTATCCCAAAATCGATCCAGGAAAGCGCGGACCAGGCTAAGGTTGGCCCGCAACTTCCTCTTCACGATATCCCTCCAGGACACTGAACGGAGGAGGACCGAACGCTCCACGCTCAATCATGGCCCTCTCCTCCTCCGACAGCCGCTCGTAGTGCTCCATCGCCGTCGTGTACCCCGAGAACGACCGGATATTCCCGGCCTCCTATTATGATTCGAAATAAAGCTATCTTTAGTTCTGAAGTGAATTTGAAGGAAATTTGAACGAAAAACAGAAAGAGGATAAGTAATGAGTTAGGGAATTCCTATTTACCAAGCTCTTTCGTCCGTAGGACAAGTGACCCTCTGCAGCCCACACAAGGTGTCTACTCTCCCAAGTCTCAGCCCACGCGGGAGCTCCTCTCAGCTGACGACCCCCTCGTCCGAGGTGGGCCCGTCGCGGAATCTCCTCCTCATCAGCAACCTCCTCCTCAGGAACCTCGTCTGCAGCAGCCATCACCGCGTCGGCGAAAGTCTGCTCCAAAGCCTCCTCAACCGTACTGGCGTCAACCTCCATGGGAGTCCTCCCGGAAGTGGAAGCATCATCACCTGCAACATTAAAGCAAGTCCAGGCCGCATCACGTGATGGCAAGCCTTTGTTAAGTAGCTATTTCGAGCCTTCAAGGCCCGGAAGTCGCCCATTTCTGGCCATCCTTGGCCATATTCTCACCAATTCAAGCACTCATGTGACAAGTTGGGTCAAGCCAAGTCAAAGTCAAAGCCTAGTTCCGGGTTCGAGTCGAAAATTCGGCAGCATTTCGCTATAATGGCGGTTATGCCCTAGAAAGGTGCCCTGCAAAAGTTGTCACCAACCAAAATTCCGAGATGACAGGAAGTTTACCCGTCACCCAAGGGTCCCAAATATCAAGTTTCATCACAAATGGGCAATCCTAAGGCCATTTTCGAAGCCATTTTCGATCTAGCTGTGAAACCGTCTTAAAATTCGCTCAAGGGCTCAAAACTCGATGAAAATTCAAAGTGAATACATGGTTATGTTCCTAACATTGCCTACTATCCATTTCTAGCATCAATTTGGCAAAGCAAATCCATTTGGGGGAAAAGCCCCAAATTTTCGAGTAAAAGGGTCGAAAACCCTAATGTTTGCGGCTCAAAATTCGACAAATACGGGTGATTAACGCAAGATTAAAACACATACCTCGATTAGTCATATTTCAAGCAAGCTTTTGAATCTAACCTTGACGGAAATGGTGAAGATTTGAGAGAGAAATTGAAAGATTTGTGTTTCGAAATAATGAGATAAAACCCTCTGATTTCGCGTTTTTACGCAAGAATTGTCAAATTGGGGAAAGGACGCAGCAGGCGCTGCGCCTCTTCCAAGAGACGCAGCTCTTGCTGCGCCTCTTCCTTTTGTTCCCTCCTTACGAATTTTCGAAAATTCGTTATGAGTTCGTTATTTGTGGGCCCATCTTTGGTGCGCCTCTTCCTCGATGACATTTTGTATCATTTTGGTCCGTTTCGACGATTTTTCTTCGTTCCGGCCCGCATTTTATCCAGCGCGACAATATTTTGCAGTATCGTCCAAATTCATTTTATCCCTCGCAGCAGTATTTTGCAGTATTGCTCATTTTGTTTCGGCGCAGTGGTATTTTGCAGTACCGCTCACTCAAGACCTTCTTCCCCGACGATCAAGATGTCCCTAATCGTCGGTGTATTCCCCAACGAGAGTTTGTTTGAGACCAACGCAAGCAACTTCAACCTCAAGTTTTCTTGCCTGAGTTCGCTTGAGACCAACGCAAGCGGATTCCCCCCAGCAGTTTCTACCGACGTCCTGCTGCTTTCAACATTTCTTGTTTCCCCGCGAAGTTCGATTAAGTCTCAGGTATGGTCTCTTCCTATGGCTGGCGAGCTTCCTTACGTAGTCTAATGGACTTTAAACGACCCTCCCCGATAGTCGACAGACTCTAAAATGTTCCCGACGACAGGTCCTTGGCTCAGACCCCTTGAGCCGCCTCGCGTCGCCATAGTCGTCAGGTTGTAATCTTCGATTGACCTGATGGCTATACTTTGACTTTCGCCTTGTCCAAGCCTCAGTCAAAGTGGGGGCTCTGTAGACACCTCGTTTCTGCACCCCTCGCAAACCACCCGGTGATGATTGGGCCGCATGTTTGGTTCGCGGAACGATTAGTGACAGTTCGTAAGATTATCGTCAAGTGATTGCTCAAAAATTAATGTCAGCCTCTTAGTTGTCATCCACGTCCCGATACGGTCGTTTTGTGAGAATTAGAGTACATTCGAGTCCGGTCAAAAACCGTCTCCATTTTTTCGATATGTTTGTAAAATCCCGAGTCAGAATGTTCTGGAATGTTCCGGATATTTCTATTCCATATTTCTCAAATTTTATCTTTTGGCAAATAATATCCCGTAATATTCAAAAGATAATCGAATTAAATCCGTCCTACCATAACTAAAACACGGAAATCTTTCTTAAACAGGAGGAAACCTCCTGGGAATAGACGCAAGCAGTGTCTTTGCGCCTCTTCCAAGAGACGCAGTGGGCCGCGCCTCTTCCCAGGCCCTTCTTTGCATGATTTACGTATCTTTTTTTATATCTTTCCGAGATTCACTTCCAAAGAGTCTCCGAAACCCTATTCCTCCGTGTGATTAGTATAAATAGGAGCTTTCGTTCCTCATATTTCTCACGCGAGTGTCCGCCCTTCTCTTCTCCCTTTGCATTCTAGACTTTGTTCTTACTAATTGGCGCCTACGTGCTTGAACATTCGACCACGTAAGCTCGGATCTTCCGGTACCACCTCTCCGTTGCATGACCGACCAATTTGACCACTACACTTAATCAATCTAATTAATCAATTTGTTCAATCGTTTTCCTCTTACGAGGGCACTCTTTCCTTGCATTCGCGTCGAGCATCACTAATCGATCTTCTTAGTTCTTCTCGTTTCGTCAACATGTAAGTCTGAGGGTGTATAATTCTCTTTATTTATTGTATTTTGTTTATCGTATAACAATTGTAAGATTTATGTCGAACACACCATTAAAACCGATTTCTAAAAACCATCTTTAAAACCTTTTTACGGATTTCGGTGAGATGAGACGAAGAGAAAAGACGCAAGAATCGCTGCGCCTCTTGAAGGAGCGCAAAGACACTGCCGCGCCTCTTCGTGAGGCCGCGCAGATTCTCGCTTCTTTTCTTCTTCTCCGTCCTCTCGTAATTCGTGTTTGTGTTTGTTTTATTTGTTTCTTTTTGTTCATTAATTCGTTCATCATAATAACATATCAATTCACATGTATATAATTGTTCATTCATCATTAATATGCTTAATTCATCATTGTTCCGACTTAAATCCTAGATAATCAATATTTACGGGTTTTCGTCATTAATATTCAAATCTGGGTTTTAGAAGTTCAATTTCGTTCATATTGAGTTTCTGGAATTCATCGTTGATATATTTGCATCCATATTCATTGATAATTCGTCATGTTTAGTTTCATTCACCGATGTCACTAATTAATCGTTCATTAACATCGACCCTTCACATAATTAATCCGTCTAATTTCCGTCTCATTCATGTTTCATTGTTTATTGCTTTCATGACCATCATTCATATGTAAATAACATGCTAATCACTTTCATCCGAGTAATTATTGTCGTAATCAATCATTAAATTAACAATTGACATTAACGGTTCATATTCGCTTCACCAGAACTCACCCTTGGAACAGACGCAAAGAATCGCCGCGCCTCTTCCAAAGGGCGCAGATTCCGCCGCGCTTTGTTCCGGATGAGTTCTGTCTCTGAACTTCCTTTCTGCCTTGACCTATTTAGTTTACGTATTAATCAACTAATATTCGTATGATCACGCTAATATCTGTTCGTTAATTATTTCTTTTATTCCTTTCTCTCAAATTATCCGTTTTAAAGGTATTTTCGACATAAATCGCCTATTCCGATGTAATTAATGTAATTTTCATTATTGCAATTCATAGTTATTGTATTTCTCTTATTTGTATGTTTTCACATGTAAATCAAATATTAAATCCAACTTCGACCCAATTGTGTGCTAATTACGTGTCAACCGACTTAGTCTAATTCTCACATGTTAGGATTAAAACTTGGATGTTGCATTGCATGCATATAGCCGACGATATATCAAGTACGAATAAACTCCCTAATCATTAGTAGAGGCCGCTATCGAGGCGGGCGGGATTAGGTGTTCGATCAAAAGAGCTTCCTAATACGTACCCTCACCCCTTACTCCAGATCTCCGTGAGCACCCGTGTTCATTGGCATCCACGAGAGTCATTCTAGACATAGAATGCTAAGGGTAACGATTGCTTAGTGTTCATGTCACTACTTTGTGTCCTGACATGACACGAGGTATTCGAACGGTTCCAATTTCCCATAAAAATTGGTGGCGACTCCTTACAAAATGCAAACGCTTGTTTTCGAGCCCCTTCGTCCCAAGCGCCCCCGTGGGCGGCCCGCTGTCCACACCTCCCTGCCATCCTTTTGGCGCTTCATGTCTTAATGTTGTAATTTTTGTTGTTCCTTCTTTTTTGTTAAACTTTGGTAGGTTGAGCTTAGGCTATCCCTATGGGGACGGCCGTCGACTTTATTTTGTCTCACTTGTAAACATTTTCAATGAAGTTTGTTTATTTGCCTTCGGCTTGGCCGAGGCTTTGATCTCATCCTCCATTCAGTTGTCTTCTTACGTTTTTAAACATATTGAGCGTTTTTTTTCGTTTTACCTTCGGCTTGGCCAAGGCAATTAGATTGCGTATCTCAACTGTACTTAAACGTTTTTTAGCATATTGGTCGTGCCCTCTGCTGCACCTGAACAGGCCGAGGTAGCAAGATTCACGTTTCCCAATTTGCTCAGCAACATGTTGGCATGTCGATCGCTTCCTCCTCCGCTCTCGGTCTGGCCGAGGCGGTCAGATTTGCGCTTTCCACCTGCTGTTGTAAACATGTTAGCATATCGGTCGTTTCCCCCGTCACTCCCGGCTTTGGCCGAGGCAATCAAGGTTACGGCTCGACTACATTCGTATCTATAGACATATTGATCGCTTCCTCTGCAACTCCCGGATTGGCCGAGGCGATCAGTTGCGTTTCTGTTGTACTTATACGTTCTTAAGCATGTTGGTCGCTTTCGCGAGTATCAACTGCATTTGTAGTGACTGCCCGGCTTTGGCCGTGGCGTCTACTTTGGTACGACTACGGAGGGGACAAGTATTTCGATGGAAAACTTGGATCACTCTTCATAAGGTATAATCACGCGTTGGGGTGCCCACAACAGTCTCGGACACCTCCGCCGCTATACGAAATATTTCCTAAGGTTGTCTGTGTTCCAATGGCTCATTAAAGGCACACCCTCCATGTCTGTCAGCCGGTATGTCCCCGGCCCCATTTCTTCAACCACCCTGTAGGGTCCCTCCCAGTTGGCCGTCATCTTACCATGGATGTTTCCTTTGTTGGTTGCGACCGACTTTCTCAGGACTAGATCTCCTACTCTCAAGTCCCTTTTGTGGACCCTACGGTTGTAGGCTCTTCTCATTCGGTTTTGATATACTGCCAAGTTGAGCCGTGCCGTATCTCGACTTTCTTCGACCAGGTCTAGGGAGGCTCTCATGCCTTCTTCATTAATTTTCGACTGGGTTAAAGGTTTGCGTTCTGAATGTCGGCACCGCTGCTTCAATTGGCAGGACGGCCTCAGACCAATAGACTAGGTGGAATGGGTGCACCTGTTGCTTCTTTCTCCGTGGTTCGAAGGGACCACGGGACGCCGGGTAATTCATCAGCCCATCTTCCCTTTAGATCTTCAACCTTCTTCTTCAACCCGTTCAGTATTGTTTTATTAGCTGCCTCCTTTGCCCCGTTGCTCTGAGGGTGGCAGACGGAGGAGTATGCAAATTTGATACCGAGCTCTTCCAACCTTTTCATCACCATGTCGCTCCAAAACTCTCGGCCGTGGTCAAATACAATGACTTGGGGTAACCCAAAACGAGTTATGATGTTCTCCCAAATCACCTTTCTTACGGCCGCCGTGGTCTTGGCAGTACCGCGACATGCCTCGACCCATTTGGTGAAGTAGTCAACGGCGACAATCGGGTACTTCCTTCCTCCGGAGGCCGTCGGAAATGGTCCTAATAAATCCATCCCCCACTGTGCAAATGGTAGGGGATTAAGTACTAGTTGCGGAGTCTCGGGAAGGTGCATGTACACGGAGCATGCATCGACAATTCTTGCACTTCTTGGTTTTTGCCCGGAATCTTTCAAGCATGGTAGGCCGTAACGCCCGTAAGTAGCCGGCTCGGAGAGCTTTGTGGGCTAGCGTTTCGCCCCATGTGATGTCCGCAGATGCCTTCGTGAATCTCTGTCAAGTATAAGCCGCGTACCGGGCCGACACATTTCAAGAGTGGTCTTATTACGGACCTTTCCGTACAATTCTCCTTCGAACACTAAGTACCTTGCAGCGATCCTTCTTATCTTTCGAGACAGATCGCGGTCCTCCGGCAACTCTTTTGTCGCCTTGTATTTCATTATCGGAGTCATCCACGTCGTCTCGGCTCCGATGTCGCCCACCATGCCGACGGTCTCAGTGATGCTTTTAGCATTTTCGATATCCACCAAAGACGGTTCGACCGACATTTTTGATGCTTGAACTGGCAAGTTTTGAGAGAGCGTCGGCTCGGTTGTTCTCGGACACTGGGATGCACCTTTGTATTTGGAAAGATTTCAATTTTGAGGTGTCGCTTTTACCCTCTCCGGTACCTTACCATCCCATCGTCTCGAGTCTCATACTCTCCTCGGATTTGATTAGTCACTAAGAGCGAGTCTGTTTTCAACACAATATGCTCCGCCCCGGCAGCTCTAGCTAACTCGACTCCAGTTATCACCACCACATATTCGGAGTCGTTATTTGAGGCCGAGAAGGTAAACTTCAAGGCGTACTCAAACTCGTTTCCGTTAGGGCTGATGATAAGGATGCCGGCTCCTGAGCTGTTCGCCGTGGAGGACCCGTCGGTATACACTTCCCACACGCAGGGATGTGATTCTTCTTGATACGTGCACTCGGCCAGGAAGTCTGCAAGCGCTTGCCCCTTTATTAAAGGCCTCGGCTTGTACTGAATGGCAAAGCCGGAGAGCTCCACTGCCCATTTGATAAGTCTGCCGGATTTTTCGAATTTTTCTAATGCTTTCTCCAATGGCTGGTCGGTTAAGACCGTCACGGGATGTGCGTCGAAGTAGGGTTTTGACTTCCTTGCGGCAACGACGACGGCGAGGGTCGCCTTTTCGATTAGTGGGTAATTTCTTTCGGCGGCCAGCAGTGTATGGCTGATAAAGTAAATTGGGTATTGCCGCTTATTTTCTTCCCTGACGATTACGCAGACCGACCGTGGCCGAGGTAATCGCTAAGTATAGATATAGCGTCTCCCCAGCGTCGGCTGGACAGGGTCGCGCAGTGTCGAAGGTGGGCTTTCAGTTGCCTGAAAGCCGTGCTCTGTTCCTCCCCCCAGCTAAAGTTTTTATTCCCCTTCAGCACTTTAAAGAACGGAGTGCTCTTGTCGGCCGACCGAGAGATGAAGCGGGCGAGAGCCGCCATTCTTCCGGTCAGTGTCATAACCTCTTTTCGATTTCTCGGCTCCGGTAGGTCTAGTATTGCTTTGACTTTCTCCGGATTGGCATCAATTCCCCTGGCGCTGACAAGTACGCCGAGGAACTTGCCGGCCCGGACACCGAAGTTACATTTCTTTGGGTTAAGCTTCATTTTATATTTCCTTAGTGAACAAAATGTCTCGCCTAAATCGGTTAAGTGCTCGCTGTCAGACTTGCTTTTTACAATAGCATCGTCGACGTAAGCCTCGATGTTTCGCCCTTTTTAATTTTGGAACACTTTGTCCACCAACCTAGTGTAAGTTGCGCCAGCGTTCTTCAAACCAAACGGCATCATTTTATACATGAATGTGCCGTGACTGGTGATGAATGCGCATTTAGGCATATCTTCTTCGGCCATAAATACCTGATGATACCCTGAGAAGGCGTCTAGCAGGCTTAGCATAGTGTAGCCTGCCGTGGCGTCAATTAAACCATCTATTCGAGATAAGGGATAACAATCTTTAGGGCACGCTTTATTAAGATTGGTAAAATCAACACACATCCTCCACGCCTCTGACGATTTCCTCACCATTACAACATTTGCTAGCCACTCAGGGTAAGTACAAGGCATGATAAAGCCCGCCGCTAATAATTTGTCTATTTCAGCTTTGATGGCCTCATCCTTCTCGGCCGAGGAGTTCCTCATCTTCTCGCTTGACCGGCCGAGCGGTGGAGAGTACGTTCACCTTGTGAACGATCACCTCCCGGCTCACGCCCGACATCTCGGCACTGAGTATGCGAAGACATCTTTGTTCTTCCTCGCAGGTCTAGGATATCGGCCCTGAATTTTGGCTCCAGTTGTTGACACCGACGATTACGGTGCGCCCGGGTCAATTTCCACTTCCTCGGTCTCGGCTCCTTCGACCATGCCGACATTAGTATTCATCGGTTCGCCCTCCCGCCGCAAGGATGAGCTCTTCCCTTTCTCCGATTTCTTCGCCACTTTGAGGGATTGCATGTTGCACCCCCGGCGTACACTTGGATATTGACTATTTCATCTTTTTCGTCCTTTGAGACGAGCTTTTGTGCTTCCCCCCGGTCCGAGACGTACATCAATGTCGGGGCCCGGATGGACATCACTGCATCGGCCTCGCTCAAAGTGACCCGGCCTATGAGAACATTGTAGACAGACGAACCATCGATAACCACGAACTCAGATAAAACATTTTTAGCCGCATCCCCTAGGCCGAACATCACCCGGCATCTGATTGACCCCTGGGGTACCAGCCGGCCCCAGAGAAGTCAGTATAAGCGGGTTAATGCGAGGGCTCGGGTCTCCAATTTTCAGACCGAGATTAAGAAAGCACTCCCGAACATGATGTTCGTGTAGGCGCCGTGTCAATCAGGCACCTTTTGACCAAGTGGTTGGCTATATCCGGGTGGACTACAAGCGGGTCGTTTGTGCGGGGCGACTACTCCCTCGTAGTCCTTCTTTCCAATGGTTATATCGGGGATGGTGGAAGCGGGGATGTTTGTTTTAGGCACAAAATTGATGGCTTGGTATAACTCATTTAGGTGCCGTTTGTGCCCATTAGCTGACCCACCGTTCTCGTTTCCCTCGATGACAACCTGGATTACTCCCATCCGTTAGAAAAGCGATTTTCTATTCGCCCGTCGGCGCTTGTTCCTGGGCCTCCAGCTACATACTTGCTGAGGCCCCCTTTCGGATTAGCTCTTCGATGGCGTTCCTTAGATGTCGACAGTTGTCGTTTATGGCCGATGTGGTCGTGGTACTCGCAGAATCGGCTTGTGTCACCGTCCCCCTCGCCTTGGGGGCCTTGCCCACTTCTGTCCATCATTCTTGCTTAGGGTAAAGACCTCGGCTGGAGAGGCGACCGGGGGGTGAGACTCTGTACCGCTTCGGTAGTATGGTCCCAAACTCCTTTGGCGCCCGCCGAGTGTGTTTCCTATTATATCTCTCGGTAGCCGTGACCTATTCCCGTCACGACGACCTTCATCTATGTTGTCCGCGCTCTTCCTCTCTCGGGTGCCCCGGCTTCACGTGGCCTACCCAAGTTTTGTGATAGTCTTCCACCTTTACGGCTCGGTCGGCCATCTTTCTGGCGGAGTCTAAGTTGAGGTCTTCGCACTTGATCAGCTCGTTTTTGAACTCGCCTTTCGGGAGGCCTTTCATCGCCGCAAGGCCGCCGGTTCGGTGTTCACTCACGGATCTGCCGAACCTTAGCGTCAAATATTTTCACGTAGCTTCGGAGGGACTCGTCCTCCCCCTGTCGGATAGTTAGGAGATCTGATGTTTCCACGACCCTTCTCTTGTTGCAAGCATACTGGGCTATGAAATTGTCTCTCAGGTCGGCATAACAGTATACCGAGCCATTAGGTAGCCCCTTGTACCAACTCTGAGCCATCCCATGCAGGGTCGTTGGGAAGACTCGGCACCACACCTCATCAGGCTGCTCCCATACCGACATGTACGACTCGAAAGCCTCGGCATGGTCGGTCGGGTCGCTATCCCCTTTGTATGATAAGGGCGGCAGCTTCAGCTTAGTCGGCACAGGGATCTCTAGGACATAGGTACTGAGGGGCTGTCTGACCACGTGTCGAATGACACGCGGCGATCGGCTCCTTGCAACCTTTGTCCGGCTTATCTCCCTCTGGCGGGAAGGGCTTCTTGTCAGACTTTGGTGAGTCGGACTTCTTTCATTCCTTCGGGGCTGGCCTCGTTGTTGCCGCGGCGATGCTGTCCTCCCGCAAGTGGGGGAAGGACTCAGGTCTGCCACTGGCACCACGGGCTCTGCTGCCGTTCTAGCACGCCCAGCTCCTTGTATCGCTCCGGACAAGTTGTTCGGGGTCACTCTATGGGCCCTGGTCACCTGTGGATGCGCTGCCGTCCCCGTCGTCGTGACAGGGGTAACCGGCGTACTACCCATCAGGTCCAGGAATAGCTTTAATTTGGCCGCATCGACCACATGTTCCATGACAGTGACTTGGTCGGTAGGCAGCGGTGTTTCTGGCTCTTTCGGCATCCCGGGCGCCGTGTCAGTGACTCGGCCGGTGGGGGACTGCCCGATCTCGAGTACAGAACGTGTCATCCTGGAATAATGCAGTTCCTTCACTCACAATTTCTTGTTGCTTTGACATCTTCTTAGCTCGCTGAATGGTTTTTTTTTTTTTTTTTTTTTTGGTAATGTAGGTGACTAGCTTTTAGTACGTCTTCCCCACAGACGGCGCCAATTGTTCCGGGTGTAATTCCGGAGCAGGATTGTGACCACTTGAGCTTGTATAATGATGTCGTTGCTCGTCTCTTCCTTTCACTCTTTCTTGTAAAGATGAACAAACTGAGGGCTCGGCTTGGGGCCGAGCGTACTCACTCCGATGCTCAAGTCAGTAAACTTAGAGAGATAAGTTGTATGTTTAACTTGGCAAAGTATATTGTAGAGAGATAAGGGAGTTTTATACCAGATTTTCCAGTGTATTTCTCAATGAGAGATGTGGAGTATTTATAGACTTTCACCTTTTGTCACGTAGTGGCCAAGTGGCGTAGCAGGTGGAAAGACTATCTTACCCTCGGCCGAGGGACCCATGACAGGCCGGCAGGTCTGGTTGACTCCATGCCGAGGGGACTGGATGCGAGCATACGGATATGCCTCTCGGCCGGCTAGTTGCCGAGCCGAGACCCAAGTGACAGGCCGACAGGCTTTGTCGGTTAGGCCGTTTTTCTTTTGACTTGCTGTCTTTTAGCTTTGACCTTGGTCAATATGTTGACTTGGTCAGCGGGTGCAGAATATGTTCCATCAGTTTTAATTATTATAGTTTGTGTTTTAATTATTATAGAGATAGAGAATTATAATGTTTAGTTTTTGTTTAGTTTAATAGAATGTAATCATTTAATGGTTTAAATAACACCAAATTAATCATCAACAAATTTAGAGGTGATCAAACAGCCAAGCTAATCGACCCGATTCGGCCCAATTAATCCGTCTTATTTCAGTCCAATTGAAGCAAGACTTATTGCTTGATTTTAGTTACTTCATTTTTTCAAGCACACTCTTGACTGATGGTACCCTTCATTCCTCAAATAACAAGCTTATTAATGGTTTAAATAACACTAAATTGACATTCATCTTAATTATTTTTATTTAAAATTATAATTAGTACATCTACCCATTATTTAAACATAAAATTACCATTTAAAACTAATTATAAAAAAAAAATATGTTGATAACCTGACCCGACACTGACCCGCTAATAACCCGACCCGACTTGCCACCCGTTGATGACCCGACCCGAGGATGACATAATATGAACCGACCCAACCCGAAGCCGTCATTCACCCGACCCGAGGATGACATCACATTCCAAAAAAATAGAAAAGCTTTTAGACTGTTAGATCCTGCTGTCCAATCGGACAAATGACCACTCATTTTTTCTTGTGGGTGTTGATTTTCGCAGTACGCATTTTACTCATCGTAGTACACCATTGACAATTATACCCCTTTTATTTTTCCTTCCATTTTCACTCTCTAACTTCACTCTAATATATTCTCTCTAATTTCATAAACCTACTATTGAGACGGATGTTGTCAACTTTGAAGGAGGGGATATGTCGCTGCCACTGGGGATCCAGTGGTGGTGTTGCACTGGTGGGCCACGGTGGTTGTGTGGGATGATGCCATTGCATTGGTCACGGTGTTAGGTGTTCTACTCACTACATTGGAAAAAAAAAATTGAGATATAAATTCGTTCTTCGCTCATCTGCAACTTTTCCATACTAAAATCATAATGGTGCATTAATTGGGAAAGCTTTGGTGCATTACGTACTGAATTCTTGATTGAGAAAGTTTTAGCATTACCAAATAGAAAAATCAAACCATGTACTACATACCAGACATATTGTAAATTGAATAAAAATGAAGAAAAATCCAACTATGTACTATGCAACAACCAACAAACCCAATCATGTCACACTAAGTAGCCTTTAATCAATTTAGACATAAACCCTAATTAAAAAGGAATAAAACTATAAGAAAGAGCAAATTAAATTACAATAGGAGATTAATGAATTAAATACTTGATATTCATTCGAATAATCGTTCTTAACTGAAAAGTTTTAAGGAGATTTGAAGAAGGTTAAGGTTTCAACAATAGAGAGAAGGTAGAGAAAATTAGGTTTGATGATTTTTTAGTTAAGGGTAGACAAATGGAAAGTTTAGTGCAAAAAGTACTACCATGAGTAAAAATCGTACTGCGAAAATATATTACGTTTCTTGTTTGTTTATTTTTGAACATTTTTCACGTGACCTACAATTTATGTGGTCAAAATAAGAGCTCAAACATGTGAAATGCTGATGCTGGACTTAATGAGTATGAATTGAGCACATGTACACACGGTAGTGGCGGCCGATTACGAATTTTTTTGACAAGCTTATTGACATTTTTGGGATTATTTCAAAATTATTGAGGACAATGAATTTATGTTATCATTTTGATAGATTTGAGTGAAAGTCGTTATTTGAAATAGCGGCTTCAGTCATAAGTAAAATTTTGAAGGAGTCATGGGGTTACCATAAGATACTAGGTTTGAGCCCTAAGTAGTGATACTAAAAATAAACACAGATGCTTATGGTGGGAATTGAACCCTAAGGGTCCGTTTGGATTGAAGGAATTGGAGAGAAGGGGAGGGGAGGGAAAGGGAGGGATTTAATTTACTTTGTTTGGATAAAAAATATGGGAGAAAGGAAATGGAGGGGGAGAGAAATGAGAGGACTTATTTTCTCTCCTATAGAACAAACTATAATCTTTCCAATGGTGACAAGATTTGGAAAGAAAACATTATTTGAACCTCTAATTATATCACTAGCATCCTTCAATCCTCCATCCATTCTTCATCTCCCTCCTTCCTCCCCTTCCATTTCCCTTCATAATTTTTGTTATCCAAACATCCACGTTCCATTTGCCCTCCCCTTCTATCCCCTCCCTTCACCTCCCCTCACTCCCCCTCCCCTCCTAAAATTGTATCCAAACGGACCCTAAAGCTTACCTATTGAATTAAAAGTCTTAACCACACAGGTGACTTTTTATGACGCTACCTGATCATGGAAAGTCACTACTTAATTTTATCTAAAAAAAAAAATTGCTGACGTGGAACCGTTGGCCCCAATAAATTTGAAACAAACCCAAAATACCAATAAGTTCGTCAAATAGCCATATAATTAAGGCCAAAACATTCATCCATACACAACTACTTAAACCATTTAAGTTAAGTGGTTGGGATATTCTCACAATTATTTTTTAAAATATGAAAATTGTACGATATAAAAATTATTTTTATGATCATATATGAAGATGATGCAAGTGAGGTAAATGTGTGGCTGAAATAAAATGAAAGTCAGATATTAAAAGGTAATTTAGAAACAAATAAAATGTGAAAAATGAAATATGTTATTTTGGATAATAATAGGGTGCCACCAAATGACGTTAAGATTGGGTGTCACCCTCCCACATGCATATTTTATTAAACAGATTCCCACTTATTGCATGTGAAAAGGTGGCGCCAAGATTTCCAAGTGTTTTGTCCTCAAACTTGAGTCTATCCTTATATGGACTATATAAGGGCTTTTATTGATCTAAATTCAATAGGTTTGAAACTTATTTTTATAGCTTTTATAACAATGGAACCTTACATCTTATCTCTAATTCTCATTTCTACAATTTTCATCATCTTTTTCGTCCTCAAAATTTGTCAAAAACCTACTACATCCAAACTACCTCCAGGTCCTAAAGCATGGCCTATCATAGGCAACATACACCAGCTCAGCAACAGACCACATTATTCTGTCGCCGAGCTATCAAAAAAGTATGGTCCCATAATGACTCTCAAATTAGGGACTATGACGACTATAGTAATATCATCCCCTGAAGTAGCAAAAGAAATGTTCCTTAAGCACGACTTTACATTTTCTAGTAGATCACTCCCGGATGCGGGTAGGGTATCGAACCATCATAAGCATTCCATGGTTTTTCTCCCTGTAGGACCGAAATGGCGTGACCTTAGGAAAATCGCGGTGGTTCAAGTATTCACTAACCATCGACTTGATTCAACCCAGTGTTTAAGGCAAGAGAAAGTACGTGAACTAGTTGATCATGTACGACATTGTTGTGAGAAAGGCCAAGTTGTCAATCTAGGCGAGGCCGCGTTTACTACAACGTTGAATTTATTGTCCAACACGTTTTTCTCGATCGATTTAGGTAGCCATGATTCATCTAGTTTGCTAGATTTTAAGGACATTGTTTGGCCTCTATTAGAATTAACCGGGAAGCCGAATGTTTCGGATTTTTTCCCGTTAATTAGGCACTTGGATTTGCAAGGTGTGTTGCGAAAGATGTTGGTTTATTATAACAAGATGCACCAAGTTTTCAATAGGATTATTGAGAAAAGATTGAGTGATGGTATTGCCCTAAAAGATGATGTTCTTGGCACTTTACTTAAGTTGGTTGAAGATAATGAGTTGAGCCTTGAAGATGTCATGCATATGCTCATGGTAATTTACCTATCACTTTACTCCCTCCATTTCGGTCATTTTAAGGTGTCTCCGTTAATTGTTTACTTTTTAGTTGTTAGGTTTGTGCCTTGATTCTGTTAGTCGTCGTTCGAACGACGATGGGGTTCGGGGGCAACGCTCCCGAAACTTAAACGGTATCCGTATCTGTTATTGGGCTAGGTTTGTCTTGGGCCTTTATTAGGTCATTCTGTATTAGGTCTTAGAGAGTATTATATAAACTCTCTAAGCCTCTACCTAGATCATACCGTCTCGAATCAGAATCAAAACTCCTCACATATCAATAAAACTCTCTCCCTTCTGTCCTGTGGACGTAGCTAACACACCGTTAGTGAACCATGTAAATCTGTGCGTTTGTCTCTTTATTGTTCTTTTATTAGTTTTTTCTTGCTTCTGTTATAACATTAGTTTGCAAGCTTGTTGCTAAAACAGAGAAAACTATGGGTTAATACGACGAATAAACTTGATTACCCAATCTGAACCCCAAATGATTCGATCCACAATTACCCGATCAGAACATAACCCGATTTGAGTCCAAACGACCCAAATGAATTGATTATAAACAAAAACCTAATTGATTTACAACGACCTAAGTGACTTGAATAGAAAATTACCCGACTCAAGCTAACCTGTACCAGAAGTGACTCGATAACATCATGTTCCGATTAAAAGTGTCTGGCCCGAATGACCCGTTTGCCAGGTTTTGCAAGTGTCATATTTTAATGGAGCATAATACACATACATCCCCTCTTCTCATATATACTTTTGTTGTGTAACAGGATCTATTTATAGCTGGGACGGACACAACCTCTAACACATTAGAATGGGCAATGACAGAATTACTGCGCAACCCAGAAAAATTGGCAAAAGCACAAGATGAACTAGACCAAATAATTGGCAAGAATACCACAACAATTCAAGAATCTGACATCTCAAAGTTACCGTATATTCAAGCAGTAGTGAAAGAGACACTAAGGTTACACCCACCAGCTCCGTTCTTAATACCCCATAAAACCGAAAAGGATGTACAACTCTGCGGGTTCTCTATACCCAAGGATGCACAAATATGGGTAAATGTATGGTCCATTGGTCGCGATTCAAGCGTATGGCCAAATGCTCTTTCATTTTTGCCCGAAAGGTTTATGGAAAGTGAAGTCGATTTTAAGGGCAGAAATTTTGAGCTAATACCATTCGGAGCAGGAAGAAGAATATGTCCCGGCATGCCAGTGGCTCATAGGATGGTGCATCTAATGTTAGCAACTCTTCTTCATTCTTTCAATTGGAAACATGCTCATGGGTTACGTCCTGAAGATATAGAGGTCGATGAAAAGTTCGGACTTACTCTACAAAAAGCGGAGCCACTTCAAGCTATACCCCTTATGAGATGATCCACGTAACCGAGTTTTTTTATGTAGAAAAATTAATAAATAACCGTCTTATAATTTTTATGTCCGTGGATAAACTTCTTGGTTTTCATTTAAGGCATCCATGAATGAACTTTCCACTTGTAATATTTCTTACGGAGTACTCGTGTTATTTATGTTATTTTTGATCAATATGGACGATTGTGAGTTGTGACATGTACATCTTTTAGCGACTTATGAGCAAAACTTACCAAGAGAGTTGTTATGCTATTGGGTTGTTGAATGAGACTTGTATAGATGAGACAAAACTTTTGTTAATTTCAATGCATTCTGTTCACACAAGAATTGCAATTTCCTAGTTAGAGTTAGCCAAATGTACAGTCAGTCCGACCCGACCCACGACTCAGGGTCAGCATTTCCCAGGCTCGGCCAGCCCACCCCTCGACCCAGTATGACCCGTGAACTGCCCGGGCTAGTTCAAGGTCGACGAACATGGACCCGCCCTGCCCTTGACTCGTCAAAAACAAAAAGAAAACAAAAAAAATACACTAAACCTGTGACCCGGCCCATCCATGACCCGCCCAAGGGCCGATGCCGGGTTGGCCTTCCCTTGAACAGGCCCGACCCAGCCATCCTGCCCTACCCCCAAGGGTCGGTTCAGGGTCGAGTTTTGTGAACGCACCCCGACCCAAGGCAAGCCCGGCCCGTGGCCACCTCTAGTGCAAAGATAAAATGTTTACCCTCGGTTTTTTCAGCTTGACCATAAATCTCGGTATTCAAACTGCGGTAATGCAACAATGTAACTCATGAGAAAGAATTTTACCGTATCACCTAGTGGTACTAACTACTAACTACTAGCCGGCTCGAATTTTAACAGCCTTTATTCGAATGTTGTTCACTCGAGCTTTCAAGCGACTACGAGGAGCCCAAATCTTCAAACTCCATTAATTAGGTAATCTAACTTGGATTTGATCAATCATCCTTACTTAAAATAACTGTTAGGAATTTGTATCTTTGCTCGATTAATTGTTCAATTATTTGTTTGAATTATCGGATTTTTGCTCTTAATCTTTGCTTCACTCATCTATTTTAATGATTTGACTGAAGATTAATTGCACATCACCTGTTTGTTAAAATGCGCGTTAATTTTGAACTTCGTTATTAACAATCAATCAAAATAATTAACTTGCTTAGATAGTTGTTGGTTAAATTGCATGTAATTGATGTGTATTTTAGGTGAATTGTTTGATTCTTTTCATGTTAATGTAATGTGATTGGTTATGCGCTAGTCGTTGGAAACCTACCGCAATTCTTCTCCTGTATTGGCTGTATACATTGTATTATATCGCAATATCGGTCGTGATCACTCTAAGGGTGTGTTTGGATTGAGAGAATTAGAGGGAAAGGGAGGGGAGGGAAAGGGAGGGGTTTAATTTCCTTTGTTTGATTACAATATACGGAAGGAGGGAAATGGAAGGGGAGGGGAATGAGAGGATTTAATTTCCCTCCTTTAGACCGAACTAAAATCTTTCCATCGTTGGCAAGATTTGGAAGGAAATTTTTTTTGGCTCTCATCATTTTTGTTATCCAAACAACCATAATTTATTTTCCCTCCCCTCCCCAGTCCCCTACCTTTCCTTTCCTTCCCCTCCCTCCCCCTCCCTCCCTTTCCCTCCTAAAATGGTATCCAAACACACCCTAACGGTCACTGAGATGCGTACAGTGTCATGGTTTATTACGTCTTTATTGATCTTTTATCAGCCGTATTGGTCTAGTTATGTCTCTATTAGCCTTGCAGCCAAGTAACTATGTAGCTACGTATTGGTCAGAGATTGGCTATTAGCCTTGTATATGCCGTATTGGTATAGTTTCGTCTTTGTACCACTCATAAAAGCCTTATTGGTCTAGTTACGTCTTTATTGGCCTTGTATCAGCCAAGTGCCATAATGTTTGGGCTTCATTTGCCGGTGCATTTCCCGACACAATCAACATATAGTCAGAAACAACATCTCTATCTAACAGACTGGTAATGTCACAATCCTATTCACCTGACTCCCCAGTCCCCCTTACCTTCTCATTTGTAGGAGACTAGGAGTCGTTGAGGCATGAGGTAATGTTGTTGTGGCATAATAAAAAAAAAAGGCAGTCATAAAAATTTATGGAAACTTCTGACAGGCTCTACAGCTAATTTCTTTGGCTTGTATTACATTGTTTTTGATGTTTCTGTTTTATAGTTGTATGTCTTTGGCTTTTTAAAAACAGAAACTGATTATTGATTTATTATAATTGGAATTTTACATCTAGTTTTTACATCTGTTTAATAAAACATTTTTCTGTTGTCAATTGGCCAATTGGGTGATGTCTGTGATACATTTCGTAAGGCTACTTCCACCATTTGCAGAAGCCCTAGAGGGATTGGGGTAATGTTCTTGGTAGTTTGATACAACCTTTATCTACATGTAACTATGTAAGGCTACGTACGTTTGAGCCCTTACCCTGGTATCATGCAGATGCCTTTGAGTCACTTGTGTATCAAGGTGATGTTTGTTGTGGCGTCAATAGGGGAAAACTTAAGAGTTATTTTGCCTGTGCTTGTTTTGATTTGTGTGGTTTATCACCGGTTAGAGCCTAGAGGCGATTTCTTGGCAGATTGGAGCATAGCATAGCTTGTATAGTTGCAGGATAGCTAGTGTGAGAAAGAAGAAAATAAGTATATTGAATTTGCTGTAATTGAATGCGGTGAATCTTTTTCTTTTTACCAGGATCTGTTTGCAGCAGGGACAGATACAACCTCTAGCACATTAGAGTGGGCATTCACAGAACTACTATGCAATCCTGAAAAACTGGCTACTGCTCAAAATGAAATAGACCAGATAATTGGGAAGCATAACGGACCAATTCAAGAATCTGACATCTCAAAATTATCATATATCAAGGCTGTGGTGAAAGAAACCTTGATGTTACATCCACCTATCCGTTTCTACTACCACATTAAGCCGAAAAGGATGTAGAACTATATGGGTATTTTGTCCCCAAGAATGCAGAAAATATGGGTTAATGTGTGGGCAACCAGTCCTGAGACGAGCGTGTGGCCGAATGCACTTTCGTTTTCGCCTGAAAGGTTTTTTGGACAGTGAAGTCGATGTCAAAAGTAGAGATTTTGATCTGATTCCCTTTGAAGCAGGAAGAAGGGTGTGCCCCTGGCATGCCCTGGCTCATAGGATGGTGCATCTTATGTTAGCACATCATCTTTCAAGCTATACCCCTTAGAAGATGATCCAAGTACCCGACAACCAGGCAAGTAACTCCTTTGCTTTATGCATAAATACCGTCTTATATTTCCTCTGTCCAATAAAACTTATTGGTTTTCATTTAAAGCGTCCATGAATGAACTTCCTGCTTGTGATATATCTTCTTTTTTTATGTTATTTGCCATCAATATGGTTCGTGACGTCACATCGTTTTAGCAATCAATCTATATTTCCGTTCAGATCTTAGTATCTTACTATGTGCGTCATGGTCTGCTATGCTTTTTGGTTGCTGAAATGAAAGAGTGATAAATTTCAACTCAGACTTATATAGAGTGTGTTGAAATTGAGCATCACTATGATCGGTGTTGTTTTGAGGGCTTAAAGGTGCTTGAATAAGATTAGTATTTTTTTGCCAACAGTATTACTTTCGTGTGTGGTTTAAGTACAAATAGTTTTTCACAAATTATGTGCCGTACTGTAGTAGAGTTGAGTTGAACTGTGTAAGAGTTTGTTGGCGGAAGAGCAAGAAGGCACGACACAGAGAGAGGCCGGCCGTGGGTGAAAGTTCTTACTTGTATCAGCACAAGTATATCAGTAACATGTCGAGGAAAGTGAAAATTTACAACAGATACGGGAGCCATTAATCTTAGTGACCCCAAATAATAATATACATAAGGAAGAAATATGCGAAAATTTAAATATGAACACTGTACAAGGTAAATAAAAGCTTTATTAGTGGACAAAGGGAGTAAAATATGAACTAAGAAACGAGGTATTAAGAAGTATGATTGTTCTTTGAATTGTTGGAAAAAGAGGTGTCTATTTGTATTGTTTCTCAAATTTAATTAACTTTTAATTATTTACTCTCGTAAAACACTTGATTTTAGTTATTTTGTTAAGCACACTCTTGACTGATGGTACCCTTCATTCCTCAAATAACAACAAAATATTGATAATTTTTTTTTTAGACGGATTTATATTTGAAGTTTAATAAGACTAATATAATTAGTTTGAATATTGTCTTTTAGCATATTTGAAGTTTAATAATATCAATACTATTGTTCTGCTACTCCGATTCTGTGAAATTGCATCACTTGTTCAAAACCCCCTATTTTTTTTTGACAAATCGTGGAGGTTTTAGACTGTTAGATCCTCCTATCCAGTCTGACAAGTGACCACACGTATTTTTTCTAGTTTTTTTTTTTTTTTTTTTTTTTTTAATATTTTGCATCTAGGCCTATCATTTATGTGGTCAAAATAAAGACACTAACTGTTTAGACGTTGATACTTCAATTAATGAGTATGAATTGAGCAAATACACGGCAGAGTTGGCCGATTACACTAAAACTACCTAAACAAGAAGTTGAAGTGTTGTGATATTCTCAAAATTACTTTCCAAAATACGAAAGTTGTACGATTTAAGGGCTATAAATATAAACAATAAGGACCATATATGATGATGTTAGTGGAGTAAATGTGTGGTTGAGATGAAATGCTAGTGAGATATTGGAAGGTAATTTAAAAACAGCGAAAAAGTGAAAAATGAAAGTTATTTTAGAGACGGGGGAGTATATTCTAACATGCATTGTGATATTTCAACCAAAACCTTAGATGATGGTTGAGGCCCAATCAATGACCTTAACATGTTTTTTGTGCTCAAAATTGAGTAATATGACTAATATCCCTGTGGTCTATATAAGGGTTTCTATGGATCTAGATTTAATAGGTATGAAACTTATTTTATAAAGTTTTTATAACAATGGAACCTTACATCCTATCTCTAATTCTCATCTCTATAATCTTCTTCATCTTTTTCGTCATCAAAATTTGTCAAAAATCTACTGTATCCGAACTTCCTCCAGGTCCTAAAGCATGGCCTATCATAGGCAACATACACCAGCTAGGCGACAGGCCGCATTGTTCTGTCACCGAGTTATCAAAAAAGTATGGTTCCATAATGACTCTCAAGTTAGGGACTATTACGACTATAGTAATATCATCCCCTGAAGTAGCGAGAGAAATGTTCCTTAAGCACGACTTAACATTTTCTAGTCGAGCATTCCCAGATGGGGCTACTGTATCCAACCATCATAAGCATTCCATGGTTTGGCTCCCAGTAGGACCGAAATGGCGGGAGTTTAGGAAAATCGCGGTGGTTCAGCTATTCACAAACCATCGACTTGATTCAAGCCAGGGTTTAAGGCAATAGAAAGTACGCGAGTTAGTTGATCATGTACAACGTTGTTGTGAAAAGGGCCAGGCTGTCAGCCTAGGCGAGGCAGTGTTTACTACCACGTTGAATTTATTGGGCAACACATTTTCCTCGATCGATCTAGGTAGCTATGATTCGTCGAGTCTGCAAGAGTTTAAGGACATTGTTTGGCCTGTGTTAGAATTAGCTGGGAAGCCAAATGTTTCGGATTTTTTCCCGTTAGTTAGGCACTTGGATTTGCAAGGAGTGTTGCGAAAGATTTCGGTTTATTATAAGAAGACTCTCGAAGTTTTCAATAGGATTATTGAGAAAAGATTGAGGGATGGTATCACCGTTAAAGATGATGTTCTTGGTACTCTGCTTAAGCTGGTTGAAGATAATGAGTTGAGCCTTAAAGATGTCATACATATGCTCATGGTAAGACTTCTGTTTTCCGAGCATATATTTACGGAGTAATTAGCAATTTATTTTCAGTGCAATTATATGTATTAATGTATATTTTTATGGGTTATCTTAGAACACCATTTAAAAAAGATTGCATGTCTGCTCCCTACCTCTCCTTAGGCAAGAAGTCCTTGTAGATTGCTACACAATTAACTACTATGCCAAATTAGTCCCTAGCTTTTTGCTGAAACAGAGAAAACTATGGGTCATTAATGCAAGTAAATGTGATGAATGATGACCCAATCCCGATTCCCAAACGGTCTGATCCACGATTACCTGATCAGAACGTAACCGTATTTGCCTCCAGACGACCCAAGTGAATTGATTTCAAACAAAAACCTAACTGTTTCACGACGACCCAAATGACTTGAACTGAAAATTACCCGACCCAAATGACGTGAACTGAATATTACCTGACCCAAGCTGACCCATACCCATGAGCATACTTGAATGTGGCCGTAAATTTAGAATTGATGGAACCTAACACACAGTGAGAGTTTATGATCCGGAAATGACAGTTTTTATACAATTTCATTATGAATAATGTACAATCTATACTAAATGGGTGAGACTGCATACACTTGACACCTTATCCCGCCATTGGGGCAATGGCCAATGGGCATATAAAACCCTAATATATCTTGATCACATGCACCACCTCTTCTCATATTACTTTTGGTGTGTATCAGGATCTATTTATAGCCGGGACGGACACAACCTCTAGCACATTAGAATGGGTAATGACAGAATTAATGCGCAACCCAGAAAAAATAGCAAAAGCTCAAGATGAACTAGACCAAATTATTTGAAGGAATACTGCAGCAATTCAAGAATCTGACATTTCAAAGTTACCATATATTCAAGCAGTGGTGAAAGAGACATTCAGGTTACATCCACCAGCTCCATTCTTAATACCCCATAAAGCCGAAAAGGATGTACAGTTATGCGGGTTCTCCATACCCAAGGATGCACAAATATGGGTCTATGTATGGTCCATTGGTCGTGATTCAAGCGTATGGCCAAATGCTCTTTCATTTATGCCCGAAAGGTTTATGGATAGTGAAGTCAATTTTAAGGGCAGAAGTTTCGAGCTAATACCATTCGGAGCAGGAAGAAGAATGTGTCCCGGCATGCCACTGGCTCATAGGATGGTGCATCTAATGCTAGCAACTCTTCTTCATTCTTTCAATTGGAAACATGCTCATGGATTATGTCCTAAAGATATAGACGTGGAGGAAAAGTTCGGACTTACTCTACAAAAAGCTCAGCCACTTCAAGCTATACCCCTTATAAGATAATCCAAGTATTCAACTACACAGCAGGCAAGTAACCGAGTTCTTTTATGCATTAAAATTTATAAATAACCGTCTTATAATTCCTCGGTCCGTGGATAAACTTCTTGGTTTTCATTCAAAGCGGCCATGATTGAATTTCCCACTTATGAGCAAAATGTACCAGGAAGTTTATTCGCAAACTTATGGAGTAAAACCTTTGTAATTGTCTGCTGTGCTTTTTGGTTGCTGAAATGAGACTTATATGGATTATGGAGTGTGTTTAAAATGAGCTTCCACTATGATCAGTATTGTTTTGGAGGCTTAAAGATGCTTGAATAAGATTAGTCTTGTTTTTGTGTGGAATTTATGTACATATAGTTTTTCACCAATTATGTGTAGTATTGTAGTCGAGTTGAACTGTTTTAGAGTTTGTTGGCGAAAGAGCAAGAAGGAACAACACAGAGACTCAGAGAGATGCATTGGGAATGTTCTTACTTGTATGGGCATAACTATCATTAACATGTCGAGGGAAATGAAAGTCGATAAAAGATATGGAGTCGTTTATTTCAGTGACCCTAAATAATTAACCGAAGGAAGAAATTAAATATTATATGTAGGAACTTTAAATGTGAGCGTTGTACGAGGAAAGTAAGAGCCGTATTAGTGGACAAAGGGTGTAAAATATCAAGAACACGGGAGCGAGCTATTAAGAAGTATGATGAAATAAAGTAAAATGATTTCTTAAACTGGTCGAACTTCTTTTTATTGTGAAAAAGTAATCCTTACATGCAGTTCTCGCTGCAATTTTTGATTTTTTTTTGTTGGCCTATTCAGAAACCGTTTATTTTGTGTGTACTGTTTTTCAATTGTAGTTTTAATGTGGAGTAATTTCTAGTTCTATTTGTTATTGATGTTTAATAATTGTCGAGTCCGACAGCTTTTTTTTTTTTGAATTTTTTGTTTTTGTAGTCAAAAAAAGGACACAAACTTTTATGAGTATTAATTGAGCAAAATGTACACACGGCTGAGTTGGCCAATTAAATTAAAACTACCTAGTACTTTTATTGTCCGTATTGTATATTTCAAAGTGCTTTGTGAATTTTCTAGTTGTCTTATCCTTTTGTATAAAGGGTTATTATGGATCTAGTTTTGATGGTAAACTTGTTTGACAAAGTTTCTACAACAATGGAACCTTACACCATATCTCTAATTCTCATCACTATAATCTTCGTCATCTTTTTCATCATCAAAATTTGTCGAAATTCTACTAAATCCAAACTTCCTCCGGGACCTAAAGCATGGCCTATCATAGGCAACATACACCACTCGGCTGACGAGAGACCACATCGTTCGCCGCCGAGCTATCAAAAAAGTATGGACCCATAATGTCCCTCAAATTAGGGACTATGACGATTATAGTAATATCATCCCCTGAAGTAGCTAAAGAAATGTTCCTTAAACACGACTTAACATTTTCTTCTAGAACATTCCCGGAAGCGATTAGGAAGTCGAACCATCATAAGCATTCCATGGTTTGGCTCCCAGTAGGACCGAAATGGCGTGACCTTAGAAAAATCGCGATTGTTCAACTATTTACAACCCAACGACTCGATTCAAGCCAGGGTTTAAGGCAGCGGAAAGTTGGTGAGTTAGTTGATCATGTTCGATATTGTTGCGAGAATGGGCAGGTTGTTAGCGTAGGCAAGGCCGCGTTTACTACTTCGTTGAATTTGTTGTCTAACACGATATTCTCGATTGATTTAGTTAATCATGATTCGTCGAGTTTGCAGGAGTTTAAGGACATTATTTCGGCTTTGTTGGAATTAAGTGCAAAGCCAAATGTTTCGGATTTTTTCCCATTGGTTAAGTACTTGGATTTGCAAGGAATTTCGAGCAAGTGTTCGGTTTGTTTTGATAAGATTTTCGGAGTTTTCGATAGGATTATTGAGAAAAGATTGAGTGATGGTATCGGCGTAAAAGATGATGTTCTTGGTACTTTACTTAAGTTGGTTGAAGATAATGAGTTGAGCCTTGAAGATGTCAGACATTTGCTCATGGTAAGCATCTAATCACTGTTTTTTAAGTAAATAATTAAGGAATGAGTCTAGGGGTGTAAATGATCCGAGCCGGGCTCGACAAGCCTTCGGAACGAGCTCGAGCCGAGCTCGGCTCGTGCTCGGTCAAAACGAGCTCGAGCCAAAGCTTGGCTCGGACGCTCGTATAGGCTCGTTTATATTTTTTTTGTATAATTTATATATTTAATATTAATGTTATTTAAATTATATGTTATTTAGCCATTTAAAAGTATATTATAACATAATGTTTTTTTAGTATTTTATAATCTTATTTGTTTTTTAAAAATATTTATATTTAGTTAGATTCAATAAGCGAAAAAGTGAATAATATAAAGACAAAACGAGCTCGATTCGAACTCGAGCCGAGCTCGAGCTTTTTTCGAGCCGATCTCGAGTTTCAATTTTTTAGGCTCGACGAGCTTCGAGCTGGGCCCGAGCTCGAGCTAAAAATTTCGAGCCAAGCTCGAGCTCAATTCGGCTCATTTCTAGCACTGGGAATGACTAGCAATTTTTTCTATTTTCAAATGAAGCTATGTTCAATATAAACCGGAGAAAATTCCAGATGACCCAATCCGAACCTGAAATGATCCGATTCAGAATTACCCCGACACCCCGACCAGAGCAACCTAATCTGACTCTAAACAAACTGAAAGACTCGAACCGAAAATGATTCGATTGAAGCTGACCCATACCCAAAATGACCCGATAACATGCTAGTATTAGTATATCTTAATCACATGTATCACTTCTCATGTATACTTTTGGTATGTATTAGGATCTATTTATAGGCGGGACACATACAACCTCTGTCACATTAGAATGGGCAATGACAGAGTTATTGCGCAACCCAGAAAAAATGGCAAAAGCTCAAGATGAACTAGACCAAATAATTGGCAAGAATACAGCAGCAATTCAAGAATCCGATATCTCAAAGTTACCATATATTCAAGCAGTGGTTAAAGAAACATTCAGGCTGCACCCACCAGGTCCACTCTTAGTACCTCATAAAGCCGAAAAGGATGTGAAACTATGTGGGTTCTCTGTACCCAAGGATGCACTAGTATGGGTCAATGTATGGTCTATGGGTCGCGATTCAAGCATATGGCCAAACGCTCTTTCATTTTTGCCTGAAAGGTTTATGGAAAGTGAAGTCGATTTTAAGGGCAGAAATTTCGAGTTATTACCATTCGGAGCAGGAAGAAGAATATGTCCTGCTATACCACTGGCTTATAGGATGGTGCATCTAATGTTAGCAACTCTTCTTCATTCTTTCAATTGGAAACATGCTCATGGGTTACGTCCTGAAGATATAGAGGTCGAGGAAAAGTTCGGAGTTACTCTACAAAAAGCTGAGCCACTTCGAACTATACCCCTTATAAGATGATCCAAGTAACCGAGTTTCTTTATGTATAAAAATGAATAAATAACCGTCTTATAAATTCTATGTCCATGGATAAACTTCTTGGTTTTCATTTAAGGCGTTCATGAATGAACTTCCCACTTGTAATATTTCTTACGGAGTACAGTACTCGTGTTATTTATGTTATTTTATCAATGGGTTGTGAGTTGTGACCGTCACATCTTTTAGCGACTTATGGGCAAAATATACCACGAAGTTTATTTGCAGATTGATGGAGTAACACTGTAACACTTTTGTAATGGTCTCCAATGCTTTCTGGTAGTTGAAATTTAAGAGTATGTTGAAAATGAGCTTCACTATGATCAGTATTGTTTTGGGGGCTTAAAGTTGCTTGAATAAGATTAGCATTTTCACAAATTCTTATTTCAGACGGCCAACAAGAATACTTGTGTGTGTGGAAATTAATAGGAATAAATAATAGTAATTGGACATAAACCATTACTTTAAGATTTTAGTTGAGATGGTTCATCTATTATGGTATTAGAGACTTACAATAACTTATGAAGTGGAATTTCACCCCATGGTATGGAACCGGTAGACCTGGCAAAACGGGTCAACGGGTCGGGTTCGGGTCGGGTCAATTCGGATCGTGTTAGTTCGGGTTTCTCATTGATTTCGGGTTAACTTGGGTCGGGACGGGTCATTTCGGGTTTTGGGTTTGCTGGTCGGGTCAGTTTCGGGTCAAGCGGGTCGGGCCATTTTCGGGTCAATGAAAAATAGAGAAATTGTCATTTCAAGTCTATCAGTTCAATTAGAGTTATATTTTGTCAGGTCATTTTCGGGTTTGGTGGTTTCAGAACGGGTCATTTTCGGGTCAGGCCAGTTCGGATCAAGAAAGCTAGGGTCATGTTCGGGTCGGGTCGGGTCAATTCGGGTTTTCGGGTCACATCCGGGTGATGTAGTTCGGGGCACTTCGGGTCTCGGGTCAATCGGGTCGGGTTGCTTTTGTCAGGTCTATATGAGGAGTCTATGCATTAACCACTCTTCAAGCCAATGAGCATTCGAGTGAGAGGGCGTAATAAGAATGAATATAATAGTTGGCCATCAACCATCACGTCCAATGAGTATTCGAGTGAAAGAGCGTAATAGGAATAAATATAATAGTTGAGTCTCAACCATCACCTTAGAACATCTCCAATGGTCTGGTTTAGAGACTTGCTTGCAATTTCATAAAATTGCAAACTAGTAACTCAACCATTAGAGTCGACCATATAGACTAGGTTTGCCCAATATTTTTTAAGCTAGTAGCTACATGAAGCTACTTGTTTAAATGGACCCAGAAGTGGAATTTAACCCGATCTCATTAATAAAGTTTTAATTTTTTGTTGAAAATTTGGAATTTGAACAATTAAATAGAGGAGTATATTAAGTGGGTCCATTCAAGCTAGTAATAAGTTGGCTAAACTATTTGAGTAAATTGTAGCTTGAAATTGTTATAGCTTAAAAAAATGATGTGACAAAGGTAAGCTAGTGGCAACTTGCTTAACATAGGAAATGCCCTTAGTCATTAAACTCAATGAAACTATGAAACTAAATAGGTACTCCGTCTGTTTTGTTTATACGTCATTCTTATTTTTGAATCACTCTCTTTTCTCTTTAATAACTCTCAAACTATTAGATAAAATATTATAAAATGTGTACTTATATAAAAGCTCTTATCATAAAGAATTTAAAGTTATAATTTTTATAATTTTTGAACTAAATATATTTTTTAAAAAATTAAGTCAAAGGATCATATCGAAAAACAAAAAAGCCATATAAACAAAAAACGGAGGGAGTATAAAATATTCCCTCTGTCCTGGTTAATAGTTTACACATTTCTTTTTGGGAAATGATAAATACAACCCACTGGGTTATATTTAAACATTTAATACCCTTCTATATTTGGTATTAATTTAGAAATTAGAGAATAAATTACACATAAATCAATGCAATTAATGCATATATTAACTATTTATTTCCTCTTTTAATTGTTTAAATACAACCCACTGGGTTGTATTTATCAAAACCCTTTCTTTTTTAGGTATTTCAGTCAATAATTTACACTTTCATTTTCTAGTAAAAAACCAACCCATATAGGTGGGGTCGTGGGGACTATTACATAATTACATTTCCTCTAAAGCTGATCACGGGCCGGGCTCGGATGATAAAAATCGCTCATATGTGCGGGCGGGGACGGGACAGGCCAAATGAGTGGCCTATTTAATGAGCTCAAACCCAGCCCCTATGGCGGGCTTAAATGGGCTTTTCGGGCTCTAAAATGTACGACTTATCAAACGAGATAAGTAGCATTATACCTTCAACAAGCACTTTAATAACGTAATTAGTTTATAAAATCGTACAAAATATGATGAAGTCCATATGAATTAATTTCCAAAAATATAAGAAAGACAACTATCGACACATTAGAATGCTTAATCACGTCTAGTAGATAGGAGTATAATTTAGGCTATGTAAACTTCGCTTTTAAATCTCGATAAATATATACACGAGTTTTTAACGAGTTATTTATTACTTTAACGCTACTTAAACAAACTTAATAAGAAAAAAATATTCCTTAATTAAATAATATCGGCCGGGCCGGGCCAAGATTTGGGCTAAACGCTCGGCCCAAACGTGGCCTAAAACTCTAAAAGTACTTTTAGCTTTTTTGGGCCGATCCATGGGTTTTATGGGCCAAAATAAAAGGCCCAAACCTTTCAAAAAATTGGACCGGGCTGGGTCGATTGGCTTGGCTGTTTGATCACCTCTAAATTTTCCTCCTCCTTTCAAGTTGCTGTTCATTTTTTTAAATAATTATAAACTCTAATTGGTCTCCCTTGTGACGGGTTACCATTTGTGACGGATATTTTGTAAGATAAAATGGTAACAAAATGGGTTAGTGGAGAAAGGGGACCACATGAACAGTGTTGCAGAGAGAGAAAAAGTGGGTACTTTATGAGGTAAAATGGTATCCGTCACTCCAAAGTGAAGGATATTGTTGGTCACAAATGAGATTTTGTGTATAAACTCATTCCTCTTTCGTTACCTTAATAATTATGTAAGAAACAATTGTAAACTATTGATCGGGACATAGAGAGTATACATAAGGAAGAAGTATGATTGTTCTTTGAATGGTTGGAAAAAGTGGTGTCTATTTGTATTATTTCTCAAATTTAATATTAACTTATAATTATTACTCCTTATTTGCCAATTCACAAATATGGCAGGTAAACACTTGATTTTAGTTACTTCATTTTAGGGGGGTTCAGAATAAACCGAACCGTAATAATCGAACCGAAAAATCGAAAAACCGTCCATTTTTAAGGTTTGATTAACCACCGTTTCGACAAAGCGGTTCGTTGAACCGAACCGTTAACTTTATTATGGAAACGGTTCGGTTAAGGTTCGCAATTTTAGATAACTTGATTAACGCGAACCAACGTTTCACAAAAAAGTAAGCAAAAAATTAAAATATTATATAAAAAACTTTTTTTTGTTTAGTTTTCTTAGTGTATCCAAATTTAAATTTTTTTAAATTGATTAATGCTAAAGTTTTGCTAATTAACTTTATTGTTGAGTACACTCTTAACTGATGGTACCCTTCATTCCTGAAATACGATCACTTGTTAGACTAGACTGGAGGATCTAACAGTCTAAATCACGTTCCAAAAAAATCGAAAATCTTTTAGACTGTTAGATCTGCTGTCCAATCGGACAAATGACCACTCATTTTTTCTTGTTTGTTTATTTTTGAATACTAGTTTGTGTCCGCACCCTACCGGCCGCGGTATTCTATTTGTTTCCGAAATTATTTCATGCCTTCCAATTTAGTCTAACTGTTTTCCCATATATGTAAGTGGCTTAAATGTTGTATATAACAAATTCCGTTTGTAATTAATTTGCTCATGTTTCGACAAGAAGAACAAACCAAATTCATATAGTTACATAACACATGAACACAACTATGAAAATATGAGTAACCTAAAGATAGTTTTGAAACGTTATGACATGCCAGTGACATAGTGAGCAATCATAGGAATGGGCAGTGTTGGAACCCGTGCTTGTGTCAAATTTTAAAAAGCACTAACCCACCAACTTTCTGTAAATACGACCTTTACCTTCTCTCAATCTCTCCTTTTCAATCTTTTTCAATGACTACCTCTGGTGTCTCCTTCCCAAATCCTCACGAACCAAACTCACTTTTCATCCTTATCAATTTCACTGCTTGGACTAACTTACCCCACAAACATATCAGTTATGGAAAACGCAAGTTGGTGACATCCTCCACGGTTTCGATCTGCTTAAGTTTGTCAATGGCTCTCATCCTCTCCCTGCTGAAACCATCACTGCCAATCCCGCCCACTATACCTGGAAGCGCCAGAATAATCTCATCAAAGGGGCTCTCCTCGGCACTCATCATCCCTCTTGTTCTCAAGGCTACTTCATCTCGTTATGTATGGATTATCCTTGAGAAAATATATTGTTCCGGGTGTAATTCCAGAGCAAGTATCGTTACCACCCGTGGCTCGTAGAATAATGTCTTGAGTTGGATTCCTCGCGTCTCTATCGTTCCTCTCGGCCTCTCCTGCAACAATGAACAGGCGAGGGCTTGGCTTTGTGCCAAGCGTACTCACTCCGACGCTCAAGTCAGTAAACTCAAAGGATTAAGCTGTGTTACTTGGCTAGATACGTTGTAGAGAGATAAGGGAGATATTACCAGATGAATAGTGTATTTAGGTTCAGTTTCTTGGATCCTTTCCTCAATGAAGGTTGAGGAGTATTTATAGGCTTTCACCTTTTGTCACGTAGTGGCCAAGTGGCTAACAGGTGGAAAGACCGATCTACCCCTCGGCCGAGGGACCCATGGCAGGCCGGCGGGCCATGTTGACTCACCGCCGAGGGGTCTTGGATATGAGTACGCGGATATGTGTCCCGGCGACTAGTTGTCACGCCGAGACCCAGGCTAATGAGCCGATGGGTCGCATCGGCTAAATTTGTCTAAGTTGTTGACTTCTTTGTGGATATCTTTGACCTTGCTCGGTGTGTTGACTTGGTCGTGGTGCGAGAATATGCCCCATCAATTTGCCCCCGGCGTAGTCATCCGTGGTATGGGCTCCGATGTACTTTTGAGCGTATATTCTGCGCAAGTAACTTTCACAAATTTTCTGTATCGGCTTCTTCTTGTGTACCGGCGTGGCTCTTGGTAGGCCGTACCGTATACCATATCCCCCCTCCACATGGGTGCATAAAGGGTATCCGATGTGGAAAAGAACATGACGTTGGCGAGACCGGTGAGAGTCTTAGGTTGATTTTGATTGCCCCGTACGTGCTCCCTAGCTTGGTTGATCGGGTGGCGGCGGAGACTAGATACCTAGGAATTTGTTGAGGAAGATGATCAGTCGAAGAGATGTGAATAGGCGTGTTGAAGACGCTTGGTCCTTTGTTGCATTGATTGACGTTCGACTGTTGCAACGATTGACATCCCACGGTTGCATGTTTGACACGTGTATGTTCGCTGATTGGTTGACGCTTCATGGGCTGTGCCCTGATTGGTCCTTCTTCATGGGCTTTTCTCTATAAATAGGTCAGTTATTCCGTGATTTTGGCCTCCATTTTATTTTCGAAAATTTTTCTCCAAAATCTTCATCTCTCCAAACTTTCAAGGGTTGTCTTCGTCTTCTTAATCTTCGGAGTATTTGATCCGGCGAGTGTTTTTCTTTAAGGTAAACAAGCAAACTTTTATTTTTCTTGCTAGTAATTTGTTGTGAATCATGTCCTCTGATGCCGGGATTGGTACTTCTGCGCCGGGGGGTTCCCCGTCGCGTCTTGATGAGGAGGAGGGACTGGAGGCCATCCCGCTAAGGTTTGGGGGCCCTAGGTCTCCTTCTCCCGTAGCTGATCTGCCCCTCCTGGAGGAGTTGGAGGGTGAGGATGATGCTGATGATGATGAGGGGGCTCCCGGTGATGGTGGGAGGATTACTATTCCGGATCGTGGTGAGGGGGCTCCCGTTGATGGTGGGAGGACGACTGTTCCGGATCATGGTGAGGCCTGCACGACTGGCCTCGACCGTGTCTGGACAAATAAATTCGCAAGCAGCTCCGGAGAAACTCTTTTCGGAGATCATTTCTTCCTTGGTGAGGGGTATAAAATTGTTTTCCCTGGGGAGGGTCAGGCGGTCTGTCTTTGTCCTCCCCGGGTCATATCGGCGTGTACATCGGCATTTGGAGTACGGGCTCCGGTTTCCTTTGAACGAACACGTCATGGCCATCATCAAAGCTATGAATCTTGCCGTGGCCCAACTGCATCCGTTGGCCATGAGGACGATAATCGGCTTTGTGTGGCTCTGTCTCTTCAAAGGGGAGGTCCCTACGGTCAACTTATTCCGCCGACTTCATAGTCTTCGGCCGTCATTCGCCCGAAAGGTGGGGTGGTACAGCGTGCAGACGGAGCCAGGATATGTCTCCGTAAACAAGCTTACTTCTGCAAAGGCGGCAAGAGCGATGGGTGTACGTCCAAGTGCTTGGGAGGACTACCCGTTGCCTCGGTCTTTTCGAGCCCCGTTCACTTACGGTGTGAGACCCGGAAGAGTATGAGAAACACGTCTCCGGGGTAGCAAGGTTAAGATGGATGCTTCTTTTGTCCCCCTTACTGCGGATGAGAAGCGGGCAATGCGGCTATTTGATCTTTGAGGAGGGATGGCTGCCCCAGGACTCGGATTATTCTTCAAGACGAGCCGCTATGCCGCGTCGGCCTCATACCGGCCCTCAACTGGGGTGAGTGGGGTCGGTGTGAGGCCCACCTTTGCTTGTTATGTTCCTTTTCGGAGCCTTGTTTTACTTCCTTTATGTAACTCTTGTTTGATTTCTTGCAGATCGGTTTGGGCGGGGTCTGTCTGAGAAGGACTTGAAGAGGCTAGGGCTTGACAAGGACGGGAAGGTTGTCCAGCGGCGTCCTACGGTTGAGTTGAAAGATCGCCGACTGTCCCCTAACGAACTCATGGACAAACAGACGAGGGCGTTGGATCCGGAGACGGCTCAAGCACGGGTTCTTGGTGGCGTGCCGAAGAGAACAAGGAAGGCGACGTCCAAATCGGCGGCGGTCAGTATCAATGGCAACTCCTCTTCGACCCCGGTGGTCGAAAAGGGTCATGTGGAGGTGATCAACATTGCGAGGGGGAGGTGACCGTTGCTAAGGTCCCTTCTCCGAAGAAGAGGAAAGACCCACCGTCCGCTTCCACCGTTGCCGCGGAGAAACTTTGTTTCCACCGGACCCTCCAACTAAGAGGATTCGAACTGGTACGGATTTAACCCGTGGTTCGGATTTAGCCGGCTCGTTGGACATTCCTGACGACAGGCTTTTCGACGTGTCAATGCATGGTGACATGGATGCTCGTGTAAATTTCTTGTAGATCCACCGTCGGCCTGCCATTCTCACTGATCGGCAAGTAGGGAAGCAGCCTGAGAAGGCGATTGAGAAGGCGGGTGGCCAAAACGTCGTCATGGACTCTTCACCCCAGAAGGTTACTCCCACCGAGCTCGTGGCGGAGGGCGAGAGAATATATAAGAGGCTGGGGAGATGGAGTCGTCTAGCCGCCTCCCTCATCATAGAGCAGGAAAAGGCCACGGCCCAATCTGGGCCGCCGATTGCAAGGCTCAAGCTTGATCTCTCTGCGCGAGGGGGGAAGCCGGGAAGGCTAAGCTGGATCTTCTTCTTTGCCAAGGGGCGTGCGGAGGAAGCGAGAAGCTGCCGAGGGCCGAGAGGGCCAAAGTTGAGGATCTTGATGGCGCCACGGCCAAGATGATGGAGGAGCGGGACGGTATAAAGGTGCCTATGACGCCGTGTGGTTGCCAAGAGGGACGAGTGGGAGGATCGGTTCGAAGCGGCGGAGGTGCTCGGGGACATGCGAGGCTATCCTTGCTCAAAAAGAGAAGGATATTGAAATGCTTCAAGATGATCTCCTCCCAAAATGTGCGTCCGATTCGGGACCAGGCCGAGAAGGCGGCCAGGGAGGCAATCGAAGGGCTGTCCCCGACGATTCCTTCCGTGGGATAAATTCGACCAGCTCTGGATGAGATAGCCGATCTTTGCGAGCGGCTACAACGAAGGCGGAGACAGCGAAGGCGGCTCAGGTAGATGAGGCCAAGGAGTTGCTTGGAGATGGTCAGCCTTCCTCAAAGCCGGCTACCGAAGATGCTGTTGCTACCGATGGAGGGCTACAACAAGCATAGGGAGACGGGCGGTCGTCACCAGACTCACCCGGCGTCTCGGATAGCTTCAGCTGTTCGGGGGCCAATTATTGAGCCTTCTCTCCCTGCCATCCTTTTGGCGCTTCAAATCCCAAGTCTGTAATCTTTTGCTTTTTTGCTTCTTCGCTTTTTTGTAAAGCTTTGGTAGGTAGAGTTTAGGCTACCCTCACGGGGACGGCCGTCGTTTGTACTCTCCTTGCAGTCAATTTTAATGAAGTTTTATCTATTTGGTCCTCGGCTTGGCCGGGACTCTGATCACGATCCTTTACTCTTCTTGTGTTATCAACTGTCTTCGTTTTTACACTCGTCATGACCGAGGCGGTTTGAATGCATGTCTCAACTGTGTCTAACGTCTTTAGCATTCGTAACTGTGTAGGCATATTGACCGCTAGATTGGCGTCTCAATTGCACTGAGTATACGTTTCTTTTTAGCGTATCGGCCGACGTGTTCCCCGTCGCTCTCGGTTTTGGCCGAGGTAATCGGGGTTGCGGCTTCGATAGCGTTAAATGAATGTGTAGGCATATTGACCGCTAGATTGGCGTCTCAATTGCACTGAGTATACGTTTCTTTTTAGCGTATCGGCCGACGTGTTCCCCGTCGCTCTCGGTTTTGGTCGAGGTAATCGGGGTTGCGGCTTCGATAGCGTTCGTAACTGTGTAGGCATATTGACCGCTAGATTGGCGTCTCAATTGCACTGAGTATACGTTTCTTTTTAGCGTATCGGCCGACGTGTTCCCCGTCGCTCTCGGTTTTGGCCGAGGTAATCGGGGTTGCGGCCGATAGCGTTAAATAGCTGTGTAGGCATATTGACCGCTAGATTGGCGTCTCAATTGCACTGAGTATACGTTTCTTTTTAGCGTATCGGCCGACGTGTTCCCCGTCGCTCTCGGTTTTGGTCGAGGTAATCGGGGTTGCGGCCGATAGCGTTAAGAATCGTGTAGGCATATTGACCGCTAGATTGGCGTCTCAATTGCACTGAGTATACGTTTCTTTTTAGCGTATCGGCCGACGTGTTCCCCGTCGCTCTCGGTTTTGGCCGAGGTAATCGGGGTTGCGGCTTCGATAAGCGTTAAGAATCGTGTAGGCATATTGACCGCTAGATTGGCGTCTCAATTGCACCGAGTATACGTTTCTTTTCAGCGTATCGGCCGACGTGTTCCCCGTCGCTCTCGGTTTTGGTCGAGGTAATCGGGGTTGCGGCTTCGATAGCGTTAAGAATGTGTAGGCATATTGACCGCTAGATTGGCGTCTCAATGCGACCGAGTATACGTTTCTTTTTAGCGTATCGCCGACGTGTTCCCGTCGCTCTCGGTTTTGGCCGAGGTAATCGGGGTTGCGGCCGATAGCGTTCGAATCTGTGTAGGCATATTGACCGCTAGATTGGCGTCTCGGTGCACCGAGTATACGTTTCTTTTTAGCGTATCGGCCGACGTGTTCCCCGTCGCTCTCGGTTTTTGGCCGAGGTAATCGGGGTTGCGGCCGATAGCGTTAAAGAATCGTGTAGGCATATTGACCGCTAGATTGGCGTCTCAATTGCACCGAGTATACGTTTCTTTTTAGCGTATCGGCCGACGTGTTCCCAGTCGCTCTCGGTTTTGGCCGAGGTAATCGGGGTTGCGGCCGATAGCGTTCAGAATCGTGTAGGCATATTGACCGCTAGATTGGCGTCTCAATTGCACCGAGTATACGTTTCTTTTTAGCGTATCGGCCGACGTGTTCCCAGTCGCTCTCGGTTTTGGCCGAGGTAATCGGGGTTGCGGCCGATAGCGATTCTTCCTTCGAGTTTCCGTCGGTGGCGAATTGTGTAGGGGACAGACACTTTGATGGAGAACTTGGACGATTCATTTGTTTGTCATGATCGTGCGTTGGGGTGTCCACAATGGGTTTGGACACCTCCGCCGCTATACAAAGTATTTTCTCAGGTTATCGGTGTTCCAATGGCTCATCAAGGGCACACCTCCCATGTCTGTCAGCCGGTATGTACCCGGCTTCATCTCTTCGACCACTTTGTAGGGACCCTCCTAGTTGGCCGTCAGTTTGCCGTGAATATTTCCTTTGTTGGTGGCAGCCGACTTCCTTAGGACTAGGTCTCCTATTGTTAAGTCCCTTTTGTGGACTCTTCGGTTGTAGGCTCTATTCATCCGGTTCTGATATACGGCCAAGTTGAGGCGTGCCGTGTCTCGGCTTTCTTCGACCAGGTCTAGGGAAGCTCTTAGGCCCTCCTCGTTTTCAATTGGGTCAAAAGTGGCCGTTCGAATGTCGGCACGTCGCCGATCGGCAAGACCGCTTCGGAGCCGTAGACTAGGTGGAAGGGGGTGTATCCCGTTGCTTCTTTCTCCGTGGTTCGAAGGGACCACGGACGCCGGTAGTTCATCGGCCCACCTTCCCTTAAGATCTTCAACCGTCTTCTTCAAACCGTTGAGGATGGTTTTGTTTCGCTCCCTCACTTTGCCGTTACTGCGGGTGGCGGACGGAGGAATACGCAAACTTGATGCCAAGCTCCTCTAACGAGTTCATTATCGGTCGCTCCAAAACTCTCGGCCGTGGTCAAATACCACAACTTGGGGTAATCCGAAGCGGGTTATAACGTTTTCCCAGTTACCTTTCGACGGGTGTGGTCTTCATTGTATGCTGCTACG
Source organism: Silene latifolia (assembly GCF_048544455.1). NCBI lineage: Eukaryota > Viridiplantae > Streptophyta > Magnoliopsida > Caryophyllales > Caryophyllaceae > Silene > Silene latifolia. The sequence continues at coordinate 3,744,916 of NC_133531.1, forward strand.
GCTTCAACCCATTTGGTGAAGTAGTCAACGGCGACGATTAAGAACTTCCTTCCTCCGGAGGCCGTTGGGAATGGCCCTAGCATGTCCATCCCCCATTGTGCGAAGGAAAGGGGACTAAGCACCGGGTTGTAGGTCTCGGAGGGAGCGTGTATCACCGGGGCATGCATCGGACGTTCGTGCACTTCTTGGTCTTCGTTACGGAATCTTGAAGCATGGTGGGCGAAGTAGCCAGCTCGGAGAGCTTTGTGGGCTAGTGTTCTTGCCCCCATGTGATGTCCCGAGATGCCTTCGTGGATTTTTCGATGCTCGATTCTGCGTCGGCCGGACCGACACACTTCAAGAGTGGTCTTATTACGGATCTTCTGTACAGTTCCCCTTCGAATACCAGGTACCTGGCGGCGATCCTTTTTATTTTGGCCGAGGGATTGCGGCCCTCCGGCAATTCACCTGTAAGCTTGTATCTCATTATCGGAGTCATCCACGTTGTCTCGGTCTCTATGTTACCCACTATGCCGACGGTCTCAGTGATGCTTTTCGCGTTCCTGATGTCTACCAGTACGGTTCGGCTGACATTCTTGATGGTTGGTGGCGGTTTGGAGAGAGCGTCGGCCGGTTGTTCTCGGATCTGGGAACGCACTGGATTTGGAAGGATTTTAATTTTGCTACGTCGGCTTTTACCCTCTCTAGGTACCTTACCATTCCGTCGTCCCGAGCCTCATACTCCCCTCTGATTTGGTTGGTAACCAACAGTGAGTCTGTCTTCAACACAATGTGTTCTGCTCCGGCAGCCCTAGCTAGCTCGACTCCGGTTATCACCGCCTCGTATTCGGACTCATTGTTCGAGGCCGAGAAGGTGAATTTCAAGGCGTACTCAAACTCGTCTCCGTTTGGGCTGATGATAAGGATGCCGGCGCCTGAGCTATTCGTCGTGGAGGAGCCGTCGGTGTAGACCTCCCATATGCCTGGGTTTGGCTCTTCCCGATATGTGCATTCGGCCGGAAATCGCAAGCGCTTGCCCCTTTATCGAAGGCCTTGGTTTTTGTCTTGAATGCCGAAACCGGAGAGCTCCATTGCCCATTTGATGAGCTGCCGGATTGTTCGAATTTTTCCAAGGATTTCTCCAATGGCTGATCGGTTAGGACCGTCACGGGGTGTGCGTCGAAGTAGGGTTTTAACTTCCTTGTGGCGACGACGGCGAAGGCGCTTTTTCGATTAGTGGGTAATTTTCTCGGCGGGCAGCGGTGTATGGTGACAAAGTAGATTGGGTGTTCTTTGTTTGTCTTCTTCCCTGATGATCACGGCACTGACCGTGGCCGAGGTTACTGCTATGTATAGGTATAGCGTCTCCCCCAATATCGGCCTGGACAGAGTTGGGAGAGTCTGAAGATGAGCTTTCAGTTGTTTGAAAGCCGTGCTCTGTTCCTCCCCCCAGCTGAAATCTTTATTTCCTTTCAACACTTTGAAGAATGGTGTGCTCTTGTCGGCTGACCGAGAGATGAAACGGGCGAGAGCCGCCATCCTTCTGGTCAGCATCATAACCTCTTTCCGATTCCTTGGTTCCGGCAGGTCTAGGATTGCTTGGACTTTGTCTGGATTGGCATCTATGCCTCTGGCGCTGACAAGTACTCCTAGAAATTTTCTGCCGGACACCGAAGTTGCATTTCATTGGGTTGAGCTTCATCTTGTATTTCCTTAGTGAACAAAATGTCTCGTGTAAATCGCCGGATGCTCATTTGTCGGACTTGCTTTTTACAATAGCATCGTCGACGTATGCCTCAATGTTTCGTCCTTTTTGATTTTGAAACACTTTGTCCACCAGCCTCGTATACGTTGCTCCGGCGTTCTTCAAACCAAACGGCATCATTTTGTACATGTATGTGCCGTTGGCGGTGATAAATGCGCATTTAGGCATGTCTTCCTCGGCCATGAACACTTGGTGATACCCGAGAAGGCGTCCGGCAGGCTTAGCATGGTGTAGCTGCCGTGGCGTCGATTAAGCTATCTATCCGAGGCAAGGGATAACAATCTTTGGGGCATGCTTTATTAAGGTTGGTAAAGTCTACACACATTCTCCATGCTCCCGATGATTTCTTCACCATTACAACATTGGCTAACCACTCAGGATAAGTACAAGGCATGATGAAACCTGCCGCTAGTAATTTATCTACTTCGGCTTTGATGGCCTCGTCCTTCTCGACCGAGGAGTTCCTCATTCTCTCGCTTGTTGGGCGGCGGTGGGGAGTACGTTCGACTTGTGAACAATCACCTCCCGATTCACGCCGCATCTCGGCCGCCGAGTATGCGAAAACATCTTTGTTCTTCCTCGGCGGAGTCCGGGAGGTCGGCTCGAATTCTGGTTCCGGTTGTTGACACCGACGGTTACGGTGCGGCCGGATCAATCTCTACTTCCTCGGTCTCTGCTCCTTCGACCATGCCGATGGTCCGGTCGTTCCCGGATCTGGGGGTGTACTGTATCCGGAACGAGTCCAGTTCTGAAGCGACAGCTCTCACCCTTACTAGATACCTTATTGTCTCGTAGTCCTGGGCTTCACACTCTCCTCTAACCTGGTTGGTCACGAGGAGCGAATCTGTCTTTACCATGATACGTTACGCCGCGGCGGCTCTAGCTAGCTCAATTCCGGTTATCATCGCCTCGTACTTGGACTCCTTGTTGGAGGCCAATGAGGTAAGCTTCAAGGCGTGCTCGGATACATCCCCGTTTGGGCTGATGATAACGATATCGGCCCTCGAGCCATTCGTCGCGGAGGGGCCGTTAGCGTGAACCTCCCACAAACCGGGATCTCCCTCTTTTTTCGAGATGAGCTTATGTGCCTCCCTCCGGTCCGAGACATATATCAATGTCAGGGCCCGGATGGATATTACAGCGTCGATTTCGCTCAAAGTGATCCGGCCTATGAGTACATCGTAGGCAGGCGTGCCGTCGATGACTACGAATTTAGACATAACGTTCTTGGCTGCACCTCCCTCGCCGAACCTCACCGGCAAACTGATTGACCCCAGGGGTACCAGGCCGGCCCCAGAAAAGCTGTATAACGGGTTGGTGCAGGGGCTCAAATTTTCAATCCTCAGACCGAGGCCGAGAAAGCATTCTCTGTTCATAACATTCGTGTAGGCGCCTGTGTCAATCAGGCATCCCTTCACCAGGTGGTTGGCTATGTCTCAGGCGGGTGTAAGTGGGTCGCTATGAAGAGCGGCGACTCCATCGTAGTCCCTTTGTCCGATGGTCATGTCCGGGATCTTTGGGAGCGGGGTTCTTTGTGTTGGGAACAAAGTTGATGGCCGGATAAGGTTCATCCGGGGCCGTTTTGCGCTCATGAGCGGACCACCTGCTCTCTTTGTCCACGATGACGACATTGACTACTCCTACCCGCTCGAGGCGGACTTGCTATTCGATCCGCCGGCATCGGTTTTGGCCTCTGGCGACATATTTGCCGAGGCTCCCCATCCGGATTAGCTCTTCAATGGCATCCTTCAGGTGTCGGCAATCGTTGGTTAAGTGTCCGGTGTGGCCGTGGTACTTACAGTACTGGCTCGTGTCACCGTCACTCCTCGGCCTAGGGGGTCTTTCCCATTTCTGGCCCTCGTTCTTGCTCAAAGCGAAGACCTCGGCGGCCGACACGACTAGGGGGGTGTGATCATCGTACCGTTTTTTGTAGTACGTCCCCGAGCTCCCCCCGGCATTCGCCGAGCTTTGTTTTCTGGCAGACTTTTCTGACCGTGGCCTATTACTCTCACGGCGTCTTTCATCAGACCGTGACCCGTTGTTGTCACGGCGTTTTTCATTCGGGTTATCCTCCCGGCGGCTCTTCCTTTCTCGGTTGCTCGGCCTCGTGGGCCTACCCAGGTCTTGTGGTAGTCTTCTACCTTGATGGCTTGGTCAGCCAACTTCCTGGCGGCGTCCAAACCTAGGCCTCCGCACTTGATGAGCTCGTTTTTTAAATCTCCCCTTGGGAGGCCCTTCATCAGTGCGAAGGCCGCCAGTTCGGGATTGATTTCTCGAATCTGCTGGACCTTTCCGTCGAACCTCTTCACATAGTTTCGTAGAGACTCGTCTCCCTCCTGTTTGATAGTTAGGAGGTCAGATGTCTCTACGGCCCTCCTCTTGTTGCAAGAGTACTGGGCTAGGAAGGCGTCCTTTAGGTCGGCGTAATAGTACACCGAGCCGTCGGGAAGCCCTTTGTACCAGCTCTGAGCCATCCCATGCAAAGTTGTTGGGAAAATTCGGCACCAGACCTCATCGGGCTGCTCCCATACCGACATGTAAGACTCGAAAGCCTCGGCTGGTCGGGGTGGATCACTATCTCCCTTGTATGACAGAGGTGGCAACTTGAGCTTATGCGGCACCGGGACTTCCAGGACGTAGGCGTTGAGGGGCTGCCTAACCACGTGTCGAACGACACGCGGCGATCGGCTCCTTGCATCCCTAACCTGGCTCCTCCCCCCGTAGCGGGAGGGGCTCCTTCTTCGACTCGGACTTCTTCTCCAACTCTGCTGAGTCGGACTCCTCTGGCTCCTTTGGGGTAAGCCTCGTTCGTGCGGCGGGGGGCTTTGTCCTCCCGCGAGTGCGGGAAGGACTTAGGTCTACCGCGCCCACTTTGGGCTCCCGGCGTCTTGGTGGGTCGGCTTCTCCTAGTGCCCCGTTCAAATTTCTCGGAGTCACGTTTTGGGCCCTAGCCTCTGGGACGATTTCCGCCGCTCTTGTCGGCGTGACAAAGTGTGAGCGGGCGTATTGCGATTAGGTCGGGAGCATTTTCGGCTTTGCTACGTCAACCACCTGTCCCATGATGGTGACCTGGTTGGCTGGCACCGGTGTGTCGGGTATTATTGGCATCCCGAATTCTGGTTGGATTACTCCGCCGGTGGAGGGTTGCACGACTCCAGATTTGTGGACGGTATCATCGTGGTAAAATTCGGTTTCGTCCGTCACGAATACCTCTTGTTGTTTCGACATTTTCTTAGCTTTTTGGGTGGGTTTTTGTTGATTTGTTTTTTTTTGTTTGGGAATGAATGTGACTAGCTTCTAGTGTCTATTTCCCACAGACGGCGCCAATTGTTCCGGGTGTAATTCCAGAGCAAGTATCGTTACCACCCGTGGCTCGTAGAATAATGTCTTGAGTTGATTCCTCGCGTCTCTATCGTTCCTCTCGGCCTCTCCGCAACAATGAATGAAGGCGGGGCTTGGCTTTGTGCCAAGCGTACTCACTCCGACGCTCAAGTCGATAAACTCAAAGGATTAGCTTTGTGTTACTTGGCTAGATACGTTGTAGAGAGATAAGGGAGATATTACGGATGAATAGTGTATTTAGGTTCGATTTCTTGGATCCTTTCCTCAATGAAGGTTGAGGAGTATTTATAGGCTTTCACCTTTTGTCACGTAGTGGCCAAGTGGCTAACAAGTGGAAAGACCGATCTACCCCTCGGCCGAGGGACCCATGGCAGGCCGGCGGGCCATGTTGACTCACCGCCGAGGGGTCTTGGATATGAGTACGCGGATATGTGTCCCGGCGACTAGTTGTCACGCCGAGACCCAGGCTAATGAGCCGATGGGCTGCGATCGGCTAAGTCATCTAAGTTGTTGACTTGCTGTGGATATCTTTGACCTTGCTCAGTGTGTTGACTTGGTCAGCGGTGCAGAATATGCCCCATCATATATGTTAACCCCTCTAGGGGTCATCTCCTTCAAATCAAGAATAACCGTCTTGATAGCATTTGCAAAACCGATCAATTTGTGACCGAATACATATAAGCTATCAATACGTGTGTGACTGAGCTTGCTGTTCTTGGAAAGACGATGGATGCTAAAGATGTTGTGGAAAAAGTCGGTTTCGAGTCTAAAAAGAAAGAGCCTAACTCATGAGAAAAAGTTTTTTACCACATCATCACCTAGTGGGCTAGTGCTAGAGATGGCAATCCGGGTCGGACTAAGGCGGGATGCATGGGCACGACACGAGTCCAACACGGCCACGACATGGCACAGATGAACATTACTGACGACACGAACGGGTTGGAGGCGGGACGCGGCTGTATTTTTTGGGAATTTTCGTGCCCAAGCACGGCACGGTCCGACCCGAGATTTGGCCCGTTTCTTAATTATTTAATTAAATTCTTTTTTTTAAATATCGTTTTTTAAATTAAATTAAATCTAGTATATTAAAAATACAAGTAATCAACTAATCAAGACATCAAGTACATTAATATTTTAAAAAATATATACTTAAATCATTAATATTCATTATTTATATAAATAAAAATGTATTTAGAAAAAAAATACTAAGGCTATTGGGCCAGGCACGACCCGAGCACGAAACTGGGCGTGTCAGGAGCGGGCCGCGGCCGGTGGTTTGAGTGAGTGGGCCAGACACGACACGACACGATTCACCCAATATCCGTGCCTAGGCCGGGCCTTTTTTGGGAGAAGGCCCGATGGGCCGGCCTAGCACGGCCCAATGCCAACTCTAGCCTAGTGGTACTAACTACTAACCGGCTCGAAATTTTACTGCCTTTATTCGAATGTTGTTCACTCAAAGCTTTCAAGAAACACAAAATACTAGGAGCCCAAAGCTTCAAACTCCATTAATTAGGTAATCTAACTTGGATTTGATCAATCATCCTTACTTCAAATAATTGTTAGGAATTCGTATCTTTGCTCGATTAATTGTTCAATTAATTGTTTGAATTATCGGATTTTTACTCTCAATCTTTGCTGCATTCTTTTTTTTTTAATGATTAATTGCACATCACCTGTTTGTTGAAATGCGCGTAAATTTTGAAGTTCGTTATTGTATTTATATGATCCAACATGAAACAATTAATCAAATAATTAACTTGATTAGATAGTTGGTGGTTATATTACATGCAATTGATGTGGGTTTTAGGTGAATTGTTTGATTCTTTTCATGTTAATGTAATGTGATTGGTTATACGCTAGTCGTCGGAAACCTACCGCAATTCTTCTCCAATACTGGCTGTATACATTGTATTATATCGCAATATCGGCCATGATCACTCTAACGGTCACTGAGGTGTGTACAGTGTCATGGTTTACTATGTCTTTTTGTATCACTTAAAATCGTATTGGTTTAGTTACGTCTTTATTGACCTTTTATCACCCGGATGCCCGTATTGGTCTAGTTACGTCTTTATTAGCCTTGTATCAGCCAAGTAACTGTGTAGCTACGCATTGGTCAGAGATTGGCTATTAGCCTTGTATATGCCGTATTGGTATATAAGCCTTATCAGTCTAGTTATGTCTTTATTGGCCTTGTATCAGCCAAGTAACCTGTAGCTACGTATTGGTCAGAGATTGGCTATTAGCCTTGTATAAGCCGTATTGGTATAGTTACGTCTTTATACCACTCATAAAAGCCTTATTGGTTTAGTTACGTCTTTATTGGCCTTGTATCAGCCAAGTGCCATAATGTTTGGGCTTCATTTGCCGGTGCATTTCTCGACACAATCAACATATAGTCAGAAACAACATCTCTATCTAACAGACCGGTAATGTCACAATCCTATTTTCACTTGACTCCCCCTCACCTCCTCATTTGTAGGAGACTAGGAGTCGTTGAGGCATGAGGTAATGTTGTGGCATAATAACAAAAAAAAGGCAGTCATAAAAATTTATGGAAACTTCTGACAGGCTCTACAGCTAATGAGTAATGTCCACAAACAGATATTTTATGCCTCTTAATATTATCAATCTTTGAACACTGAAGTTGTAGTTGCAACCCATACATCCCTTCTAAATCTGCCAATGCTACAAGAAGTACATAATTATATGGGTTGTTTGAACACATGACACCGTTTTATACAAGTCGCTGATATTTTTTTCGTATTAATGATATGTGTTGTTTGTTTCTACTGCTGGTGTGAAATGTCGTCTCAATCATTTGTTTACCTTTTTTATTCTTTTGTGAGGGGTATTAAATCAAAGGTAAACAAATGATTGAAATGGAGTGAGTACGTAAATTCTAAGGACAAACTAAATCATTAGTAGTTCCTATATATATCCGCTGCCAACATCAGAACTCCAGGAGCATTCCTACATACCAAGAGAGGAATATATATATAGGAGAGTGCACGGAATAGTTCTTTCAGTTCTTAATCCATGGATTATCACAACATAACATTTGTTCTCTTCCCATCTTAACTTTCGTTTTCTTACTTACGCTCTTTTCAAGATCTGGCAAATCAAAACTTCCTCCTGGACCGAAACCATGGCTTATCATAGGAGACATTCACCTGTTTGGCGACAAGCTTCATCAGTCTGTCACCAATCTTTCTAAGGCTTACGGACCGATAATGTCTCTTAAGTGAGGAAGCATTACCACTATTGTTATCTCATCCCCGAAAATAGCCAAAGATATGCTCCTCAAGCATGACTTAGCCCTCTCTTGTAGGAAGAAGTCAGATGCCATTAGGGTATTAAATCCTGATAAATTTTCCATGGCTTGGCTCCCAGTATGTCCGAAGTGGCGGAATTTAAGGAAGATTGTAAGTTTGTAACCATCCAAATATTCACGAACCAATGACTTGATGCCACCCGAGTTATAAGGCTAGAAAAGGTCAACGAGTTACTTGAGCATGCATGATGGTATTGTAAAAATGACCTGACTGTTGACATAGGCAAAGCCAGGTTCACTGCTTCGCTAAACTTGTTGTCCAATACGTTGTTCGCTGTGGATTTGTCTAGTCACGAGTCTTCATTTTCAAAAGATTTTAAGGATCTTGTTTGGCATATAATGGAGGCTACTGGAATTCCTAACATCTCAGATTTTTTTCCTATAGTCAGGCACTTGGACTTGCAAGGTGTGCGGAAAAGGATTGAGGGTCTTTTGGTCAAGATGACGGGGACTTTTGAGCAGATCATTAATCAAAGAAGGAACGAGGAGGGGGGTGTTAAAAGGTGATGTTCTAGACACTCTCCTCAAGCTTGTAGAAGATAGCAATTTTCAGTTAATTTTTTTGATGTTTCTGTTTTATAGTTGCATGTCTTTGGCTTTTTAAAAACAAAAACTGATTATTGATTGATTATAATTGGAATTTTACATCTGTTAAACAAAACATTTCTCTGTCGTCAATTGGCCAATTGGGGGATGTCTGTGATATATTTCGTAGTCGCGGTAGCATGATCAATCATTGATTCGAGTAAGTTTTTAATGAAATTGCGTTGTATTACATTGACCGACTGACTGCTGCTTGTATTTTTTTTCTGGTAATGGATGGTGAGTTGACGCAATTTTCAATTTTGGTCGTCTAAAAAACACACCGGGGAAAGCTACTTCCAGTAGTCTTCCACCATTTGCAGAAGCCCTTGAGGGATTGGGGTAATGTTCTTGGTAGTTTGAAACAACCTTTATCTACACTTAAGGCTACACACGTTTGAGCCCTTACCCTGGTATCATGCAGATGCCTTTGAGTCACTTGTGCATCAAGGTGATGTTTGTTGTGGCGTCAATAGGAGAAAACTTAGAGTTATTTTGCCTGTGCTTGTTTTGATTTGTGTGGTTTATCACTAGTTAGAGCCTAGAGGTGATCTCTTAGCAGATTGGAACATAGCGTAGCTTGTATAGTTGCAGGATAGCTAGTGTGAGAAGAAGAAAATAAGTATATTGAATTTGCTGTAATTGAATGCGGTGAATCTTTTTCTTTTCACGAGGATCTGTTTGCAGCAGGGACAGATACAACCTCTAGCACATTAGAGTGGGCATTCACAGAACTACTATGCAATCCTGAAAAACTGGCTACTGCTCAAAATGAAATAGACCAGATAATTGGGAAGCACAACGGACCAATTCAATAATCTGACATCTCAAAATTATCATATATCAAGGCTGTGGTGAAAGAAACCTTGAGGTTACATCCACCTATCCGTTTCTACTACCACATTAAGCCGAAAAGGATGTAGAACTATATGGGTATTTTGTCCCCAAGAATGCAGAAAATATGGGTTAATGTGTGGGCAACCAGTCCTGAGCCGAGCGTGTGGCCGAATGCACTTTCGTTTTCGCCTGAAAGGTTTTTTGGACAGTGAAGTCGATGTCAAAAGTAGAGATTTTGATCTGATTCCCTTTGAAGCAGGAAGAAGGGTGTGCCCCTGGCATGCCCTGGCTCATAGGATGGTGCATCTTATGTTAGCACATCTTCTTTCAAGCTATACCCCTTAGAAGATGATCCAAGTACCCGACAACCAGGCAAGTAACTCCTTTGCTTTATGCATAAAAAGGAATAAATACCGTCTTATATTTCCTCTGTCCAATAAATCTTATTGGTTTTCATTTAAAGCGTCCATGAATGAACTTCCTACTTGTGATATATCTTCTTTTTTTATGTTATTTGCCATCAATATGGTTCGTGACGTCACATCATTTTAGCAATCAATCTATATTTCCGCTCAGATCTTAGTATCTTACTATGTGCGTCATGGTCTGCTATGCTTTTTGGTTGCTGAAATGAAAGAGTGATAAATTTCAACTCAGACTTATATAGAGTGTGTTGAAATTGAGCATCACCATGATCGGTGTTGTTGAGGGCTTAAAGGTGCTTGAATAAGATTAGTATTTTTTGGCCAACAGTATTACTTTCGTGTGTGGTTTAAGTACAAATATTTTTTCACAAATTATGTGCCGTACTGTAGTATAGTTGAATTGTGTAAGAGTTTGTTGGCGGAAGAGCACGACACAGAGAGAGGCCGGCCGTGGGTGAAAGTTCTTACTTGTGTCAGCAAAAGTATATCAGTAACATGTCGAGGAAAGTGAAAATTTACAACAGATACGGAGCCATTAATCTTAGTGACCCTAAATAATAATATACATAAGGAAGAAATATGCGAAAATTTAAATATGAACACTGTACAAGGTAAATAAAAGCTTTATTAGTGGACAAAGGGAGTAAAATATGAACTAAGAAACGAGGTATTAAGAAGTATGATTGTTCTTTGAATTGTTGGAAAAAGAGGTGTCTATTTGTATTGTTTCTCAAATTTAATTAACTTTTAATTATTTACTCTCGTAAAACACTTGATTTTAGTTATTTTGTTAAGCACACTCTTGACTGATGGTACCCTTCATTCCTCAAATAACAACAAAATATTGATAAATTTTTTTTTAGACGGATTTATATTTGAAGTTTAATAAGACTAATATAATTAGTTTCATAATTAGTTTGAATATTGTCTTTTAACATATTTGAAGTTTAATAATATCAATACTATTGTTCTGCTACTTCGATTCTGTGAAATTGCGTCACTTGTTCAAAATCCCCTATTTTTTTTTTGACAAATCGTGGAGGTTTTAGACTGTTAGATCCTCCTATGACCTATCCAGTCTGACAAGTGACCACTAACGACACTTTTTTTTTTTTTTTTTTTTTTTTTTTTTTTTTTTTTTTGCCTCTGTATTTCTAACACAAGAGTAAGGCTGCGTACATCCGATCCCCCCTTACCCTGCAATTTGCGGGAGCCATTGAGGCACTGGGGTAATGTTGTTGTTGTTGTTGTTGTTGTTGTTGTTGTTGTTGTATTTTGCATCTAGGCCTACCATTTATGTGGTCAAAATAAAGACACTAACTGTTTAGACGTGATACTTCAATTAATGAATATGAATTGAGCAAATACATGGCAGAGTTGGCCGATTACACTAAAACTACCTAAACAAGAAGTTCACGTGTTGTGATATTAGTAGACAAAGGGTGTAAAATATCAAGAACTCAGGAGCGAGCTATTAAGAAGTAGGATGAAATAAAGTAAAATGATTTCTTAAATTGGTTGAGCTTCTTTTTATTGTGAAAAAGTAATCTTTAGATGCAGTTCTCGCTGCAATTTTTTTTTTTGTTGACCTATTTAGAAACAGTTTATTTTGTGTGTATTGTTTTTCAATTGTAGTTTTAATACGGAGTAATTTCTAGTTCTATTTGTTATTGATGTTTAATAATTGTCGAGTCCGACAGCTTTTTTTTTTTTTGAATTTTTTGTTTTTGTAGTCAAAAAAAGGACACAAACTTTTATGAGTATTAATTGAGCAAAATGTACACACGGCAGAGTTGGCCAATTAAATTAAAACTACGTAGTTCTTTTATTGTCCGTATTGTATATTTCAACGTGCTTTGTGAATTTTCTAGTTGTCTTATCCTTTTGTATAAAGGGTTATTATGGATCTAGTTTTGATGGTAAACTTGTTTGACAAAGTTTCTACAACAATGGAACCTTACACCATATCTCTAATTCTCATCACCATAATCTTCGTCATCTTTTTCATCATCAAAATTTGTCGAAATTCTACTAAATCCAAACTTCCTCCGGGACCTAAAGCATGGCCTATCATAGGCAACATACACCAGCTCGGCGACAGACCACATCGTTCTGCCGCCGAGCTATCAAAAAAATATGGTCCCATAATGTCTCTCAAGTTAGGGACTATTACGACTGTAGTAATATCATCCGCTGAAGTAGCAAAAGAAATGTTCATTAAGCACGACTTGACATTTTCTGGTAGAGCATTCCCGGATGCGACTAGGGTATCGAACCATCATAAGCATTCCATGGTTTTTCTCCCAGTAGGACAGAAATGGCGTAACCTAAGGAAAATCGCGGTGGTTCAGGTATTCACTAACCATCGTCTGGATTCGAGTGAGGGTTTAAGGCAAGAGAAAGTAAGGGAGCTAGTTGATCATGTACGAGATTGTTGTGAGAAAGGCCAGGTTGTCTTCCTAGGCAAGGCTGCTTTTACTACTTCGCTGAATTTATTGTCCAACACGTTTTTCTCAATCGATCTAGGTAGCCATGATTCGTCGAGTCTGCAAGAGTTTAAAGACAATGTTTGGCATGTGTTAGAATTATTTGGGAAGCCAAATGTTTCAGATTTTTTCCCGTTGGTTAGACACTTGGATTTGCAAGGTGTGTTGCGAAAGAATTCGGTTTATTATAATAAGGTGCTGGAAGTTTTTAATAGGATTATCGAGAAAAGATTGAGGGATGGTATCGCGGTTAAAGATGATGTTCTTGGTACTCTACTTAAGCTGGTTGAAGACAATGAGTTGAGCCTTGAAGATGTCAGACATATGCTCATGGTAAGCTTTCTGATACTCCCTTCGTCTCAATCATTTGTTTTATTTTGATTAAAATGCCTCTCCTAAGAATAAAAAAAAGGTAACAAATGATCGGGATAGATTGAATAATTAAGAAGTGATTAGCAACTTTTTACAATTTGAGGTGCTTTCTTATTTCCAAATGTAGTTATACTCAATATTGTCTTTTGAATTAGAGTAGATTCTGTGTCCTATTTTATGTTTCATTGTATTTTCCTCGTGACACATGATGATAGTATCACAAGATAAAGGTAATGGAATAGAAGATGGGACAAAAAGTGGATAGATATGTCGATTCCTTTTGAATACCATATAATTGAGATTTAAGATAGTGAGACTATATTATGAACAGGTCGTCTCCTTTAAGACTGTGTTATCATAAATGGTCTGACTCAAGCTGACGTGTATCCGAGATGACCTGATAACAACACACCGTACCAGGACAGGACTTGAACTTCGACTCAAAGTGACCCGACCAATAACAACACATTGGGGTAATGGGAATTTAACACGCTAATATATCTTGATCACATGTATCACTTCTCATATTTACTTTTGGTGTGTATCAGGATCTATTTGGAGCCGGGACAGACACAACATCTAGCACATTAGAATGGGCAATGACAGAGTTACTGCGTAACCCAGAAAAAATGGCAAAAGCTCAAGAAGAACTAGACCAAATAATTGGCAAGAATACTGCAGCAATTCAAGAATCCGACATCTCAAAGTTACCATATATTCAAGCAGTGGTGAAAGAAACATTCAGGTTACACCCACCAACTCCATTGTTAGTACCCCGTAAAGCCGAAAAGGATGTAAAACTCTGTGGTTTCTTCGTTCCCAAGGATGCACAAATATGGGTCAACGTATGGTCCATGGGACGCGATTCAAGTGTATGGCCAAACGCTCTTTCATTTTTGCCTGAAAGGTTTATGGAAAGTGAAGTCGATTTTAAGGGCAGAAATTTCGAGTTAATACCATTTGGAGCAGGAAGAAGAATGTGTCCCGGCATACCACTGGCTCATAGGATGGTGCATCTAATGCTAGCAACTCTTATTCATTCTTTCAATTGGAAACATGCTCATGGATTATGTCCTAAAGATATAGATTTGGAGGAAAACTTCGGACTTACTCTACAAAAAGCTCAGCCACTTCAAGCTATACCCCTTATAAGATGATCCAAGTATTCGACTACACAGCTGACAAGTAACCGGGTTCTTTTATGCATTAAAATTTATAAATAACCGTCTTATAATTCCTCTGTCCGTCGATAAACTTCTTGGTTTTCATTCAAGGCGTCCATGATTGAATTTCCCACTTATGAGCAAAATGTACCAGGAAGTTTATTCGCAAACTTATGGAAGTAAAACCTTTGAAATGAGACTTATATGGAGTGTGTTTAAAATGAGCTTTCACTATGATCAGTATTGTTTTGGAGGCTTAAAAATGCTTAATAAGATTAGTCTTGTTTTTGAGTGGAATTTATGTACATATAGTTTTTCACCAATTATGTGTAGTATTGTAGTCGAGCTGAACTGTTTTAGAGTTTGTTGGCGAAAGAGCAAGAAGGAACAACACAGAGACTCAGAGAGATGCATTGGGAATGTTCTTACTTGTATGGGCATAACTATCATTAACATGTCGAGGGAAATGAAAGTCGATAAAAGATATGGAGTCGTTTATTTCAGTGACCATAAATAATAAACCGAAGGAAGAAATTAAATATTAGATGTAGGAACTTTAAATGTGAACGTTGTACGAGGAAAGTAAGCCCCTTATTAGTGGACAAAGGGTGTAAAATATGAACAACTCAGAAGCGAGCTATTAAGAAGTATGATGAAATAAAGTAAAATGACTTCTAAAATTGGTCGAACTTCTTTTTATTGTGAAAAAGTAATCCTTAGATGCAGTTCTCGCTGCAATTTTTTTTTGTTGGGTTATTCAAAAACAGTTTATTTTGTATGTAATGTTTTTCATTTGTAGTTTTAATACGGAGTAATTTCTAGTTCTAATTGTTATTGATGTTTAATAATTGTCGAGTCCGACAGCTATTTTTTTTTGAATTTTTTGTTTTTGTGGTCAAAAAAAGGACACAAATTTATGGTCTTAAAACTTAACTTTATGAGTATTAATTGAGCAAAACTTCCTACACAAGAAGTCGTGCATTGTGAATTTTCTAGTTGTCTTATCCTTTAGTAGTGTATAAAGGGTTATTATGGATCTAGTTTTGATGGTAAACTTGTTTGATAAAGTTTCTACAACAATGGAACCTTACACCATATCTCTATTTCTCATCTCCGTAATCTTCGTCATCTTTTTCGTCCTCAAAATCTGTCGAAATTCTACTAAATCCAAACTTCCTCCGGGACCTAAAGCATGGCCAATCATAGGCAACATACATCAGCTCGGCGACAAACCACATCGTTCTGTCGCCGAGCTATCAAAAAAGTATGGTCCCATAATGACTCTCAAATTGGGGACTATGACAATTATAGTAATATCATCCGCTGAAGTAGCAAAAGAAATGTTCCTTAAGCACGACTTGACATTTTCTGGTAGAGCATTCCCGGATGCGACTAGGGTATCGAACCATCATAAGCATTCCATGGCTTTCCTGTCAGTAGGACAAAAATGGCGTTACCTTAGGAAAATCGCGGTAGTTCAGGTATTCACTAATCATCGACTTGATTTGAGCCAGGGTTTAAGGCAGAGGAAAGTAGGTGAACTAGTTGATCATGTACGACATTGTTGTGAGACAGGGAAGGTTGTTAGTGTAGGTAAGGCCGCGTTTACTACAACGGTGAATTTATTGTCCAACACGTTTTTCTCAATTGATCTAGGTAGCCATGATTCGTTGAGTCTGGAAGAGTTTAAGGACAATGTTTGGCATGTCTTAGAATTATTTGGGAAGCCAAATGTTTCGGATTTTTTCCCGTTGGTTAGGCATTTGGATTTGCAAGGTGTTTTGCGAAAGGTTTCAGTTTATTATAATAAGGTGATCGAAGTTTTCGATAGGATTATTGAGAAAAGATTGAGGGATGGTTTCGCCGTAAAAGATGATGTTCTTGGTACTCTACTTAAGCTGGTTGAAGACAATGAGTTGAGCCTTGAAGATATCAGACATTTTCTCATGGTAAGCTTCCTGATACGCTTTTTGTCTCAATCATTTGTTTGACTTTGATTATAATACCTTTTACAATAATAATAATAATAATAATAATAATAATAATAATAATAATAATAATAATAAGTAAACAAATGATCGGATAAATTGAATAACGGTTTTTCTAACCTATGCTCACTCGGCATAGGATAAGAAATCAAAAAAAGAAAAAAATTAAATGCTATTTTCATGGGAAATTGTAATATCTCATCACTTTTACTTTTATTTACAAGAAACACATTTAATTCTTTTTTTTTTTTCTTATTCTATGCCTAGTGGATATAGGTTAGAAAAAATCCATTGAATAATTAAGATGTGATTAGCAACGTTTTTACCAATTTGAGGTGCTTTCTTATTTCCAAATGTAGCTATACTCAATATTGTCTTTTGAATTAGAGCAGATTATTCTCTGTCAAATTTTATGTTTTATTGTATTTTCCTTGTGACACATGATGTGTAGCAAGATAAAGGTAATGAGATAGAAAATGGGACACAGAAGTGGAGAGATATCTCGAGTCCTTTTGAATACCATGCTCCCTTCTATCCATCCTTTTTTTCCCCTTTGAAGTGGGCACGGAGATTAAGGGTGAGGAGTATAATATTGATAAATATATGAGTGAGGTTTGATAATTGGAGAGAGAAATTCTAATTATGATTAAATATTAATAAAGGAGATGCGTGTGGTTTGGTTATTGGAAAGAGGTAGAAATAATTAGAATTAAATATTAATAAAGTATATAGTGGGGTTTGATGAGGGGAAAGAGGTAAGAGTATAATATTAATAAAAACTTTCTCAAAAAGGAAAGGGGAAGAAACCTGAATAATCCGTTTTAGGAAATAGGGAAGAAAAGAGTGGATAGGAGGGAGTATAATTTAATGATAAAATGCTATCTTAAATCTCAATAAGAGATTTAAGATAATGACTATATGAATAGGTCTCCTTTCAGACCGTGTTATCTTAAATCAGAAAATATCAATATTTTTTCTACATAATAGAAAGTAATCATTTAATGATAAAATGTTATAAATAAGGTATTTTCTAACAAAAAAAAAATTGATGTTAATTGTAACACCCCCGTACACCAGAACGCCTTACCAAGGACCATTCCAGTATATGACGGTGTCACCATCTCGGTTTCCCGAGGAGGTAGATCAAATTAGACAATACAAGAACAATATTATATCATTAGAGAATCATTACAATACCAATCTATTCAAGTTCCTAGAACACGGTTCAATTACAACACTTGTGATTCTACATCTCTAGACCCGATAGCGTGATGACTCGATCCCTCCAATCCCCGGTAATCAACAATACTGCTTAAGTCAACTGCTCACCATCCCCGAATGGATCACCGCAGATACCACAAAACAACACGGGGTCAGTACTGACTAATCAAATAAAAGATAAGACAATAAAGTAAATAGCTGATCATTCACTATCCCAACTCACCACCTCGTACACACACCGACTACACACGAAGTGCGTAGTCCTGCCAGATTACCCATCGCAACAGGTAATCCTCGCCGCCAGTGGGTGACCGCAGCCCATCCCCACCTAGTCCAGCTCCTCAACGAGCGACTAACAGTCCCTGTCCCTTAATGTGCACATCCCCTCCCGTGGCGGGTTCCACGGAGGGCGAACTAGGGTGTGAAGCCACTCCCGCAAGTGACTCCACCACAATCTCAATCCCAACATCACAGCTGTCACACGACAACGTCAACATTACCACAACCACTATACTCCAAAGATCAGCGGATAGCCATGATTCACAATACAATCATAAAATTCAATTCAATTAACAGTAGACTGAGTAGGGAGACCCTACCTCATAACAAAGCATGAAAGACTTCCATTCATAGCCACGCGCGACTCCATTAAGCACCCTAACAATGGTAACCATGTCCTATTACACACTATACTCAAATAATCACACAAAAGAACCCAAGGCAGCAACTTACCTAACCTTGCACATCGATGACGACATAGACAACCACCATTCACGACCTCTTTGCTCCGCGAGTCCCGACGTTCCCATGGTAGGGTTAGGCTAACTTCTTAGAGGTATGAGGCTATGGAGTGATAGAAAAAGGGATGGTCTAGGGTTAGAGAAAGAGGAACTGTCGAGGAAATGAGAAAATAGAAATGAATCTCGCGAACTCGCATTTATAATAACGCGTCGACGACAGGGTCATACTCGGTCGAGTATAGGAATACTCGGCCGAGTAGACTCCACTCGGTCGAGTATTGGTGGTACTCGGCCGAGTGGCCTCCGCTAGGTCGAGTAACCAATCAAAATGTCTCCTATCACCAGTCTGATCTCTCACCAATCATTCCTAAGGTCTGTTTAGTCAACATGGTCAGTCAACAACGCTCCTACAAATCCTGGGTGTTACAGTCTTCCCCCCTTAAAAGAACTTCGTCCCCGAAGTTCAGCCCGCACAACACTCCCCGCAAGATTACGTACCATGACCTTAACCACCTTCACAAAGGTACACAAATTCACACTATCCATACATTACCATTAGCCATCTTACTCCACAACAATCACCTATCACAGCTACCTTCGTAAACATTAACCTATTCACAAAACAGTATTCGCCCTATACCTACACAAATATGCAATTGCAACACTTTACACAATGTAAGAAAATCATACACACTTGTACTACCACGTTCCATACGTTTATATTAAATACACGAATGCAAGGCGATACACCATTGCGAAGCACATAAATACACCATGACCACATTCCGAACACGTATATCATTTATCATCAATTGAATCGAATTTTCATATTACTTGATACCCTTGCGCCATAAAACTTTTCATATTAATTGAATCCAGCATAGATGCAGCTTAAAAAAAACATAGTTGTAAACCAGTAATCCCGAATGTGAGCGTACCTAACATACATATGATTCTAAATATTTCATAAAATTAACTACTTATACATAATTAAGATACATTTTTCATAAATAAAGTACTTGTCATAACACTTGAGTTGAGACCCCCGTGTATAGTATAATCTTTATATTACTCGAATACCACATAGCTATCGCTTCAAGGAAACATCGACATAAATTTCGAATGCTAACTAGTATAACTAAACACACATCTTACATAATTAAATACTTAATTCTGCGACATTACTCTTCCCCTCTTAAAGGAACTTCGTCCCCGAAGTTCACTATTAACTAAGGCTAACGCGCACCCCATGACGGTGACATTACTCATAGACCCTTGTAGCATACCCCAGATTATGACACTACATACTCGTGACTCATAAGGACCAAAACATTACAGCAACCTAATAACGTATGACACGGTCCGTATAATTAATGAGAAATGGCAGTGTGACGCGAAAATCGTTGAGGTAATTATCACTGTAACCAAACATATCTCCATATAAAACTTATTACAACCACTACGCTGGTTGCGTAAGGTGTTACCTTTCACATAATTTCAATGGTTCGAGTCTTCCTCCCTGAAACCACTCCAGTTCCTGACAACCAAGCAACGTCGTAACACAAAACATTCTCAATCACGTATCCATGGTATAACTATCATTCACCTATGTGGATTATTATGGTATAAAATAACGTGATAAGACATGGACCACTCCTCTATACAGTTATCATATAAACTTCACATGTGCCTTCTGTTACCTCAACATTCGGCCGAGTATGAGGGCTACTCGGTCGAGTAAGCAAAACTCGGTCGAGTGAATTTGTTTACTCGACCGAGTGAGCTCTACTCGGTCGAGTACGGCGTATACTCGGCCGAGTTTTCATATCCAGAGGGCGTTTGAACGATTTTACATAGTGTATTTACCGTCAACCTGCATCACACTCATTACAGTAATATAAAACACATCTAAATCCCAACATACACATCATTTAACATGTCTCCGCACGATAATTAAGTAGCTAACGGCCTTATGGCCAAATACAGTCATCCAACGAGAAGTACCAAATTTCGAAAGCAACATCTAAAGAAGAGGCAATAAATCCGACACCACAAAACAAATCCATCACCACTAAATAAATCTAACATCCCAGAAATCAACTAAATAATAGTAACATCCAAGATCAGCAATGAGGACCCTCCTCCATGTCATCACCGCCACCTGCGCCAGAGGTACCTGCACCTGAACTCCCTGCACCTGGAAAACCTGCTGCTGCTGAGTAGTCCCCTCCCGGTGATCTGCCGGAGTTGGCTCCCACGGTCCGCGAGGTAGCAAACTCGGTCTCCTCCGGAGGTCTCCGAAACTCGGGTCCACCCCAGAATCGTGGAACACTCCCGTATCCACTCCCGGTCCTCTCCACCATACGGTGAGCAAATCGGTCCCGATGCCCGACTAAGGGTCATCTCGTGAAGGTTACGGAGCACCAAAGTAGAAGAGATCCGCTCGGCCCGGTTCATGAGGCCGCATCCTAGGGTCATGCACCGTAGGGTACGACGAATGCGATAAGGATGGTAAGGGTAGGAGTCGGGGGCAGAGTAAGAGGGCTCGGACACAACTGGGTCTACCCTAGGGTCGCCTAACGCCACGACGCTCCCTAGGTGGGGGAGGTGCTGCTGCTTTGTCCCTCGTGCACGGTGACGGGCTCGAGGTAAGTCCAGGAGAATCCGAGGGTCGATCGAGTAAGGCGGGGCTCAGTCAGGGATGCCACAAGGCTCCCACTCGGCCAAGTGATCAACAACGGGGAGATGAGTCGGGTCAGGAAGCACCATGCACATAGTCCCTCTCACCCTCCAAGCATACGACCCATCATCCATCTTCCTCAACCATCGGTTCTGACGCCAATACTGGGCGTCCATGGTAGGTACAACCTCAACATACTCATTCCCTTCAGGAGGTGGGGCCTCAAAGTCGGCCGATCGGCCGAGCTAGGCGGGTCACTATGGCCCCGCAAGCAATAAATCGGGTCTCGGATCGTGCCATGCGCTCCGGACTAGAGCACACTATACCAGGAGCACTTTGTAGTAAAACGGTTTCCGGCGGTGGAGGTTAAGGTAGGACACAAGGAGCATAACTTCGTGAGAATTGAGCTTACTCACGTCCTCTCTCGAGTAAAGCAGACAGGTCAACATCCTTAGAAACATACGAAGGGAAACGTGTTGGATATCATTAATCAACATGGCACTGACGGTAGGGGCGGGTCGCTACGGTCAAATAAGGAAGTAATCGAGGTGCGCCAACGTTCTTGGCCACGTCACTAAGGTAGTCATCCTCCTCACCTCTAAACCTAAATGGTCACCAACTCATCCAGGGTAAGCTCATGATCCTTATTCATGAGACGAAAAGAGACGGTCTTTCCCTTCTTATCATACACAAAAGAACTCAAAAACTCTAGGGTCAAGTGAGGGTATGATTTCTTTCTCAAGTGATACAACCCCTCCATGCCCAAAATCTTGAAAATGTGAACTATGTCTTCCTTAATCCCCAGAGTCTCAAGAATACTAGGGTTGACACAACGGGTGGGGCGAAAAGGACGACGCATAAGAGCCACGAAAGCCTTACGGTGATCAAAGTTAGCGAAAATTACTGATGGATGAGCCGCCACCGGCGGTACAACCGGTCCACTGCTACCTTGCCCAACCTCAAGTTGGACCTCCGCGCGAGGTCTCTTGTTGGGTAAACCTCTAGTTTTCACCCATACCGCAAGAAAAACATTTTTAACAAAGGATTGACACTTGAAAGTTCTTAACACAAAAGACGGACTGTTCTACTTGTATATCAATTTTGGAATAAGCTTTGGAAGATAAACTATCAGAAATCACCATGTATTTTACAATTCACCTAGTTTTAAGTTTTCAAATTGCTTCAAATCAGGAAATACTCATCAACAATTAAGAAGAATTTCGTTTTGCTAACCCTAGAATTCAGAAAGTGAATTTTACCTCATGAAATCAATCAACCAAAGATGTACACAAGTTCTATATGTGTTCACATTCGAAAATCAAATAGTTTAGGACAAGATTCAGATTGTTTTTAACAAGAAATCGAAATATAGCATGTTGATACACAAAGTCTTTGAAAACAATAAGGAATTTTGAGTTTGGGTCTTACCTTAAACTGATTATTGGCAACTAAGGACAAGTGTGGCACCAAGATTTCACCCAAAAACTTGAGAGAAGAGGAGTATGGAGTTTTAGAGAGAAGAAAAGATGAAGATGGGAGGCGGAAATAAGAAAGAAAGGCACGAATTTAGGGTTTTTGTATAACCCGCAATTGGCCTGCTACAGCAACACTCGGTCGAGTGTTGGGAATACTCGGCCGAGTGTTCACTACTCGGTCGAGTGCTTACGATACTCGGCCGAGTGTGCAATACTCGGTCGAGTACCATTCTTACTCGGTCGAGTTTTGAGGACCAGAATAGATTATTATTCTAACAAAATGGGCACTTGGTTATGTAACCTGACACTCGGCCGAGTTTGGTCCACTCGGTCGAGTACTCTCATCTACTCCATCTAATTTTTGAAATAAGGAAGGAGTCGTAACTTTTCACTGTTCCTGCAAAACCAAATAACATCGTTCGGAGTTCCGGGATTCCGGCTCGTCACAATTAAAGCTGATTCCTACCACGTAAACACACAACAACACGTATATCTGCACATTCATCTCCAAACAATCATTTCTTTCACTTTATCCCTCACTATACCAATAAACTATTTTACTGTACCCATAAGGCACATGCCACAATCCAATTATGGTAATTACTAGGTTTAGCTCTATATCACATCATTTCCACTTCTGCTAAACACCAAACATACACCTTATTCACATTTGTAATACAATAATTCCACACCTAACACGTCCCAAACGAAACAAAGTGATTAAGTTGTCATTGATCACACATTGCAATAATTCCATATTCACTTCCACTTTTCTACACATTTAACTAACACATATCACTCTAGTAATAGATGCACACACAATGGTTGCACACAGCACGCAACACTTAGCAACCCACGACTCACACTAGCTACCCTTTTCCCGTGTCTGGCTTAAGTCCGATGGGGCCATGATTTTGAAATGAGGGCGCCTACTCACCCAAAATCTAGCATCGGCTGGGGCTCCCAACGTACATACACCAGGTTCATTTTAATTGACACCCTATGTTCATTATTTTCCTTAGTTCAGGTTCCAAAATCGTCGGCTCTGATACCACTTTGTAACACCCCGTACACCGTAACGCCTTACCAAGGACCATTCCAGTATATGACGGTGTCACCATCTCGGTTTCCCGAGGAGGTAGATCAAATTAGACAATACAAGAACAATATTATATCATTAGAGAATCTGTTACAATACCAATCTATTCAAGTTCCCTAGAACACAGTTCAATTACAACACTTGTGATTCTACATCTCTAGACCAGTAGCGTGATGACTCGATCCCTCCAATCCCAGCAGCGGTAATCAACAATACCTGCTAAGTCAACTGCTCACCATCCCCGAATGGATCACCGCAGATACCACAAAACAACACGGGGTCAGTACTGACTAATCAAATAAAAGATAAGACAATAAAGTAAATAGCTGATCATTCACTATCCCAACTCACCACCTCGTACACACACACCGACTACACACGAAGTGCGTAGTCCCGCCATTACCCATCGCAACAGGTAATCCTCGCCTTGATGGGTGACCGCAGCCCATCCCCACCTAGTCCGGCTCCTCAACGAGCGACTAACGATCCCTGTCCCTTAATGTGCACATCCCCTCCCGTGGCGGGTTCCACGGAGGGCGAACTAGGGTGTGAAGCCACTCCCGCAAGTGACTCCACCACAATCTCAATCCCAACATCACAGCTGTCACACGACAACGTCAACATTACCACAACCACTATACTCCAAAGATCAGCGGATAGCCATGATTCACAATACAATCATAAAATTCAATTCAATTAACAGTAGACTGAGTAGGGAGACCCTACCTCATAACAAAGCATGAAAGACTTCCATTCATAGCCACGCGCGACTTCATTAAGCACCCTAACAATGGTAACCATGTCCTATTACACACTATACTCAAATAATCACACAAAAGAACCCAAGGCAGCAACTTACCTAACCTTGCACATCGATGACGACATAGACAACCACCATTCACGACCTCCTTGCTCCGCGAGTCCCGACGTTCCCATGGTAGGGTTAGGCTAACTTCTTAGAGGTATGAGGCTATGGAGTGATAGAAAAAGGGATGGTCTAGGGTTAGAGAAAGAGGAACTGTCGAGGAAATGAGAAAATAGAAATGAATCTCGCGAACTCGCATTTATAATAACGCGTCGACAGCCGTCATACTCGGTCGAGTATAGGAATACTCGGCCGAGTAGACTCCACTCGGTCGAGTATTGGTGGTACTCGGCCGAGTGGCCTCCGCTAGGTCGAGTAACCAATCAAAATGTCTCCTATCACCAGTCTGATCTCTCACCAATCATTCCTAAGGTCTGTTTAGTCAACATGGTCAGTCAACAACGCTCCTACAAATCCTGGGTGTTACATTAATATTTTCTAACACGTTGAAGCAGTAGCTGCTAGCTGCTAGCTACTAGCTGGATTGTTACTAAAACAAAGAAAATTTTGGGTCTTTTCGCAACTAAACCGCATGTCTCGATCCAAACCCGAAATGGTGTGTTCCACAATTACCCGACCAGAAATGACCCGATGTTACTTTAAACGGCCCGAAAGACTCGAACCAAAAATGGTCCGACTCAAGCTAACCTGTATCCGAAATGACCTGATAACAACACAATGTACCTGGACACGACTTGAACTTTGACTCAAAGTGACCCCACTGATAACAAGACATTGGGGCACTGTAATTTAACACGCTAATATATCTTGATGTGTATCAGGATCTATTTATAGCCGGGACAGACACAACATCTAGCACGTTAGAATGGGCAATGACAGAGTTACTACGCAACCCTGAAAAAATGGCAAAAGCTCAAGAAGAACTAGACCAAGTAATTGGCACTGCACCAGTTAAAGAATCGGACATCTCAAAGTTACCATATATTCAAGCTGTGGTAAAAGAAACATTCAGGTTACACCCACCAACTCCATTATTAGTGCCCCATAAAGCCGAAAAGGATGTAAAACTCTATGGGTTCTCCATACCCAAGAATGCACTAATATGGGTCAATGTATGGTCTATGGGTCTAGGGGTGTTAACGAGCCGAGCCGAGCCCGAGCTTGGCCTTGCTCGGCTTGTGCTCAAGAACAAAAATTCGATCTCGAGCCGATCTCGAGCTTACCCGAGCTTGAAAAAAATGTGCTCGTTATCAAGCTTGCGAGCTTTAACGCGAGCTCGAGCCAAATTCGAGCTCAAATCGAGCCCATATATAATTGCTAATTAATTCTCATTTGTGACCTGCAATATCCGTCACTTTGGAGTGACGGATACCATTTTACCTCACAAAGTACCCACTTTTTCTCTCTCTGCAACACTGTTCATGTGGTCCCCTTTCTCCACTAACCCATTTTGTTACCATTTTATCTCACAAAATATCCGCCACAAATGGTAACCCGTCACAAGGGAGACCAATTGTTGCTAATTAATTACAAGGCTCAAAAAGTTATATGTAAGAATATTTGACAAATCGATGAGACATTTGATATGTATGATACAAAGATATAATTATGATAAAATATTTTTACTACATATGAGGAATATCTTATCTAATCACACATGTTCGAGCTGCTCGCGAGCTTTTCGAGTCGAGCCAGCGTTTGCTCGGCTTGACTCGTTATGCTCTCGAGCCGAGCCCGATCCCGAGTCGAGCTCGCACGAGCCGAGCTTTGACCGAGCTTTGACCGAGCCGATCTCGAGTTGCTCGCGAGCTGTCTCGGCTCATTAACACCCCTATATGGGTCGCGATTCAAGCGTATGGCCAAACGCTCTTTCATTTTTGCCCGAAAGGTTTATGGAAAGTGATGTAGATTTTAAGGGCAGAAATTTTGAGTTATTACCATTCGGAGCAGGAAGAAGAATATGTCCCGCTATACCACTGGTCGATAGAATGGTGCATCTAATGTTGGCAACTCTTATTCATTCTTTCAATTGGAAACATGCTCATGGCTTACGTCCTGAAGATATAGATGTTGAGGAAAAGTTCGGACTTACTCTACAAAAAGCTCAACCACTTCAAACTATACCCCTTATAAGATGATCCAAGTAACCGAGTTTTTTTATGTATAAAAATTAATAAATAATCATCTTATAATTCTTATGTCCGCGGATAAGCTTTCGTGGTTTTCATTCAAACTTGTAATATTTCTTACGGAGTACTCATGTTATTTATGTTATTTTTGATTTATATGGGTTGTGAGTTGTGACATGTACATTTATATGAGTTCGCCAAATGGTCGGGTCAGCCCGACCCGACCCACCACTCGGGGGTTAACATCTCCCAGACTCGGCCAGCTCGCCCTCGACCCAGTATGATCCGTGAACTGCCCGGGCTAGTTTAGGGTCGACGAAAATGGACTTGCCCCATCCTTGACTCGTCACAAACAAAAAGAAATAAAAAAAAATACACTAAACCTTTGACCTGGCCCATGCATGACCTTCCCTTGAACAGGCCCGACCCAATGCAAGCCCGGCCCGTGGCCACCTCTAGTGCAAAGATAAAATGTTTACCCTCAATTTTTTCAGCTTAACCATAGATTTCGGATTCGAACCGCGAGAATTCAACAATGTTACATGAGAAAGAGTTTTATTGTGTTTATTCCAATGTTGTTCACTCAAGCTTTCAATCAAGTATCAACTACTACGAGGAGCCCAAAGCTTCAAACTCCATTAATTAGGTAATCTAACTTGGATTTGATCAATCTTCAAATAATTGTTAGGAATTCGTATCTTTGCTCGATTAATTGTTCAATTAATTTGTTGAATTATCGGATTTTTACTCTCAATCTTTGCTTCATTCATTTTTTTTAATGATTAATTGCACATCACCTGTTTGTTGAAATGCGCGTAAATTTTGAAGTTCGTTATTGTATTTATATGATCCAACATGAAACAATTAATCAAAATAATTAACTTGATTAGATATAGTTGTTGGTTATATTACATGTAATTGATGTGTATTTTAGGTGAATTGTTTGATTCTTTTCATGTTAATGTAATGTGATTGGTTATACGCTAGTCGTCGGAAACCTACCGCAATCCTTCTCCTGTATTGGCTGTATACATTGTATTATATCGCAATATCGGTCGTGATCACTCTAACGGTCACTGAGATTCGTACAGTGTCATGGTTTACTATGTCTTTTTGTATCACTTAAAAGTCGTATTGGTGTAGTTACGTCTTTATTGACCTTTTATCAGCCGTATTGGTCTAGTTACGTCTTTATTTGCCTTGTATCAGCCAAGTAACTGTGTAGCTACGTATTGGTGAGAGATTGGCTATTAGCCTTGTATATGCCGTATTGGTATATAAGCCTTATCAGTCTAGTTATGTCTTTATTGGCCTTGTATCAGCCAAGTAACTATGTAGCTACGTATTGGTCAGAGATTGGCTAGTAGCCTTGTATAAGCCGTATTGGTATAGTTACGTCTTTGTACCACTCATAAAAGCCTTATTGGTCTAGTTACGTCTTTATTGGCCTTGTATTAGCTAAGGGCCATAATGTTTGGGCTTCATTTGCCGGTGCATTTCTCGACACAATCAACATATAGTCAGAAACAACATCTCTATCTAACAGACCGGTATTGTCACAATCTTATTTTCACTTGACTCCCCCTTACCTCCTCATTTTTTAATGTTGTTGTAAAAAAAAAAAAAAAAAAGGCAGTCATAAAAATTTATGGAAACTTCTGACAGGCTCTACAGCTATTGTCTTTGGCTTGTATTACATTGTTTTTTATGTTATGTTTTATAGTTGTATGTCTTTGGCTTTTTAAAAACAGAAACTGATTATTGATTTATTATAATTGGAATTTTACATCTAGTTTGTACATCTGTTTAATAAAACATTTCTCTGTTGTCAATTGGCCAATTGGGTGATGTCTGTGATACATTTCGTAGTCGTGGTAGCATGATCAATCATTGATTCGGGTAAGTTTTAATGAAATTGCGTTGTATTACATTGACCGACTGCCGCTTGTATTTTTTTTTTCTGGTAATGGATGGTGAGTTGACGTAATTTTCATTTTTGGTCTTCTAAAAAACAAACCGGGGAAAGCTACTTCCACCATTTGCAGAATTGCCCTTATAAGATGATCCAAGTATTCGACTACACAGGCAAGTAACCGAGTTCTTTTATGCATTAAAATTAATAAATAACCGTCTTATAATTCCTGTCCGTGGATAAACTTCTTGGTTTTCATTCAAGGCGTCCATGATTTAATTTCCCACTTATGAGCAAAATGTACCAGGAAGTTTATTCGCAAATTTATGAAGTAAAACCTTTGTAATTGTCTGCTGTGCTTTTTGGTTGCTGAAATGAGACTTATATGGAGTGTGTTTAAAATGAGCTTGCACTATGATCAGTATTGTTTTGGAGGCTTAAAGATGCTTAATAAGATTAGTCTTGTATGTCCAAAAGGAGTACTTTTGTAGTTTTTCACCAATTATGTGTAGTACTGTAGTTGAGTTGAACTGTTTTAGAGTTTGTTGGCGAAAGAGCAAGAAGGAACAACACAGAGACTCGGAGAGATGCATTGGTGAATGTTCCTAGTTCTTACTTGTATGGGCATAACTATCAATAACATGTCGAGGGAAATGAAAGTCGATAAAAGATATGGAGTCGTTTATTTCAGTGACCCTAAATAATAAACCGAAGGAAGAAATTAAATATTAGATGTAGGAACTTTAAATGTGAACGTTGTACGAGGAAAGTAAGAGCCTTATTAGTGGACAAAGGGTGTAAAATATCAAGAACTCAGGAGCGAGCTATTAAGAAGTATGATGAAATAAAGTAAAATGACTTCTTAAATTGGTCGAGCTTCTTTTTATTGTGAAAAAGTAATCCTTAGATGCAGTTCTCGCTGCAATTTTTTTTTGTTGGGTTATTCAGAAACAGTTTATTTTGTGTGTACTGTTTTTCAATTGTAGTTTTAATACGGAGTAATTTCTAGTTCTAATTGTTATTGATGTTTAATAATTGTCGAGTCCGACAGCTATTTTTTGTTGAATTTTTTTGTTTTTGTGATAAAAAAAAGGACACAAACTTATGGTCTTAAAACTTAACTTTATTAGTATTAATGGAGCAAAATGTACACACAGCAGAGTTGGCCAATTAAATTAAAACTACCGACTACTTTTATTATCCGTATTCTATATTTCAACGTGCATTGTGAATTTTCTAGTTGTCTTATCCTTTTGTACTGTATAAAGGGTTATTATGGATCTAGTTTTGATGTTAAACTTGTTTGACAAAGTTTCTACAACAATGGAACCTTTCACCATATCTCTAGTTCTCATCTCCGTAGTCTTCGTCATCTTTTTCGTCCTCAAAATCTGTCGAAATTCTACTAAATTCAAACTTCCTCCGGGACCTAAAGCATGGCCTATAATAGGCAACATACATCAGCTCGGCGATAAACCACATCGTTCTGTCGCCGAGCTATCAAAAAAGTATGGTCCCATAATGTCTCTCAAGTTAGGGACTATTACGACTGTAGTAATATCATCCCCTGAATTAGCCAAGGAAATGTTCCTTAAGCACGACTTATCATTTTCTAGTAGAACATTCCCGGACGCGGCAAGGGTGTCGAACCATTATAAGCATTCCATGGTTTGGCTCCCAGTAGGCCCGAAATGGCGTGACCTTAGGAAAATCGCGGTGGTTCAGGTATTCACCAATCACCGACTGGATTCGAGCCAGGGTTTGAGGCAGAGGAAAGTAGCCGAGCTAGTTGATCATGTACGCCATTGTTGTGAGACAGGGAAGGTTGTTAGTGTAGGCAAGGCCGCGTTTAGTACAACGTTGAATTTATTGTCCAACACGTTTTTCTCGATCGATCTAGGTAGCCATGATTCGTCGAGTTTGCAGGAGTTCAAGGACATTGTTTGGGCTTCGATGGAATTAGGTGCAAAGCCAAATGTTTCGGATTTTTTCCCGTTGGTTAGGCACTTTGATTTGCAAGGAGTGTTTAAAAAGACTTCGGTTTATTTTGAAAAGATGATCGGAGTTTTCGATAGGATTATTGGGAAAAGATTGAGTGATGGAATCGCCGTAAAAGATGATGTTCTTGGTACTCTACTTAAGCAGGTTGAAGATAATGAGCTGAGCCTTGAAGATCTCAGACATTTGCTCTTTGTAAGCTTCCTGTTTTTTTAAGCAAATAATTAATAAGTGATTAGCATTTCATTGCCAATTTGAGGTGCTTTTCTTTTTCTAAATGGAGCTCTATACTCAGTATTCTGTTTTTTCAATTATCTACTCTTTCCGTCTTAGTCATTTGTTTACCTTTTGTATTCATTACGATGGTTATTTTAATCAAAGGTAAAAAATATTTGGAATGGGAGAAGTATTTTTTATGGGTCGTCTTTAAACATCATCAGAAAAAAGAGTTCATCGTCTGCTCCCTACCGCCTCCATAGGCAAGACTCAGGAACTCCTGGTAGATTGCAATATAAATTAACTAGTATGTTGTTGAAACAGCAGCTAGATTGTTGCTAAAACAGAGAAAATTATGTGTCTTTTGGCAACAAAACCGGATGACCCGACCCAAACCCAAGATTGTGTGAACCACAATTACCCGGCCAGAAAATGACTTTGCTGTAAATGGCCCGAAATATTCGAACCCAAAATGATTCTACTCAACCTGACTCGTACACAAAATGACCCGATAATAGCACACCACACCTGAAGATGACCACAAATTCAGCTCAAAGTGACCCGACTGATAATAGCATTCTGCGCGCTAATATATTCTTAATCACGTGTGTTTTGTCATATATGCTTTTGGTGTGTATTAGGATCTATTTGTTGCCGGGACAGACACAACCTCGAGCACATTAGAATGGGCAATGACAGAATTACTACGCAATCCAGAAAAAATGGCAAAAGCTCAAGAAGAACTAGACCAAATCATTGGCAAGAATACTACAACAATTCAAGAATCTGACATCTCAAAGTTACCATATACTCGAGCAGTGGTGAAAGAAACTTTAAGGTTACACCCACCAGGTCCATTCTTAGTACCCCATAAAGCCGAAAAGGATGTACAACTCTGTGGGTTCTCCATACCCAAGGATGCACAAATATGGGTAAATGTATGGTCCATTGGTCGTGATTCAAGCGTATGGCCGAATGCTCAATCATTTTTGCCCGAAAGGTTTTTGGAAAGTGAAGTCGATTTTAAGGGCCAAAGTTTTGAGCTACTACCATTCGGTGCAGGAAGAAGAATGTGTCCCGGCATGCCACTGGCTTACAGGATGTTGCATCTAATGTTAGCGACTCTTCTTCATTCGTTTAATTGGAAACATGCTCATGGGTTAAGTCCTGAAGATATAGATATGGAAGAAAAATTTGGAATTACATTGCAAAAAGCTCAGCCACTTCAAGCTATTCCCCTTATAAGATGATTATCCAAGTATTCGACTACATAGCAATGTAGCAGGCATGTAACTGAGTTCTTTTATGCATAAAAATTAATAAAAAAATAAAACCGTCTTATAATTTCTATGTCCGTGGATGAAGTTTAAGAGAGATGTATTTCAAATCAAAGATGCTTAAAGATGCTTGAATAAGATTAGTTCCATAATTAATTTGAATATCCTCTTTTAGCACATTTGAAGTATCACAAATTACTGTTTCAGACAGTTTTAAGTAGAGCTGGCAAACAATGACACGACACGAAAACACGACACAAACCCGACACGAACCCGACACGAAATTAACGGGTTTGGGTTGAGGCTTAATGACCCATTTATGTAGGTGGGTCGACACGAACACGACACGATATTTAATTGTGTTGGGTTTGGGTTGAGCTCTCTAAACACGAACCCGACACGAAAGATCTGTTTACTAAATTAATCCTAATTTTTCTTGATCTTTCATCACATAAATATACTTAAACTTTCCAAATATGGACAAGACACGAAAACACGACCCGAACCTGACACGAAATTAATGGGTTAGGGTTGAGGTTTGATGACCCATTAATGTAAGTGGGTCGAAAAGAACACGACACGAAATTTAATTGGGTCGGGTTTGGGTTGGAGGGTCTATGATCCGTTTACATGTGGCACGAACACGAACCCGACACGACACGATCTGTTTGCCAGGTTTAGTTTTAAGTTACGTACTCACAATTAATTTAAATAACATTAAAATGAAATGGAAATTATGTGAGGTCTTACGTCAAAATGGATCCTCTCCATTTTTTTCTCTCAATTTCCTTTCCATTTCTTCTCTTAAACTCATTTAATAATATTTTTTTAACCAAATCTCATTATCCCTTTATTTTTACCCATAAATTTTGAGCCGTTCGATGATACCAGAATACAATCTGGACCACCGAAAGGAAATGGTCTCTCCATTATACAATTAAATTTGAACCACCCAAACACTTAATAAAAAATAGAAATAGGGAAGTTGTTGTAAATTGACGGGAAAGAAAATAGGAAAGGTTTATTTAGAATTGAAGGGAGTATAATTTTTTGCTTCTCCTTGAGCAAATATTAGATGTAGGAACTTTAATTGTGAACGTCATTCTAGGAAAATAAGAGCCTTATTGGTTGAAAAGGGGTAAAAGATGAAGAATTAAGAAGTGAGGTATTAATTAAGAAGTACATGGAATAAAGTAAAATGACTTATTAAGCTGGTTGAGCTTCTTTGTATTGTAAGGAAGTAATCCTTTGATGCAATTCTCGTGCAATTTTTATCTTAGTCATTCGAAAATTGTCTCTTTGTTTTGCTAACACAAAAGTAAGGATGCGTATATTCGATATCCACCTTACTCTGCAATTTACGGGAGTCATTGAAGCACTGGAGTAATGTTAATGTATTAAGAAGTGTGATTATTCTTTGGATAGTCAGAAAAACTAGTTGCTTGTATTGTTATTGGCTTATTGCCAATATCAAAACAAGACTTAGATCCTATTTGGTATTCAACAGATTATTATAAGCACAAGCAGATTCGTAAATAGATTATAAATGACAGATTTAATTGACATGTTGATTAGTAAATTCAATTAACTGATTTAGTAGTAGTGTTTGCTAATTAGCGGATTTAGTTTAATAAATTATTGTATTTATTTGTAAATGATTGATGGATTCATTTATTACAACCCGGTAGCAGGCCACACATATTTTTCCAATTTTTCTATTTTTTTTTTTTTAATATTTTGCATCTGTGCCTAAAACATATGTGGTCGAAAAATGGACACAAACTTATGTGCCTAAACTTAACTTCATGTGTATTAATTGAGCAAAATGTACTACACACGGCATAGTTGGCCGATTACATTAAAACTACCTAAAACCACAAATTGATGGTAAACTTAGTTTGATAAAGCTTCTACAACAATGGAACCTTACACCATATCTCTAATTCTCATCTCCATAATCTTCGTCATCAAAATTTATCAAAATTCTACTAAATCCGAACTTCCTCCGGGACCTAAACCTTGGCCTATCATAGGCAACATACACCAGCTTGGCGACAGAACACATTGTTCTGTCGCCGAGCTATCAAAAAAGTATGGTCCCATAATGTCCCTCAAATTAGGAACTATGACGACTATAGTAATATCATCCTCTGAAGTAGCCAAAGAAATGTTCCTTAAGCACGACTTAACATTTTCTAGTAGAACATTTCCGGATGCTGCTAGGGTTTCGAACCATCATAAACATTCCATGGTTTGGCTCCCAGTCGGTCCAAAATGGCGTGACCTTAGGAAAATCGCGGTGGTTCAGGTATTCACGAACCATCGACTTGATTTGAGCCAGAGTCTGAGGCAGAGTAAAATAGGTGAACTAGTTGATCATGTCCGACATTGTTGTGAGACAGGGAAGGTTGTTAGAATAGGCAAGGCCGCGTTTACTACAACGTTGAATTTATTGTCTAACACGTTTTTCTCAATCGATCTAGGTAACCATGATTCGTCGAGTTTGCAAGAGTTCAAGGACATTTTTTGGGAAGTGTCGGAATTAAGTGCAAAGCCAAATGTTTCGGATTTTTTCCCGTTGGTTAGGCACTTTGATTTGCAAGGACTGTTTAAAAAGACTTCGGTTTCTTTTGATAAGATGCTCCGAGTTTTCGATAGGATTATCGAGAAAAGATTGAGTGACGGTATTGCGGTAAAAGATGATGTTCTTGGTACTTTACTTAAGTTGGTTGAAGATAATGAGTTCAGCCTCGAAGATGTCAGACATTTGCTCATTGTAAGCTTCCTGTTTTTTAAGCATCTCCCTTTATTCTCAAAGTTTTCCCTCCAAACTCCATTTACTTATTACATGAATTTTTCATTAAGTTCTAAAATATAATTTTAATGTTTTAATCAAAATAAAATAAAAGGGGTATAAAATTATAAAATACAAAATTGCTAATTTTTCTTAGAAAATGACTTGATACATAGTAACAGTATAAAACAATAAAACAAAAAAATGAAATCATTAACTTTGTGATAAAAAAAAAAAAAAAAAAAAAAAAAAAGATTTCATGACATGCTTAATTTTTTTTATTAGTTTTGAAGTTTTTTTTTTCTCATATTAAAATACAATGAGATGAAATATGAAAATATTAAGGTATATTGGAATGTTATAAATAATAAACTAAAAAGTAAAAACTTTATAAATACCGCGCATTTATTGTGCGAGTTCTATACTAATTTAGAAATTACAAGCATTTTTTTTACCAAAATTGAGGTGCGTTTCTATTTCGAAATGAAGCTATACTCGAGTTTCTGTCTTTTGAATACGAAATAATTGAGATTTTAGTAAGTAAACGTCCTGCAATCTTTCTAAAGCGCTAACGAGCATGAAAACTAAAGTAACAAGCGAGACACTGCCGTAGTTAGCCCCCCGTAGGGAGAACTCTAGTCGTAGGCTCGTAGCTATCCACATTTACCCGACCAAATAATGACCCGATGTTATCTAAACAAACGACCTGAAAGACTCAAACTGGAAATTATCTTAATCAAGCTTACCCGTACCTGAAATGACCCGATAGCTGTCGAGGAGAAGAGAGCGTCCACTTTACAAGTTCAAGGAGGTTCCATCCCAAAACCAATTGGCAATGGGAGGAGTAGCCCCTTGAGTTATAAACTAGATCACTCTTCTATATCTCCGATGTGGGAGATCTACATGTGATTCTTCACAATAGCAACACACCATACCTGAAGATCACCAGATCTTGGGCTCAAAGTGACCCGGCTGATAATAGCACACATTGGGGCAATGGGCATTTTACGCGCTAATATA
The DNA here is from genome assembly GCF_048544455.1 of Silene latifolia. Taxonomy (NCBI): domain Eukaryota; kingdom Viridiplantae; phylum Streptophyta; class Magnoliopsida; order Caryophyllales; family Caryophyllaceae; genus Silene; species Silene latifolia. The sequence goes on from NC_133531.1 coordinate 3,780,579, forward strand.
TCTTGATCACATGTATCACTTCTATAGATGTCATATATACTTTTGGTGTGTATCAGGATCTATTTGTAGCCGGCACAGACACAACCTCTAGCACATTAGAATGGGCGATGACAGAATTACTGCGCAACCAAGAAAAAATGGCAAAAGCGCAGGATGAACTAGACCAAATAATCGGCAAGAATACTACCGTTCAAGAATCTGACATCTCAAAGTTACCATATATTCAAGCCATAGTGAAAGAGACATTTAGGTTACACCCACCAGCTCCATTCTTAATACCTCGTAAGTCCGAAAAGGATGTACAACTCTTCGGGTTCTCTGTACCCAAGGATGCACAAATATGGGTCAACGTATGGTCCATTGGCCGTGATTCAAGCGTATGGCCAAATGCTCTTTCATTTTTGCCCGAAAGGTTTAAGGAAAGTGAAGTCGATTTTAAGGGCCAAAGTTTTGAGCTACTACCATTCGGTGCAGGAAGAAGGATATGTCCCGGCGTGCCTCTGGCTTACAGGATGGTTCATCTAATGTTAGCGACACTTCTTCATTCGTTTAATTGGAAACATGCTCATGGGTTAAGTCCTGAAGATATTGACATGGAAGAAAAGTTTGGCGTTACACTACAGAAAGTTCAGCCACTTCAAGCTATTCCCTTCATTAGATAATCTTATCAATTAGCTTGTCAAGTTCTTGGTTTACTCTGTAAAATGTCGAGAAAATTCTTATATATACTGATCGTACTCCCTATCTAATGAAAAATAAATAATAAACTAGAATCTTATAGTATTATATTAGTAGAATAAAATTAAAGTTTATCATTGGTTAAGGTGTACATCAGGCGTATCTTAGAACTTTTCGTAAAATGGCGACCCTTGATGACATTTAGAAGCAAATCTGCTCCGGCCGAGAAATAGATCTCTCGTTTCTTACATCTTCTAATGCTGAGTGTATCAAAAAGTTTTATTTTATAAAACCTTTTGGTACACTCATTCATAACAAGATTCCACGAGTAACAGTTTCATTTTATCAACTAAGTTAACTAAACATAACAACAATCCGTATTAAATTGAGACCGATCCGACTCCCGAGTGAGAGCAAAGTCAAGGATTAATGTTGGAGGAAGTCAATCTTATATTCTTAACTAATGTACGAGTATTATTTTAATAAAACCAAATTAAACAAGGTCACGATTATTACACTAATAAAAAGTCAACCAAGAAGTTGTTGACTTTGTTGCATTACTAAGCACATCCACATTTCCTTGCTACTCCTTACAGCAATTTGTCCGATCCATTCTTAATGTCAAATGTGTAAGTTTACGTAATTTATTTTCGCAGTATATTTTTTTACTTATTGCAGTACCTTTTGCAACAAGTAAAATGCCTAGTGCAAAAATCATAACCTTTACTTTATTGTTTGTAGGCATTTTTTTGTTTTATAATTATTTGAAGAAAAAATGGAGTTGATGATGATGAGGGGAATGATGCTTGGGATTACAGTTGGAATTACATTGATGGCTGGTTGGAAGATATCGATGCAACGCAGGAGCAAGTATCGTACCTCTAAGGTATATATTTATTTCACTATTCAAATCCGTATACAAATACTCCTCCGTATTACCTAAGAGATGAGAATTCGTATTACTCAGTAGGCTGGTCATTTAAATCTTTATAATGAGGTTATTACTAAGTGTAATTTTATCGACCTTCTTTTTTCTACCATTTCTCTTTTTAATATAATCATAAAATAAAAACATAATTTTTTGACTTGTATCGATAGAGAATAGATAAAATTTATATTGCTCGTGAGACGGAAAGATTAGAGAATAACGGTAACATAACTCTTCAGAAGAATATGCATTACTAGCTAACATAAATAGTTGTTGAATTGTCGATGAAGGCAGCGGAGGTAAAGGCACTTGCATCACTTGGCAGAGACGAGTTGAACAAAATTTTGGGTGATAGTTTCCCAAGCTGGATATCTTTTCCAGATTTTGAACAGGTCTATATCATTTTTCTTCAGTTATTGTGAAACCGTCTCATAAAAATTAGTGATCTTAGTTAAATGTGAACGTACACCTATGTTTTGAGATAAAACATTAAAACCGTCTCATAAAAATCAGTTTTATACAAAAACATGCGCGAAAACATGAGAAGTTAGTATTAATTTGGATAAAACCGTCTTACTGAATAATTTGTGTTTTACGTATCATGGTGGTTTATTTCAGGCAGATTGGGTTAACATGCAGCTGACCAAGTTGTGGCCGTACATAGGCGATGTAAGCATCAATAATACAAAAGGTTCATAACAATTTGTACAGTGTTTCATTATGTGACCAATGCTCTCGTGTTAGAATATAAACTGATCATGAAATTCCAACCATCAGCTTAAGGTTCGAATTCCACCGCCTCAATTCTACAGTGGACGTGGAATATTAGCATCGGGTAGCTTTTGGTTGAGATGATTTCCTGACAGTTTGGTAGTTGGTACAGTGGTAGTCGGAAATCCAAAAATCGCTAAATTTTCATTGAAACAATAATATTGACGGTTGTTCCTTTAGATTTTTGAAATTGTCTGATCTCTGATATAGTGAACCGTTTCGAAATCTGAAATTTGCAATTCATGTAATGTCAGGCAGCAGATTTTGTGATTAGGGAAAGTGTTGAGCCTTTACTTGAAGACTATAGATCTCCTGGAATCTCTTCTCTTAAATTAAAGGAATTCAGTCTTGGCAATGTTGCCCCTAAAATTGAAGGTATTGTGTTTTTGTCTCATCTATCCTATTGACTCGTTTTAAGTTTAAGATGGATATGTCCGTCTTAAACAGGAATTTGTGAACTTCAGACTATTATATCTGCTTTGATGTTAGATTATTTGCTGAGTGCTTACGCAGCCAACATTAGATTATTTTTAGTGATTCACACGACCACCGCTTGTCAGGTATTCGTGTTCAGACTCCACTGAAGAGTCAAATAATGATGGATATCGACCTTCGATGGGGTGGTGACCCGAGTATCATCTTAAATGTTGAAGCTGCAGATGTTGCTACAATACCTCTTCAGGCCTGTCTCTCTAATGACTTACTAATAATTCTATATATCATCTTCGACGTGTCAATTACATGTCTAATTCTTTCGACATTGGTTGGTTGGTGACTGCAGTTAAAAGATCTTGAAGTTTTCACTGTCATCCGTCTTATATTCCAACTCTCTGAAGTGATTCCTTGCATCTCTGCAGTTGCAGTTTCTCTACTTGCAGATGTAAAAATTATCGCTTTCTTCTTTACTTCTGATTGTACCGTGTCTTTTCTAATGTATGATTATACTAATATTGTTTCCTATAACCAGCCAGAACCTCGGATTGATTTTACTGTAAAAGCAGTCGGCGGAAGCCTAACTGCTCTTCCTGGCATCTCTGATATGATTGATGTAAGCAAATTCTGTAATATAAAATGATCTTGTTGCGACTTTTGTTTATGATGCTCTGACTTGGTTACAGGGTTTAGTGTTCGAGTAACTGGCTTTCTAGTAGTCTAAGAAACTCGAGTACTCCTATGTTTGTATTGTAAACTTGGTTTTAAAAAAAAAAAAAAAAATTGGTAGATGTAATTAGAGAATAGTTGTTTCCCTTTGTCGCGTTAATCTGAATAGTCTAAGAGTCCGTCATGATCTGTGGTGTGAGGCGGTGAGCTATGTTATTATGAAATTTCATAATTTGAAACGGTTTGTTAAAATAGTTCTGTCGACAGGCAACCTGGTCCGACAGTTTTCTTTTGGCCTTTTGCAGGAAACTGTGAAATCAATCATTACTGACCAGCTTCAATGGCCGCAGAGGATTATAATCCCAATTACTGATCCGGTTGATGCTAGGTAGTCGATCAAATCCCGAATCTGTCTGCCTTAAATCCTTAATATCATCAATGCACAGGTTTTTGAAATGCCGGTTTCCTGAGGTCAAATTCAAAATTTAGCGTCTTTTACTCCGTACTAGTTTTACATTGTTGCCATCTCTAAGACTGTTTTATCCATGACAGGTAAAATCACTGTTTTTTTTCCTTTGGATTTTACCCGTCATGGATAAAACAGTTTTTTTAAAAATGCTGGTTCCGTACTAGTTTACATTGTTGCCATTTCAAAGACTGTTTTATCCATGACGGGTAAAATAACTGTTTTTACAGTTTGGTTTCGACTTCACTGTTTCTGTAATGTAAATTGTAATATACTGCTAATTTTGGTTTACTATGCAGTGCCTTGGAGCTTAAACCTCAAGGCAAACTGACTGTGACAATAGTGAAAGCTAATGATTTACAGAACAAGGATTTGGTTGGGAAGTCGGATCCTTATGCCGTCATATATATCAGGCCGCGTTTTAAGGTTAAAACGAAGGTGGTCGATGACAATCTGAACCCATTTTGGAATGAAACTTTTGATGTGATTGTACAAGATCAGGAAACGCAGTCACTTATCATTCAGGTTTGGATTTGTTTCCTCCATCTCCCGCTTTTTTTCTTCGTTTTTCACAAAAAAACTGACCGACAATAATTCTTTGTTACAAGTTCAGAAAACGGTAATTTTTTTTTCAAACCAATTATCTGGTTAAGGCCTTGAATTTGAAAAAAAAAAAAAATTCACCGCTTTTTGAACTCGTAGCCGGTAGTTATGGTTGGTCAAACCTTTTTTAACGAATAAACTTTGACCGACCATAATTCCCGACTACGAGTTGAGACGTCGGCGAATTCTTTTTCAAACTGAAGACCTCTTAAAGACGGTCAGTTTGAAAAAAAAGTATTGTATTCTGAACTTGTAGTCAATATTTATTGACGGTCAAAGTTTTTTTTTTTTGCAAGAAAACGGGTAATCTTAGAAAATGAAAAAGTTGAGGGTACACGAGAGAATATACATTTTTTTTTACGTCATGGAACGTATTAAGCGTGCTATCAACTGGAGCGAGCTGCATCACAATGGTCCAGAGTTTCAGGATTACTGCATGCCTGGCTGTGATTATTATTCCATTGATTGCGCTTCTGTACATGCAGGTCTTTGACAAGGATCCTGGGTACGACCAAAAACTGGGCATCACGAAATTGCGTCTAAATGATTTAGTTTCTGATACTCCCACGGAATTCCTCCAACTGAAGTTAGGCCCATCGCTCCATAACACTTATGTTAAGCACAAGAAAGACAGTGGAACTATTACAATCAAGGTGCATCCATTTTCGCTTGATTAATAAGTCTTGTATGAGACGGTCTTGTCTAAGAGACCACCCCAAGTCTAATGTATTCCTCATTTGATCGTAGAATTAATGGGTTAGTCATTAGTGTTACCCGTAAGACCGTCTCAGATAAGTTTGTATTACTTTACGAGCTTATATTGCTGAAGCTAGGGCTGAGCACCGGTCCAAAACCGCACCGGACCGGACCGGAATCGTCAAAAATCTCGGACCGGATTATAAAAAATCCGGACGGGACCGGACCTGAAAAATTCCGGTCCAAGACCGGACCGGGCCGGTTGGGCCGGAATTATTTTACATGCCCACTTTTTCAAATTCCGGTCCATAAATCCCGACCGGATTGGACCGGATTAAGTAGGCCTTCAATGTATTTTTAATTAATATTTCAAGGAAAAAATAAAATAAAAATAATTCCGGTCTTTCCGGCCGAACCGGAAAATACCGGTCCAAGACCGGAGCGGACCGGAATCTTAAAAAATGGTGGACCAGGAACCGGACCAGAATTTTTAATTCCGGTCCGGACCGGATGTTGCCCACCCCTAGCTGAAGCAATGATGAAGGTGTCTTGTATTAACAAGTCTTGTAGGAGACGGTCATAGAATTAATGAGTTAGTCTTACGTGTAAGAATGTCTCAGATAAGTTTGTGTTAATTGACGAGCTTATATAATTTATATTGCTTGGATTAATCTGTAGGTAGTTTATCATGTATTCAACAAAGACGAACAAAATGCTGCATGGGAAGCGGAAAAGAAGATGATTATAGAAGCGGGTTTGAAAAGAAGCTCAAGGAGTGCGCTTAATGGAGCTGCATCACTGGTTGGCTCGGGTATTGGAATGGTAGGAAGCGGCATAGGAACTGGTGTTGGGTTAATTGGGTCGGGCCTGGGGGCTGTTGGTAGCGGACTTAGTAAAGCCGGAAAATTTTCCGGTAGGTTGTCTATTACCGGCCGCTCAAGATCGAAGCGAAGCGAGTGAAGTAATCCTATCCTGCAGAATGGTATATAACACATTAACATCCCAGTAACGTTTGTATATGCAGCCAGAGCCAGTTAGTGAGTTATTTTATTTCAATTTAACCTGTGTTTTATATCGTCTTTCGCGGTTAATTTTCTGGAAAATTGGTTGTAAAATTCTTATTTTTGTCAAGTCGTCTTTTATTAATTTAATGATTTGTAATTAAATCCCAAAGATTAATTTTAGATCAATTCTTATTTAAGACGAGATATCCTTCTAATTTTAAGACGGGTCAAGTAATATGTATAAGTCAACGTAATTATAATTCATACAAATAAATTTTAAATGGTAAATTTAGGTTGTGGGCGAACCCTTACCAACCTTAAGATGCCATTTTGTAATTTTCCAAAAAGACGGGATTTTGATAACATTTTATAGTTAAATATGATCATTTTTCTAAAATAAGTTACCATAAGCTGATATAAAACTAGCTGTATCCAGGGGCGATTCTAGGATTTGATAGATGGGCGTGCGTAAAAAAATTTTACAACAAAAAATCGAGATGTACATTAAAAAATCTTATTTAATTGGGCAAAATATATGGTGAAAGAACATTAAAAAAAATTGCTCCTTGTAAGGTAAGAAAAATTATCACAAACCACTAGATAAACATAATTAATACGGAGTATGATCTTTTACCAATCAAATTTGTATTTATTTTTGGCAAAGGGGTACAGATGAATCCCCTGCACCCCGTCAGAAACGCCTCCTATAATAGTACTTATACTAGTATTGGTGCCCGGCTTCGCCCGGGCTACCTCTACCTACCATTATTTTTTTTCATTAAATAAAATTACTTAAAGTTGCATAACCCATAAATTTATCATTAATATATTTTTCTATGATATATCATAAAATTACGATGAAATAACTTTTGAGACAAATTCACTACTCCCACTATTAATATTTTACACTTATTAATGAAACAATAGTAATAACATTTCACTACTTGCCCGTAATCATTGTTACTTTCACTACTCCCGCCGTAATTATTGTTACTGTCACTACTGCCGCATTAATATTGATAATTTCACTACTCCCGCCGTAGTTATTGTTACTTTCTATATTGCCGCATTAATATTGATTATTTCACTACTCTCGTTGTTGTTTCTACCACTTATACTAATCTCGCTGATAATATTGTTACTTTTACTATTCAAATGAGTGATTACTATCATATAACTATATCCAATGTTACTACAATTCTTTTCTTTACTGACGAAATTACTTTTACTACTTAGACATGCAATTTTAAGAGGATTATATATTTATATAAATATATTACATATATGCATTAAATCAAATCGAAAGAATTATGCAATATTATATATTATGAAATCTAACTTAATTATTTATAACCTACTTATATTATATTTTTGTATGTTAAATAATTAACATCTCTATACATCTAATAAACTATAAATTTTAATAAAATTGCATAGATTTTAAATTTAATATATACTTTTATGATGAAAATAATTAATAGCATAAGTGTACATGTTTATACTATTTAATTATTTTATTTTAAGGAAATTGACTATCTACTAGTCTTCTATAAGTATTTAGGAAAATTACCAAGCATCTTTTTTCATTTAGTCTCCTTGAAATTGACCATCTTATTTAATTATTTTATTTTAAGGAAATTGACCATCTTAATTAATTATTTTATTTTAAGGAAGTTGACCATGTTTTAGTCTCTTACAAATGTTTAGTAAAATTACCAATCTTCTATATAATTTAATTTTAACCCAAACTATATAATATTTGCATTGAGATCCTTTAATCGGGTCCATCACACAATGCTAGTGATTTAAAATCATATAGTATAATTAATTTGTATAACTTTCTTTAATTACATTGAAGTCCCTTGGTTTCTGGATTTAATATATAGTATTGATTTGCGTAAGTTTATACAGTACTCTGTGTAATCTAATGGGAAATGGGCCTCTCCATTTTCTTTCTCTACATTTCCTCACATAATCTATTTGAATAATAGTTACTCATTTCATTCCTATTTTCACTTCATTTCTATGCCTAAATTTTGAATTGTTAAATGTTACCAAAATATTATTTATACCATTAATATAAATTTGCCTCTCCATTACTTTTGAGAAAATGAAGAGAAAATGGAGAAAAAATGGGGTTTTGAGGAAATGGAGAGAATCTGGATCGAAATCTAATGAATTTAAATCCTCTCCATTATCTTCTCTCCATTTCCTCTCTAATACAATTATATTTTAATATATTTTCTCTTACTATCCATTAAACCGAAATAATTACAAGCGTTGGATTATCACAATATTTGATTCGGACCGTTGATAAGAAATGGATGTCCATTTCTTTTGAGGAAATGGAGAGAATCCGGATCGAAATCTAATGCTGTGTGCCTGTGCACTTACCACATCACATGTATCAGTAGCTAGTACGTTAAAATATGTGGGGCCGTCAACGTGGTTTTGACACGATGGGCATTTTGACTTGTGAAAAGTGAGGCACGTGATATCTTGGCTCAGTAATCAAAATCTTACCACCCCGAGCCTCTTGGGTTTGTGATTCAAACCACGGTCTGTCGGTGCTCCAAGCAAGGCAACCCTTTTGTTAAAATCGAACAAATTTTGCCGAGTAATAATTATTACTCCTTCTGTCCCGGTCATTTGTTGTCATTTTTCATTTTAGGGTATCTCAGTGATTTGTTATCCTATTTATTTTAAGAATGAACTTGATGAGTAATTTGATCATTCTCATTCAATTTGTTCCACTTGTCATTTAGTTATTAATTTTTTCCTCATTCTTTGGTCTTTGTGCCAAAACGAAAGGACAACAATTGATCGGGACGGAGGGAGTATGAAATTTGTAAACGGAATTTTTGAACTATGGTTTTTTTAATGTGTATTTTAAAGTTACACATTAATAAACGTGGAAAAATATTTTATAAATTTTACTACATTTAGATTACCAATGTGTGTCCTTACTTCTAGTATGTACGACTAACTTGATTGTTATGAGAAAATTTACTTGAAATTTCTCCAAATCTACTAATCGACATATATTCCACAAAATATAAAATTTGTTGGTTTAATCTTGATTAAGAATTCGCCTAGGATTCTGTAAGTATAATACTGTAACACCCCCATTTATTTAAGGGCCTGAACTAGGACTCCTCAGATAAAGAAGGGCGTTACCATCTCGGGAATCCGAGGCAGTAGATAACAAAGAGAAAGATAACAGTACTTTAAATTAAAAGGTTATAAGGTTTACAACGGAAATAACACATGTCTTAAATAAAAATAAAGTCTGACAACTAAACAAAATAAAGGTGAGCTAGCTCTAAGTCAGGTGATCCATGCTCTCTCCCTGCCAGCTCCCAATGTCTCAACAACCTGTCAATCTGCTCCCCATAAAAGGATCATCACAGGCATACACGAATACACAGGGTCAACCGCGAGGTTGAGTAGGCAATACGATATAATAAAGAATGCAATGCTATGCTCCTCCAATCAACTCCATCACACACATCCCAAGACGCCCGACCATACCGATCCCGGTAGACTATATATATCGACCGTAGTCGATCCGCCCTTCATAGCGGAGGACACCAGGGCAAGTCTGCGTAGACCCGCACTGGGCCTTAATCACAACCATCTCATCTCCTCCAACTCCAACTCCAACTCCAATGCGATGTATGAAATATATGAAACAAAATGCTCAACAGGATAAATAAGATAGCCAGGTATGTCATATAATCCCAAACATGTCAACTCATTAGAAATCATAAAATTCAATCAGTGTATTCCCTACCTCGATTGCGAGTCAAAAGTCGGGTGCTTAGTAATATTCCACAACAAATTCGCCTACGAAAGACAATAAATAATAAACAATTACTTAAACCATTCCCTTCCCAAAATAGAAAGTTACTAAAATTAGAACTTCTTAAAATGGAAAGTTTCCTTAAATGGAAACTTTCCCGATCTAGCAGTTTTCTATTTTACCAACCCGACTCAACCCGTCTCTAAACATTTAAATAACTCGGGAATTAATTAGCTAAACAAGGGTACGATATATTAAATGATAAACAAGTTTTTACATTTAAAGGAATTAAAAACAATACTCGCTAACATTACCAACCCGCCTTTACAACCCGCGCCTTCGCACTCCCTCACAACCCTCACGCGCCACCCTAAACCACCACGAACACCACCTGGCTTGCTCCCTCTTCGACCCCCCACCAAAACCGACCCCGGCCCACTGTCGATCGCCGCCGGTGAGTCGAACCGAGCCGTCATTTGGCCTGGTTCACCACCGTGCCTCACCAAACACCCCCTTCCTCGACACACGGCCACCGCAGCCAACCCCTACCTCGCCCAAACCACCACGATCCTGGACACCGTCGCCCCACGCACCCAGACACCGTGACACCACCATTTCGACCTCCCCGAGTTCACGGTGGTGCCACCCCTACCTAAGCATCTAAAACCCGCCTGAAAACCCCCCGCAAAGACCCGTGTGATCTACCCCCGTCAACAACCCCTTTCGCCGCCAATTCTGCCGCCAACAACCTCCCTAAACGCCACCAAAAGGGACGACCCAAACCACCCAGTACCATATCCCCGACACCAGACACCCACACCCCTTCCCTGAGTCACGACAACACCAATAAAAAACTGACAGAAAACGAAATAAAAGAAGGAGTTGCACCCATACCTTTTTCCGCCACCTAAACAGCCACCACGGCTAACTGTGGACGTCGACAACCACCCTAGGACCCTCCTTGCTGCTCCGACAATACTCGCCCTCACTCTCCCTCTCTCGATCTGTGTGTTTGTTGGGGAAATGTGCCGCTGAAATGGGGGTAGGCGTGTGAGGGGAATGGGGTTTTGTAGGGTTAGGGTAGAATTAGGTTAAATGTTTAATTGGGTCATGGTAAATGGTAAATGGGCTAGGGTCAACGTGGTAAATGGGCTAGGGTCAACGGAAGGTCAATGGGTAAATAGGTAAGTGTAGAAAAGGAATTAGGTTACGTGATTCGCTCAATTAACCCGTCTTGACAAGTTTACGCTAACTCGATCGTACGATATCAATATAACTAAACAACTAACTCGACTCAATTGACGATATAAAATACGGAGTATTACAGTCTTCCCCCCTTAAAATGAACTTCGTCCCGAAGTTCACTCACCTAGCAAGCCCCCACACGCATCGATGTGGGTCCCAAAACAAATCCCCTGAGGTAAAAGACACATGAATCTAGGCCGGAAACAAAATGTTACATTCTACCCTCCTAAAAAGAAAGTTACATCCCGGAACTTACCTCATGTAAAAAGATGTGGATAGCTTTCCCTCATGGAAGCCTCAGTCTCCCATGTAGCTTCCTCAACATTGTGGTTAGTCCACAAGACTTTCACCAACGTCTCCCATTTCTCGGTCTTTCTCACCTTTCCGTCGAGAATCTCCTTGGGTGTCTCTAAATAGGACAATCTGCTCATCCACCTCGATCACCTCGGGACTCAACACATGTGATGGATCGCTCGGTACCTCCGCAATCGGGAAACATGAAAGACATTGTGAACTCGGCTAACGCTGGTGACAAAGCTAAACGATAGGCCACCTCTCCAACTCTGTCCAAAATCTCATAAGGTCCGATGAATTTCGACTCGCCTTCCCTCTCTTCCCGAACCTCATGACTCCCTTCATTGGCGACACTTTGAGTAGTACCTTCTCTCCCACCTCGAAAGAGATCTCACTTCTTCTAGTGTCAGCATAGCTTTTCTCGTCGTCGTCCCGAGAGGCTCTCATCTTTTGCTCGATGATCCGCACTGTTCAACCATCTGCTGAATCATCTCTGGCCCCAAAACGACAGCGTCTGATCTATCATCCCAACACACAGGGCTCCTGCATTTCCTACCATAAAGTGCCTCAAAAGGTGCCATCCCGATGCTAGCATGATAACTATTGTTGTAAGAAAACTCGATCAATCCCAGTCTGTCCTCCCACGATCCGCCAAACTGTAGAACACAAGCTCTCAACATATCCTCGAGGGTCTGAATAGTCCTCTCCGTCTGACCGTCGGTAGCAGGATGAAAAGCGGTGCTCATCTTCGATTGAGTACCCATCAAAGAGCGTAATTCTGCGTAATTTGGATAGAAACCTGGAATCTCGTCGGAGACGATATCCTTAGGCACACCGTGCAACTTGACCACGTACTGAACATAAGCTTTAGCCAACTCAGCCTTACTTCAAGTATCTTTCATGGGAATAAAGTGAGCTGACTTAGTCAGTCTGTCGACGATCACCCAAATCATGTTGTTACCTTTCTGAGTTCGAGGCAACCCCACAATGAAATCCATAGAAATGCTCTCCCACTTCCACTCCGGGACATCTAATGGTTGAACCTTCCCTTGCGGTCTCTTATGTTCACCCTTCACTCTCTGACACGTCAAGCATCGAGCTACGAACTCAGCAACTTCCCTCTTCATATTCGGACACCAAAAGGTCTTCTTGAGATCCTTGTACAACTTATCTCCCCCAGGATGAACCGAGTATGGTGTAGCGTGTGCCTCGGTAAGAATCTTCCTCTTGACTCCTCATTATCCAGGAACACACCACCGACCTCCAAACCTCGGACTACCATCGCATGGATAACAAACCCGGAATCATCCCCGGATTCTCGCCTGTTCTCTTGTGTTGCGCCACTTCGAATTCTAGCATCGGCTTTTCAGTAACTCTCGATCTCCTCATATAACTCCGGCTCAACGGTCGGCTCCCAAGAACCTCTCCTCTCCGGATCATGTGGATTCCCATCTCCATGACTCATCATGCGGCCTCACCCTAGATCAGCGCACCGCTTTCAAAGCATGGATGGATTTCCGCTTAACGCATCCGCTACGACATTCGCTTTCCCTTCATGATAAAGTATCTCCATGTCATAGTCACCAATCAATTCGATCCATCTCCTCTGTCTCATGTTCAACTCCTTTTGTGTGTAAATGTACTTTAAGCTCTTGTGATCGGAAAACACTTTGAAGGTAGCCCCATAAAGATAATGTCGCCATAGTTTGAGCGCAAACACCACTGCCCCCAACTCCAGATCATGAGTAGGGTAATTCTCCTCATAGGTCTTCAATTGTCGAGAAGCGTAAGCGATTACTTTCCCGTTTTGCATCAATACGCACCTTTTGGACCCTTCTTGGAAGCATCAGTATACACCTCGAAATTATCATTCCCATCGGGTAGAGCAAGTATAGGAGCTGTAGTGAGACGTTCTTTGAGGGTTAGAAACGCCTCCTCACAACTCTCATCCCAAACAAACTTGTTCTCCTTCCGCATTAATGACGTCAATGGCTTTGCGATCTTTGAGAAGTCCTTGACAAATCTTCGATAATAACCTGCTAGCCCCAAGAAGCTTCAGATCTCACCCACATTCTTAGGACTCTGCCATTTCGTCACTGCCTCGATTTTACTAGGATCAACCGACACCCCTTCCTTGGAAATCACATGTCCCAGAAAAGCAACTTTCTTCAACCAGAACTCGCACTTGCTCAGCTTGGCATATAACTGGTTCTCCTCCAAAGTTTTCAAGACTAACCTTAGATGTTCCTCATGTTCTTCCTCATTCTTGGAGTACACCAGGATATCATCGATGAACACAACCACGAACTTGTCCGGATAAGGGTGAACACTCGATTCATCAAGTCCATGAACATCTTTGGCGCATTAGTTAACCCAAATGGCATGACCACGAACTCATAGTGCCCATACCTTGTTTCGAAAGCGGTCTTAGGTATATCCTCGTTCTTAATTCTCAATGGTGATAACACGACCTCAGATCGATCTTAGAGAAAACTCCGGCTCCACTCAATTGATCAAACAAATCATCGATCCTTGGCAAAGGATAACGGTTCTTGATGGTCACATTGTTCAACTCACGGTAATCCACGCAAAGTCTCAAGCTTCCATCTTTCTTCTTGACAAACAACACTGGTGCTCCCCAAGGTGAAACACTAGGCCGTATGTAACCTTTCTCTGCTAGCTCATCCAACTGCTTCTTTAGTTCCTCCATCTCCTTTGGTCCCATACGGTAAGGTGGTTTAGAAATCGGCCCCTGTTCCGCTTTGAGATCAATGGAAAAGTCCACCTCTCTCTTCGGTGGTAACCCTGGAATGTCCTCCGGAAATACACTCTCGAACTCCCTCACCACTGGAATCTCAGACACCTTAGGGGTCTCCGCCTCATTATCCCACATCTGACACAAGATTAACTGATCCCCTTTCCTCAGACTCGACTTTAGGGTATTAACGGATATGAATTTGACTCTTGGCTTGACCACATACCCCTTATAAGACACCCTAGCTCCCTTAGGTCCCCTCAAAGAGATTTTCTTCTGATAGCAGTCGATAAAAGCCTTGTACTTCCCTAACCAGTCCATCCCCAGAATCACCTCAAAACCCCCCAAGGGAAACTCTATAAGGTCACCGTGAAACACAACCTCTCCGATCTGGATTGGTACCCCAGTGTAGACTCTATCACAAGACACCGACTCCCCCGAAGGTACCACTACCGAATCAACAATTCTATCATATGACTTAAAATTTAAGACTCGGCATGTTCCGAGATATAAAAGAATGTGTAGCTCCGGAATCAAACAACACAAAGGTGGGTTTAGAGTTAACAGGAAAAGTACCAGTCACAACATGTGCATCCTCCTTTGCTGCTTCCTTCCCCATGGCAAAGAGCTTGCCACTGGACTTAGCTCCAGACTGACTCGATGAAGCGGTATTGGGTTGCTTGTTCCCCTCGTTCTGGTTCCTCTGGAAATTACCACCCCCCGGACTGGTTTTTGCGCTACGGTTCGCTCGTAGTTGTTGTAGCTTCCTTGGTAAGCATTACTTGCCCCAGATCGGGCACCTCCTCCATAGCCAGTGTTAGGAGTACGGTAGCTGCTGTATCCTGGTCCCACTGTCCGAGACCCACTGAACCCAGATGTAGGTGTCCGGAAGTCCCCTGATTGGTTTCCTCCAGAACTGCGGCACTCAAACTTCCTGTGTCCCAGCTTCCCACACCCGAAACAAGTGATCCCGGACGCATTACCTCCAAGACTAGCACCTCCGAAACCGCCTCCGCTTTGGTTCCTCATCCCCCAGAGCACTATTGGTGGAGTATCCACTGAACTTGCCTGAATTTGGCTTCTTGGCCCCCGTATTATCACTGACAGTTTCCGACTTCCTCTTCTCAGTTTTTCCTTTCTTGTCCTCTTTGATCTGCTCGGAGAGCCTTTCAGCAGCACCAGCTCTCAGATAGATATCCTGAACGGTGGTAGGTGGAGCTGCCGTGAGCCTCTTTTTGATATCCACCGTCAATCCCCTCTCAAACCTCATAGCCAGCATGGTCACGTTCTTTGCAAATTCATCGATGTATGATGCCAACAATCGGAACTTCCTATGGTATGTTTCACCTTTGTCATGTCCTCTGTCATCTTAAACGTATCAAACTCCTCCCTCGCCTTAGCTTTCCGAACTACGGCATGAACCGATCCGTTAATATCACTTGAAATTCTAACCAAGACACGTATCCTTCCTCAATGTCCCTGGCAACATGTCGAATCTCCGCCTTGTTCCTATTCCACCACTCCCCAGCTGTAGCCCTGAGGTAGTGTGCAGCTTGGTCTACTTGCAGCTCTTCAGGACAAGCTATCAGCTCGAATAGGTTGGTGAACTCCCGACACCAATCTCCCAACAAGTGAGGTTCCCCCTCTCCGGTGAAGATGGTTGGGTTATGCCTCGCCACTATTGTACTCATCTTAGCAGGGTCCATTCTTTTGGCCTTTAGGGCCTCATTCTCGGCCATAGAGCGGTCTAACTCTTCCGGGTGATGTTTCTGACCGTGTTCCTTCTTGGAGGCATGACTACAAGAGAATTTAGGAATTAGCTGCAACACAAAACACCTTGGCAATTCTAGCCAATTCTATTACTCTTATCTTACTTGTCTACATGGCTTAGGGATCACATAACCGCATATCACTAGACATAGCCTTCTGACACAACTTTATAGATGTATAAGTATAAATCAACCGTAAAACATGCAAAGTATTATGCCACAACCTCCTACCAACTCTTTATGCAACAATTATCATATCAATCAGTTAATACTTAGGCAATAATATATGGAGTTATGCTCAATATCATGCAACTTCTCTACCCTTCCTCTCATATGCACTCAGGGTTCCCGGGTCAAACTGAGAGGGCCAATGGTTCGGTGTGAGGGGGCCCCTAACTCATCCCTTACCTTTAGTGTGCTCCTAACAGTTTTGTCCCGGGGTTCATTTTATTTAGACTCTTCCTATATTCATTGGATTCATTGGTTTAGGCACATGTAGATCGTTCGCTCCGATACCACTTTGTAACACCCCCATTTATTTAAGGGCACGAACTAGGACTCCTCGGATAAAGAAGGGCGTTACCATCTCGGGAATCCGAGGCAAGTAGATAACAAAGAGAAAGATAACAGTACTTTAAATTAAAAGGTTATAAGGTTTACAACGGAAATAACACATGTCTTAAATAAAAATAAAGTCTGACAACTAAACAAAATAAAGGTGAGCTAGCTCTAAGTCAGGTGATCCATGCTCTCTCCCCCGGCTCCCAATGTCTCAACAACTGTCAATCTGCTCCCATAAAAGGATCATCACAGGCATACACGAATACACGGGGTCAACCGCGAGGTTGAGTAGGCAATACGATATAATAAAGAATGCAATGCTATGCTCCTCCAATCAACTCCATCACACACATCCCCGCACGCCTTGATCATACCGATCCCCGGTAGACTATATATATCGACCGTAGTCGATCCGCCCTTCGCGACGGAGGACACCAGGGCAAGTCTGCGAGAACCCGCCCTGGGCCTTAATCACAACCATCTCATCTCCTCCAACTCCAACTCCAATGCAAATGCGATGTATGAAATATATGAAACAAAATGCTCAACAGGATAAATAAGATAGCCAGGTATGTCATATAATCCCAAACATGTCAACTCATTAGAAATCATAAAATTCAATCGAGTGTATTCCCTACCTCTCGATTGCGGTCAAAAGTCGGGTGCTTAGTAATATTCCACAACAAATTCGCCCTACGAAAGACAATAAATAATAAACAATTACTTAAACCATTCCCTTCCCAAAATAGAAAGTTACTAAAATTAGAACTTCTTAAAATGGAAAGTTTCCTTAAATGGAAACTTTCCCGATCTAGATTTTCTATTTTACCAACCCGACTCAACCCGTCTCTAAACATTTAAATAACTCGGGAATTAATTAGCTAAACAAGGGTACGATATATTAAATGATAAACAAGTTTTTACATTTAAAGGAATTAAAAACAATACTCGCTAACATTACCAACCCGCCTTTACAACCCGCACCTTCGCACTCCCTCACAACCCTCACGCGCCACCCTAAACCACCACGAACACCACCTGGCTTGCTCCCCTCTTCGACCCCACCACCAACAGCCGACCCGTACTGTCGATCGTCGCGCCGTGAGTCGAACGAGCCGTCATTTGGCACGGTTCACCACCGTGCCTCACCAAACACCCCCTTCCTCGACACACACCCACCGCACCAACCCCTACCTCTCGCCCAAACCACCACGATCCTGGACACCGTCGGCCCACGCACCCGGACACCGTGACACCACCATTTCGACCTCCCCGAGTCCACGGTGGTGTCACCCCAACCTAAGCATCTAAAACCCTTTGAAACCCCCCGCAAAGACCCGTGTGATCTACCCCGTCAACAACCCCTTTCGCCGCCAACCCCGCCGCCAACAACCTCCCTAAACGCCACCAAAAGGGACGACCCAAACCACCCAGTACCATATCCCCGACACCAGACACCCACACCCCTTCCCTGAGTCACGACAACACCAATAAAAATCGTGTAAAACGAAATAAAAGAAGGAGTTGCACCCATACCTTTTTCCGCCACCTAAACGACCACCACGGCTAATCGTGGACGTCGACAACCACCCTAGGACCCTCCTTCTTTGCTCCGACAATACTCGCCCTCACTCTCCCTCCCTCGATCTGTGTGTTTGTTGGGAAATGTGCATTGAAATGGGGGTAGGCGTGTGAGGGGAATGGGGTTTTGTAGGGTTAGGGTAGAATTAGGTTAAATGTTTAATTGGGTCATGGTAAATGGGCTAGGGTCAACGTGGTAAATGGGCTAGGGTCAACGGAAGGTCAATGGGTAAATAGGTAAGTGTAGAAAAGGAATTAGGTTACGTGATTCGCTCAATTAACCCGTCTTGACAAGTTTACGCTAACTCGATCGTACGATATCAATATAACTAAACAATTAACTCGACTCAATTGACGATATAAAATACGGAGTATTACAAATACGATATTCGAGATCAGGATAATGAAAAACAGGGGAAAAATGTTTGTCGTGCAGGGACATATATGAAAATACATTACCTTAATTTAATTTAATCTTCAATACGAGTTCTCAATAATCTTTTCTTCACTGTAAAACGAAAATAATAATAATTATTATTATTATTATTATTTTGTAGTTTGAATCTCATCGTTTGTATTTACGTAAACGTTGCTCAAACACCACAAAAATCCTAAAATTTTATTCAAAATTTACCACTTTTTCACCTACAATTCCAAAATATACTAAAAATCAACAACCAAAGAAAATAAAGCAAACAAACAAAACATATTAATTCCTCACCTAAATCCAAAGGAGTATAAATTAGCAATGTCAAAACTAGCCAAATCAAAACCCATTTAATACTCTTCATACCATTTATATCATCTAAATTGTAACAATATCATCAATATATGAGTGGTTCTAACTTTATTAGAGATCTTGAGTTCAAACCTTGTAAAATAGTGTTAAAATTCAAGAAGGAGAGTTTGATTGTCCTAATAATTCTACCCGTCTTAAATTGGAATAAAACTAAATGGTAAATAAAAAACAGTAGGTCTTATGAGAGACCGTCTCTCACTAATTTAGTGAGAGATATAATAGGAAAAAAAAATGATGTGGGCCCCTCACCCCATCATGAGAGAGGTCTCTCAATAACGCTATTGAGATATCGTCTCTCGGAAGTTTTTGTGAATAAAAAAAACGAGATAAAAATTTCGAAACAAAACTTAAACCGCAAAAGTGGAACAAATAATCCTGACTTATCCCCAGACCCCATTCTAGGGGTGTTAACGAGTCGAGCCGAGCCCGAGTTTGTGCTAAAGAACCAAAACTTGAGCCCGAGCCAATCTCGAACTTATCCGAGCCTGAAAAAAATGTGCTCGTTATCAACCGTGCGAGCTTTAATGCGAGCTCGAGCCAAACGCGAGCTCAGATCGAGCCTATATATAATTGCTAATTTTTTGATGTTTTTTTATTTCTGATATTTTCAATAGGAAGGCTCGAAGGTTATATGTAAAAAATATTTGGCAAACAAGTGAGACATTTGATACGTGTAATATAAATATATAATCATGATAGAATATTTTTATAACGTATGAGCAATATCTTATCTAATCACGCAAGTTTGAGTGGCTCGCGAGCTTTTCGAGTCGAGCCAGCATTTGCTCGGCTTGACTCGTTAAGCTCTCGAGCCGAGACCGAGTCCGAGTCGAGCTCGCACGAGCCGAGCTGTGACCGAGCCTTGAACGACCCGATCTCGAGTTGCTCGCGAGCTGTCTCGTTTCATTAACACCTCTACCCCATTCCTATTAAACCTGACAAAATTGACTCGAATATTTATTGTTGCAAACTGAATGTATTAACCATAAATAACTCGATAATAGTTAACCCGAATCCGAAATAACCCAACCCGACAAACCTAAATCGTCCAAACCGAAATAACCCAAACCCGACCGACCTGATTGACCCGTTTGACAGGTCGAATCCCCAGTCCCCACCCCATACTAAAACAAAAAAGAAAACGCATCCAATGCATATACAACTATAAACACTGAGAGACTGTCACCTTTACCTCACCTGCATCCTGCCAATCTGCCATCCATCAGTCCATCACCTTAAACTAATAAAAGTCTCCTCAAAACTTCAACACTACACTACACTACCGTGACTCACCACCCCCATCCCTCACTTATGAAACTTCACCCCTAAACTTCCTTTTATTTACCACCATGCCATCCCGCATCCTTACACCGTCTCCACCGCCGTACCACCACCGCACCAACCACCTCGTCGCACCGCTCACCGTCGCCGGAATTTCTTTATCTTTTCTCGTTTTCTTCGCCTTCCTCTACCGTAAACTCACCCGCAGCCGCACCGCCCCCGCCCCAAACTCCACACCGGAGAGAGAACGAGAAAATATATTCGCCGGAGATTCGCCGGAAAAATATCTCCGACGGTTTAGGTTCTCTCAGCTGAAGAAAGCGACGTCGTTTTTCTCCGAATCGAACCGGCTCGGTCAAGGCGGTTTCGGTTCGGTTTACCGAGCTGATTTTGTGAAAACCGGTGAATCGTTCGCTGTTAAGGTTATGGACGCCATTGGAAGTATTCAAGGTGAGCGCGAGTTTCGCAACGAGCTTGCGTTCGCTGATGCCGTCAGCAATGGCGGAGGATGTCGTCATCTTGTTTCTGTCATAGGTTATGCCACGTCGGAGAGATGTAGCGAGAGGAAGGTTCTAGTGTATGAGCTTATGTGTAATGGAAGCTTGCAGGAGAAGCTTCTAGATAGTAAGTCTCTTGAGTTGTGTGTTTGGGAGAAACGGATGAAAATCATTGTTGATATTGCTAAAGCATTGCGATTTCTGCATTTCAATTGCGGAAATACACCGATTGTTCATGGCGATGTTAAACCGAGTAATGTTCTTCTTGACGACAAATTTAATGCGAAATTAGGTGATTTCGGTTTAGCTAAGGTGTTGGATGAGGTTGAGGAATTGAAAGAGGGTGAAATTAGGGTTTTGGTTGAAGGTGACGGCGGGGGCGGCGGCGGCGGCGAGAGTAATAATTTTAATGATAGAAAGAATAAGAAGAATAGTTGTAATGATGAGGTTGAATCAATTGTTGAGGAGGAGGCGGAGGCGGTGGCGGTGAGTGGATCGCCTTCGGATGGGTTGGAGAGGGCGAGTAGTATGGCGGAGAGTTGGGGAGATAAGATGAGTGTGGAGAGTGTGAAGAAGAAAGGGTGGGGTTCAGGGAGGGATTATTGGTGGTGGAAACAAGGTGGTGATGATTCGTCGTCCGGAAGAGTTAAGGATTATGTTATGGAATGGATTGGTAGTGAAATCAACAAGGAAATTCCGAAAACTAGTTCAATTAATGGTAAGAATCTTGGTGATGATGTTGTTAATGGTAATGGTAATGTTAACGGAGCGAAAATCGAGAAGAAGAAGAAAAAGAAGAGGTTAGATTGGTGGTGGGGGTCATTAGATGAGGAAGAGAAGTTGAGGAAGAAGGGTAGGAAGCCTAGGGAATGGTGGAAGGAAGAGTTTTGTGAGGAGTTGAATAAGAAGAACAATAAATTGAAAACCAAATCAAAGTCGAAATGCATTTCGAAGACGAGTATTGCGGTGGAGGGACCGGAGTTGTGGTGGCAGAGGGATGAGGATTTTGTTGGGCCTGAGAGGAAGAAGAGGAGGAAAAGTAGGGGAAAGATGAGTTTTGGGAGTATTGATTGGTGGTTGGATGGGTTGAGTGGTGAGCTTCGGAGTGGCGGGATTGGCCGGAGGAATAGTCAGGATTGGGGGGCGGGTTGTGGTGGCGGTGGTGGTGGGGAAGTGCCCAAGAGTGGTGGGATTAGTAGTACTCCTAGTATGAGAGGTACTGTCTGTTACATTGCTCCTGAATACG